>NW_026019957.1:1727224-2323711 GCF_900185275.1 Solanum verrucosum
CAAATTCTAAGAAGAATTAGCATAATTATTAATTAATAGTTTAAGATATTCATGCATTTATAAGCCATGATTGAGCTTTGGCTTATATAGTCAATTATCATATGTGTCTTTCATGAAAATAAATAATAGCTGGCCTAAAATATTAGAAAAAGAAAACTTACCTAAATCTCTTACTAGTGCACCAATAATTGAGATTTGAAATAATACCAACATACTCCGTGTGATCCTACAAATAAGATAAATTTGAGAAAGATAGAATATACGCAACACTACTTCTTCATTAAAAAAAATAGAAAAATTATTTTTGAGTAGATTCACAATTCGAGAAAAAATTAATTTTGAAATTAAATTAATATAGATAAATAAGTGTGATCTTACAAATAAGTGTTTTCATTTTTAATGAGCTATATGTAGAGCTGTCAATATGGGTTAGCCCATCCTATCCGGGCTAACCCATACAGGCCTTGACATTTTACGGACCAGGCCAGGCTAGCCCATTTTTGGTGTGGGCCAGAAAACGGTCGGTCCAACCCACAAGTACGTGGGCTACAGGCTTGTCGAGCCAACCCACTTTTTTAAAAGCTATATATTTTTTTATAATTATTAAATTAAATTATATATTATAATTTAAAAATATTATCATAAATATCGACAAAACAATATTACATGGTGTTAATGTTACTACTTGTTAATCAAATCCACAAATAAAATTATCTTTATAATATTTATTAAAAAAAATTTCAAGTAAAAGTATAAATATCTAAATAAAAATATTAACCTAATTGTTTTGCAATGATCACAATAAAACACAAAAAATATGACAATATTCCAACCATAAAAAAGTAAAAAATAAACTCCTTAAAAAATTATGAAACTTATGGCGTATCTAACACTTCATGAAACATATGGCGTATCTAACACTTCATGATCGTCTTCATCGAGCATATCTGAATCAACTTGTGGGAAGGTTGTCTTAGCATCTTCATTTTCATCTGCAATTTATATGCGGTTTCAATTAGTTAAATATTAAAAAATAACTAAATTGAGAATTATAATATTTAAATGTACACAAAAATATATTACCAGTTTGAGAAAAACCATGTAACCAATTTCGAGTAGCAACAAGTGTTTGGACATATTCATGGTGGATGCAACTTCTATACTTAGTGATTCCCTAAAAAACTATAAATAGATTTTGAGTTTGGATCTCTTTAATTTTAAATTTTAATATTATATTATATTTTTAATTAATTTTTATTGGCCCATGGGTCGGCCCTACCTATATTTCTCAAGCCTCACAAATCAGCAGACTTATTCAGGCCGGGCTAAAAAGCTCTTTTCTTAAATGGGCTCCAAAAATTTTAGGTCAGCCCTATTAAATCCCGGGTTAGACCAGGCCGGCCCAACATGCTTAACCCATAATGATGGCTCTAGCTATATGTAGTACGAATCCTATTAGATAAATTTGCAATCGAAATTCCCTTTTTAATTTTTTTCTTTTCTATATAGTTTAATGGTTGAAAACAACTAGGGTGAATTTACATTATTTGTTACAGATTCATAAAATCCAATAATTTAACCAAACTTTTATCTTTATATTAAAAATTTACTTAATATTTATATACAAATAATCTATTTCAAATTTATTAAGATATACAGTCTAAAATCTAGAACTCAAAAATTTAAAAGACTAATTCTATCCTATAAATATCATTGTTGATAGCTACGTTAATTAAAATATAAATATACTACCCAATACAATAAATAATAATGAAAATTCTAAGGTTTGAAAATAATAAGTCCAACTTTCATCTCTTTGACTTTCAACATTGTTTTTGGATTTTTAGGCACAAGCATGCATGTATTTCATATTTTGTCAATATGAAAAAGGAGGCTTGTAGCCACGGTTAAATTATCTTTATATAATTAATAAATCATAAGTTTGAAGTGTGAAAATTATCACTAATATTTATATTAAAATAAATTAATTTTTATTAAACCTGTTTAAGAGTATAGTCCTGTTTCACGCGGAATATTTTTTACATCGATCTATTCTTATCTTGTTAATGCGAAAAGAGATTTTGTATATGTAGTATAAATAATAAAATAAATACTCTTAAAGGAGGGTTGTACCGTAAGAATTGATTATGTTTGGTAAATGATAACGTGTCTGCTGCATTTGTTTGGTAAAGTTTGATTAATTACAAAGTTTAAGAAATACTTAAGATTTTTAAAGTTTATGATTTTAAATAGGGCGGTAGGTAGGGGAAGGTTGTTTTGCTTTCCAAGGGCAGTGGCGGAGTCAGGATTTTCAATAAGGAGGTTCAAAATCTGAAAAAATAGACACACGAAGTAGTCGAAGGGGGTTCAACATCTACTATATATATCTAAAAAGTTATTTTAACCATGTATAAATTATATAATTTTCCACCGAATAGGGTTTGGATGAACCCCTAATAGTAAGGTGGCTCCGCCACTGCCGAGGGTTTAGAGTTGTTAATATGTTTGTTATCGTATTAGTCTTATTATTATTATAGTTTTTTTCTTTTGGTATCTATCGTCGTATGTTGTTACTTGCTATGATTTCTATATTATTTCTGTTGGGATTTAAAAGGTGTGAATGGAAAATGAAGAGTTGCGACTTTTATGAAAAGTTGCGACTTTTATGAAAAGTTGCGGCTTTTATGAAAGGTTGTGACATTTCCGAAAGATTGTGACTTTTCCAAAGGTTTGAGACCTTTCCGGTAAGGCACAATAAGAACATTTTCACACTACCATTTGTTTTCTATAAATTGAGGGGTTTCCTCTCATTTTAGTTAATACGAATTTTTCTGGACTTCTTCTACTACTACTAAATCTAGTATTCTAAGTGTACTTTACTGCCGTTGAGTGGTTCGCTGACACCGTGGTTTTAGATATTGATACACCGGTGAGTAAGATCGTTCTATCTTGGGAGGATATATTCCATTAACCTCGGGTACTTGAGGGGAATAATTTCCTTAAAGGGACACTGTGCATTCAGTGGGCTCGATTTTCTTTCTTTGAGAAAAATATTTTTATATTGTTTCTAATCTGTTTCTGATTCTATTTTCTATATGGTTTTTTGAATGAATTTTCCTTGGCAAAAAGTGTTGCCTTTAAAATTCTTTAGTTTGCAGAATTAGAGATGCACATTTTTGTTTGATAAAATAGTATGTCAAAACTTTATAGTTGGAAGGCTATTTGAAAAGAAAATCATATCTATGTGATAATCTAAGAATATGTTTAATTCTGTTTGGAGACTAAAAAATTTTTTTTTTTTAGTTTTGTACTCCATGTGAAATTTGATTGTGTCTGATTTTTGTAGACTAAATTTTTTTGTAGTTTTCTACTCTGGATAAATTAGACTATGCCATTGATTTGAAGAATATGAAAACTTCACATAATAAGTCAATGTTGTACTTTTGACTTTCTATAAACTTCATTGTTATATAGAAATAAATTGACAATTTTTTTTTGTCTTTATTGTTAGTATTCTAAATACTACGTGGTATGTCTATTTGTGATAGAGGAAAAATACTAGTGACTTAGAGTTTGTGATTTTGTGCCTCTATGAAATGAACTTTGACATTGTGTAAAGATTGTCACAGAATTGAAGCATTATAATTCTTTTGTAGAATAATATTTTCAAAAGAAGTTTCATGTTGCCAATGACACTTTGATAGCATGGGAAAAAATATGTGGAAAAACTATTTTCAAATACTTGAAAAATATTTTTGAGCTCATATTTAAAATGTGGGGGGTTCTTTGCTTATGACAAAGATAAAATTAGACTTAGTGTCTAATTTAAATTTGGAGTACAAGATATGAAATTCGATGATACTTTTGTATTATGTTAGACCCACAAAATTTTTGGAGTATATATGATATTGTGGTCGTTGAGTTTCTGTTTTACTAGTATATGGTATGACTAGTATGAAACTATCAAATTATATGTATACTTGTTCAAAATGATTGAGTTCTTTTATGAAAAAGTGTCACTTAAAATGTAGTGATTTTTCATGAAAAGATATGTCTATTAAATATAACTATTTGTATAGACATGAATATTGGTGAATAGTCATTTGTCATGTTTTGTAAAAGAAGCATTTGGACTATATTGCCTTTATTGGAACCGATGAAACTTTGTTCATGGTAGTTCTATAACAATCAAATTGAAAGTTATGGAAAGGTCCTTCCGAAAAGGACATTTGACAAGGTGATGACTTTAAACAATGTTTGTATCACACAAAATTGTAAGAAATAGGAACAAATATTTGTAAGAAAAAGCTACCTCACGGAGAGCTTTTCAAACTCAATATTTTTATTTGTTCTTGCTTGAGTCAAATTGTTTGTGATGAACACTTGGGACATGTCAATTACAAAACCTTGTAAGGAAAACTGATCAACTTAGAAGTTTTGTCTAACTTTGAGTGCAATAAATTAAAATGTCAAGTTTGTGTGAAATCTAAGTATGCTGAGCATTCTTATAAATCTGTTGAAAGGAATTTTAATCCCTTAGTGTTGATTTGCACTGACATTTGTGATATGAAGTCAACATCATCTCGTGGTGGGAAAAAGTATCTCATAACTTTTATTGACAATTGCATTTGATACGGTTATGTTTATTTGCTGAATGGTAAGGATGAAGCAATAGAAATGTCTAGACAAAATTAAATTAAAGTTGAAATCAGTACATGAAAAGATAAGAAGTGATAGGGATGGAGAATATAAATCTCCTTTTGCAGAAATATGTTTGGAAAGTGGATTTATCCATCACACTACTGTCCTATTCACCTAAATCTAATGGAATTGCAGAATTGAAAAAAAAATTGAACTTTGGAGGAAATGATGGCTACATTACTTATAAGTTCAGGTTTACCACAAAACTTGTTTGGAGAAGCTATCCTTACAACAAAACGGAACAACAAAAAGTTGTCTTTCAGAAAGAAAGCAATAAAAAGTTTTGTTTGTTTAGGACACAATCTATTCCATATGAGAAATGGGAAGGAAGGAAATCCAACTCAAAATATTTCAAAGTGTGGGGTGCTAGCCTAAGTCCAAGTTCCTATTCCTAAAAGGATTAAAATAGGACCTATGACTGTGGACTGTAAAATTAGACTTGAGTAGTCTAGTGAAGGGTCTAAAAGACCTTGGAAAGAAAAATAAAGAATGTACTTAATAAAGAGATTCAGAGGCGTAGTAAATGCCAAAGGACATCTACTTCCTTTGAATATGACTTTGTAACATTTATTGTGTCTTCTGTAGACTCATTCTTTTGAAAAGATGGTGTCAATAGTGAGACTGATTCAATCTTGAGCAACCATATTGGAAGTTAATTAATTTACTTCCAAAAAATAAACCTTTGGGATCAAAGTGAATCTTCAGATGGAAAATGAAAGTGGATAGAACTACTGACAAATACAAAGCAAGACTTTTTGTCAAGGGTTGTAGACAAAAATAAGGTTTTGATTTTGTCAACACATACTCCCCAGTAACTAGAATTACATTCATTCAGATGTTAATTGCATTAGTTGCGGTATATGACCTCCAAATTCATCAAATGAATGTGAAAACAATTTTCATAAATAGAGAATTGGAGGAAGACATTTACATGGAACAACCCGAGGGTATTGTGGTTCCTGATAAAGAAAAGATAGTTTGCGAACGTGTTAAGTCACTTTATAGACTAAAACAAGCACCCAAACAATGACATAAGAAATTTTACCAAACTATGTTGGCAAATTTTTTTTCTATCTTCTCTCCTTTTAGTCCCTTGAACCTTGTATGGTACCGGCAAACCTGTGACCATGCCAATTTTTTTGTTTTGATCCTCTTCTTGTAAGGTACACAAGTTCTTAACTGAAACGTTCTTCTTTTACAGGGGGCACAAGCAGAGGAGTCTCGATGGAGTTAGCTGACAGAGCTGTTGGGCTCATTTTAACATTGACTAGTTTGTCCATTTTTACATATTATACCTTCTGGGTTATCATTCTGGTCAGCTCATATTCTCTTCCATCCCATTCTGTACTGACCTTCTATGTTGCTCGGACTCTTCAAAAATGTCGCCAGGTGCATGTTGGATCCTTCAAAAGCGGTACGTTTTTGAAGGATCTGACCACGGGTGTGGCAACATTATTGGAGATTCCGAGCAACATAGCTGACCTTTGCAACCTAAGTTTTATCTGGAGATTGATGTGCAAATGTTGTTTTGTTCTTTCAGCCTCTTGTAGATAGCGATCATTTCGTGCAAAAGTTCTACCACAAGAATACGCTATTCTCATTCCTGTATATGCTGCAGTGGCACTCATCTGCTTCTTGAGCGTGTTTATTGGATACGTCATGCTCAAGTCCAAGAAGAAGAAGGCATGACGTGGCTGCGGCAAGTCCATTGTTTGCTCTATCGAGTTCATGATAATTAATCATCTTTTTAACGCATCTCATTTTGAATAGCCCATGTCGGAGAGCACATAGTTTTTTCTGGAGTTCACTACAATTTGGAACCTCTCGATATGTTTTTGTAGTTGTCACTACTCAGTACACACAGGTATTAAACAAGACATGGTTGATTTATTCTCTTGTTATTAGCTGGAGGAGTGTAAAAAACTTTGATCAATGACAGTTATACGAAACAAGTCTTTTGGTTTCGACCACCACCATTGAATCATCAATTACTACTTTGAACGCCACAAGCGAAAATATAAAACAAAATAAGGTGGGTCTAGGGAAGGTAGGATGTATGCACCACCACCTGCTTCTCTCTCAAGAATGTGGTGAAAGTTCTTTGCCTTTGTTGTAGCTTTGCTTTTCACTTAAGAATGTGGGTGATAGTCCTTTCCCTTTGTTGTGGCCAAAGATTTGGCCTATGTTGCTCGGACTCTCCAATGATGTTGTTGCACTCGTGTGGGATCCTCCAAGCACAACTTTTGGAGGATCCTACATGCACCCATCGTTATCAAACTTCTGCTAACACATCTTTATTCAAAGCTATTTCTTTCATGATTTCTAACGACACTTCTTGAAGACTTCTTTTTTCATTCAATAGGCCCTCTCCTATAAGAGAGGACTTTCTTCACCCCCTACATACTTCGCAAGTTCATGATAGTAATATTGCAATGAAACTAATTTTGACCTCAAGAGAGGCAGAGTGACATAAGTTTACCAACCACTGGAACAAATAACACCAGAGCTTCAAAATAGCATATATTATATGCAAATGCTTTTAATTTTCCAATTTTCAGTTTCCTTCCTCTGAATAATGGCCACTATACAAATGGCATTATAGATTAAAAAGACAAGATGTATATCTCTTTACAGCTATGTATTGTATATATGAAGCTCCAAGGACCTCTACATATCATATACATACAGGGTCGGACCTTGCTACTGATCTAGAAGAGAACTCTCTTCCTTAATGAGAACAACAAGCCCGCCATCTCCTCTAGAAATCCGGAGATCACTGTCAAGGTATGTTGTAATAAGCCAAGATTTTGTCCTCTCACCTGGAATTGGAACCTTGAGAGGAGGCAGACCAGAAATAGTTCGGCCTATACCTGCCACAGCATTTTCTAGAGGTCCCAGATATTGCTGTAGAGGTGACAAACTTATGTTTTGGCCAAAGATATCCATGTTTTCTGGCAGATCTATTTTGACTTGATCTCCGGAGGCTTAAATGTCCCTTCTTTGAATTCAACCTAAAAAGGCAAGTACTAGTTAGTATATGAATGCACACAGCTACAGATGTACTCTACAAACTTATGGAGGTTCATCAAGATAAACTATGCATTGTTTGCCAGGGGCAGAGAGTCACATCACCACGACTATTATCTTATTTGACTGTAGTACAGTTTTGATCATATTCTCTTCACATACGACACTCTAGTACCTCTCTGAAGAAATAACAGTGCAGTCCAAAAAAGGTACCTGTATTCTTGATGGACTCTGAACTTCAAAGACAGCAGTTGCACTGAAAGACGAGGTGGCTACAGGGCTTGACAATGTAGTTGAGTTCTCTATGGTAAGGCTGCTCATACTAATTGTTTGACTAATCTTTTCGACCTTCAACAAAGGAATGGTGCCCACAGCCAGAAGAGGTAACAGCTCAGAAAATGCAGTAAACCTGACACATCAGGAAGCAACTTAAGGATGAGTTTGAGCATAGTAGTATCCCTGTGGTTATCTACCTCAATCCAGTTAATGCATGTAATGGTTACATTTCCAACTAGTTCAACTCTTCTATATATGTCAAGGGGATTCAACAATCTATATATATATATACAAAAAAAATGTTTTTACCCTACTTGCACAGTGTAATTTTCGGAAGGGGATTCAATTGAATTCCCTTCCTTCCTTTAGCACCACCACTGTGTGCAGGCATTTTAGTATATTGCAACCAACACTGGCACTACAACATTGAATACTTAGGCATGCTGCTGTGGGAATTAATAAAAATTGCAGTTAACGAATCACCATCACATGGTGCTCCAACTTGCAGTTAAATGCCGAAAATTTTGGGAAGGTAATCATCTCTAAGTATACCTCCTACATCAATAAGCAGAGAAGTTCAACAACAATCTTAGCCAAGTCAAAATCTGAAGGCTTTATAGAAGTCCTCGTTCAAAATCGGAAATCAGCTATTCCTATTAGGACTCCCAAAATATGTCCACTTCTCTATGAGAGACCTTATATTAATCCTAGAGCAAAGATTCACCCAAAAGCCACTTTCTTCCCTCGCAAAACACACTCAAAAACACAAATTCATTGCCCCTAACACGAGATAATTGTAGTGTCCGGGCCAGCTCTCGTGCACTCAACTAATAACACAGAAACGTGTTACCTTCCACCAATAACAAGTACCAAGTAGCTCTGTAAACAAATCATGTCAATTGTACTCTAATCTAGTTGAGTGGCTATCTAAGCCAATCAATCATTCAATAACCATCTACTTCTATATTCTAAATAAGACGGAATCAAGTATCAATCCTCCATGATCTATGTTGCTCAAACTCTTCAAAAATGTCATCGGTGCATGTTGAATCCTCCAAAAGTAGTGATTTATAGTTTTCGACACAGGTGCAACAACAATTTTGGGAAGTTCGACAACATAGACTCCATTCAATTCGAGCACATATCATTCCACCACAGGTAAATAAAGCCAAAAACAGAAAATTGAAAATTGAAATGAGAAACAAGAACTCACACTAAAATCCAGTTCCCGTCAAGCAATACAACTGGATTTGGAGTTGGATTTGCTGCCTCCAACTTAGCAACCAGCTCCAGAGCCTCAGCTCGAACCTCGGATGAGGCCCTGAGCCCAAAATCTGTTCCATAGACCGTGTCAATTAAGCACCTTTTCATCTCTGCAAGTCTCTCGTCTTCTTCAACACCTGCATTGATTCTCCCCACTCCTATCCATCTTCCTCCATCGATTCGGGTTCGAAAACACCCTGATTTCTAACTCTATCAATGTTGTCGTTGCCTGTTAGCTTAGCACCGATCCATTCGTCTTCGTCAATAGGAGGATCCGAATCCGATACCGTTTTCGCGGGTCGGAGCTCCGGAAACGACTTCTCGCCCCACTCATCTTCAATCCCTGAAGTGTTGTTGATCCCTAGCTCAGCTCTACCCCATTCGTCTACGTCAATAGAAGGATCCGATTCCGATAACTTCGTCATGGGTCGGAGCTCCGGTTTCGACCTCTCGCCCCATTCATCAACAAATGAGAATGGTTTATCATCAGAATCATCGTCGTTTTGCTTGGGTTTTGGTACAAAAAAATCTCGAGAATCGTCGAATGATGAATGAGTTGAAAATTGTGAAAGTTTTCTAAATTTAGAGCTTGAGATTGAAAACGAAGAAGAAATGAAGTGAAACAGTAGGATTTAGCAGTGGTTTTAACGCTGAAAATGAGAGAATGCAAGGATAGAATAGACAATTTTTTCCTTCCGACAGCTTTTAGCGTCGGTGACGATAGAGATTCCGGTCGATGAAGTGAATTTCCTCCTTCCAGCGGCGGTGGTCGGTGGAGATGCCGCCGGACACGACCGTGGTTTTCTCTTCTTCTTCCGGGAGGAGTTGACTACATGTTTTTTTTTAGATTAAAAGGAATTGATAAAAGCAATATTTTTGGCTAGTAACTGCTCGAATTCTTAAAAAATTATGAATGCTTGTCGGATTCTTAAAAAATATGAATAATGGATATCGGATTCTTCGATAATAATACTATACCTTTAGAAAATGAAAATTTAACATGAATACGTTATCGAAAGTAAATTAATATTGCAACTCAAAGAACAATAAATTAAAATATTTGATTATTCAAAATCCGTAACTTTATTTGTAGATTATAAAATATAATAGCTATATTTACAATATTTATTCTACGTTGAACGATATAAATATTATAAATCGACACTCTTTAATTCACATTGTTATGATGAAGTTCTTGATCAATAATAACGATAATGTTATTGTTATTTCATATAATCATCTAGTTTATCTCATTTACATTTGGACCTTCTAATCCATACACATAAAACTTGAATATATTATATTCTCCCAAACTCCATTTATAAAGTTAAACGATTATATTATTATAATTTTCTAAACACTAAAAACGACGAGTATTTATTATTCATCTGCATATGTATAAGTCTACAATTAATAATAAAACGAGACTAAAAGGGGAAGTAAGTAAAAACACTAATGTACCCTTCGCGTGGTTGAATTCGCACGACAAGTGGAGACTCTACAAATCTCAAATGGGTAATATTGTGATTGACAAAAAAAAACCAAATAAGTAGCAAAACTGTCGTTTTATCTCACCACGATTAAAGCCCATCAAGCTTCAATGTAAACGAGTAAATGACATATATATACAACTATTATTGAAAATTAGCAATATATAGCCCATAATTAAAATGCATATAATAGACCAAAAGATAAGGAGCACAAAATAGCCCATTATTAACATACTACAACTAATAGGGTTTTTTTTTTTTTTTGGAGAAACTAACTGCCACACTCAACTGGCATTAAAGACGGAACGTGGGAAACCACATAACTCCTAGAGATAATAAGCGATTCAGCGTCCATAACTCCATAAATTCATAAACTTCATGTCCAATACAAAAAAAATAAAAAATTAACGAGGTTCTACTACAAATATCAACAAATAAATGGCGTCTTTGATAGTGTTGATTCATCATAGCGGAGAATGGGATAGCACAAATAATTTTGTAAATTATTCCATGGATGGGGTGGTTATTACAACAAACATTGATTTCAACGGATTCACTCTCTAGATTTCAAGCCATCTAAATGTATACTTCCTTGAATTCATTTGAATTTCATTATAAAATTGATGCAAAATTCTATGCCTATGTGGATACGAAACACTATGGGATTACAAGTATACATCGAATTGAAAAAAGGTTCAGGAAACTTCAAAGACAATCCATTGTGCATAACTTGGAAAGCTATAGATATTCATCATACACTTTCAATTATTGGAGAAGAATATGAGGAGGTCGATACCCAAATCATACCATGGCTGCTCGGCAGATTACATATTTTCAACAATGCAATATTATTGAAAGTGATGTTGCTAACGTACCCTCAGAAGGTCAACTATATAAGGATAAAAAGATTTTGAAGTCTGTCATTGAAAATTATGCAATTCAAATGAAGTTTCAATTTAAAGTGAACATATCAAGTTCATCAAGGTATTATTCAATTAGTATAAGTAGAATATGAATCTATGATATCTACTACAATGTATACCTTTTCAAAAATGGTATACTTTATGAAACCAATTACTTATAAATTTTACAAGTTGACTGAAATTAATATTATCAAAAGATTGGTTTTTATCACGTGATTGAATAGTAATGTATACAATGCATTATTGTATACATATTCATGTATTCATTCACTCAAAAAATTAACCTAAGTATCGAATTATCTTTTATCATGACCGGGTTTTTATCATGTGAATGCACATTCATGTATACACTACATTCATGTATACATATCCGTGTATTCATTCAATAAAACTTTGTATACATTTCAGATTTTTCCTTCAGTGTGTAAATGAAGATTGCACTTGGAAATTAAAATGATCAGCATTGCACAAGTCAAAAATATTCAAAGTGAGACGATTCATTGCTAAACACACTTGTCCTGCAAAGGATAGACTAATGTCGCAACGAGTTGCTACCTCAACTATACTTGGAAGAGCAATATAGTACAAATATCATGATCCAAAAGTTGTATACAATGCAAGAGACATAATTACTGATATGAATAAACAATTTGGACTTGATTTGACATACTGGAAATCACATCAAGCAAAGTTAAAAGCATTGAAAATGGTTAGGGGTGATCCCACAGAATCCTATGCTGAGATACCAAGATGTTTGCACATGTTGACACAATCAAATCCAGGATCTATTGTCAGTTTACAAAAAACAGTCGATGGACATTTTCAATATGCTTTTGTGGCTTTAAATTCTTCAATACAAGGTTGGGTAAATTGCAGGCCAGTTGTAATTGTTGATGGAAGCTTTCTCAAAGTAGCTTATCATGGAACATTTCTAACTGCTAGTTGTCAAGATGTTGGAGGTATGTATACAACTCTTATTTATTTCAATATATTTTTCCACATATACAGATCGTATTAATTGCCTCCACAAATAATTTTTTTCTCAAAACATTATACCACACTTACAGTTCATTATGATTTATTTAGGACATATATTACCATTGGCATACGCAATTGTTGATTCCGAGAATAATGCATCATGGCAATGGTTTTTTGAAAAGTTCAAGAAAGCGTATGGAGTGAGGGATAAAATGTGTTTTGTATCAGATAGACATCAAAGCATAATTAGAGCTATATCGGTTATATTTCCAGATTTACCACATTACGCATGTATGTGGCATCTGTGGAAAAACATTAAAGAAAATTTCAGGAGAAACCAATTACAATTAAGGGAAATATATTATGCAATGGCTCGCGCATACACTGTGCAAGATTTTGATTACTATATTGCTGAAGTTAATCGCATTGATCATCGAGTGAAATCTTACCTGTATGAAATTGGCTATAGTAAATGGTCAAGGGCACATTCCACAAGTAATAGAACTATGACCATGACATCCAACATAGCAGAGTCGCTTAACTCAGCAACAAAAGACGCACGAGATCTCCCAGTAACAAGGCTGCTTGAAGAGATGCGTAAATTAATTGAGAAATGGAACTATGACAAGTCAAAAGAAGCTCTGTATACAAATACTAAACTTACAGCAAAATATGAATCAATTCTTGTTGATAACCTGGAAATTGCACTACATATGATGGTAAGTTCTATTACTTATACTAATCATATTAATTTTTCTAAATATAAATTGCACACCATAAATATTTATACTAATCATATTAATTATCCTCAATAGGTGCGACCTTCAAGTGATTACCTACATACCGTCACACATATGGGGAAAACTTTCATCGTTTGTATAAAAGCAAAAACATGTACATGTCAACAATTTCAACTCGATGAACTTCCATGTCCACATGCTTTAGCAGTATTACATAAAAAAAGGCTTGGATGGAGATGATTACAACTCATTATACTATACCAAGGAGAACATGATGAAGACATGATATCCCCGTACATCCAATGCCCGATGAAAGTACATAAGACTTACCCCAAGAAGTGGCTGAAAAAATTTTATTGCATCCAATAGGTAACAAAGTGCCAGGAAGACCCAAAAAAAAAAGACAAGAAAAAGCTTGGAAATCAACAAAAAAAACATATAAAACTTCATGTGGAAAATGTGGACAAGAAGGGCATAACATCAGAACATGCCTAAAGAAAAATAGAAGTTACATATAGTAATTATATATAATGTGTATCTATTTCTTTAGAATATTTTATGAATTCATTGATGTCATGTACATTATTATAGTCACTGATAAGATGTTTGTTGTTGATTGATAAGATGTTTGTTGTTGATAGACATTCACTGATTCACGATTTTCTTTTTCTTCTCCTTTGAAGCTCACAGATTCAGTAATGTACTCTCTTTTTTGTTATTTGTATGAATTTCGATTTCTTTGCGATTTGTGATGCTTCGTCACTTTAGTTTCATGGTCATTGCTACATATATGGAATAGTTCAAGAATTAAATTAATCTGATTGAAATTTGAAGTTAAATTACTAAATTCGACAACTCCAATTCCATTCCGTTTTGTTCATCATTAAAATTTCTCGCTAATTTTTTCTGCTACTCTACAGTTACTTACAACTTTCCCCCCCCTTAAAATCCTAATCCATTTCAGAATAGTAGATTTTGAAAATTGTGTATTTCTCTTTCCTTGTGAATATAATTGGGTTTTTCTTATAATAAAAATCAGAATCTTTATTTTGTCTGATCAACAAAGTCTATGTATACCATTCTTTTATATGTACTCAGAAATGCATTTCAATAGTTGTTAATCCTGGTAATTGTTTTTTATTAGATTAGGATTTCTCATTTCAACTATTCACCTATGTGGATTTGACATTCTTATGAGTTTTTGTTGTCTTTTATGTTTTTATACATGCAAAATGTGCTTGCAACAGAGAGGAATGCCAAAATGGTGCATCTGCCATGTAAAGCATACTTGAAGACATGTCAACTGATACTTAGCACATCACACAGTAATATAAATTTCATGCCACTACATATATGCATTGCTTTGTTAAAAAGAGTTGGATGGGAATGAATTTAAAATTGTTTTTCTCTTCTCCATTTCTTGCATTATTCTCATGAAAATAACTATTCAAGAAATCGTAATCAGTAATTGAGTAATTGATCCATTTTATATGTTGCAACATTGGTCCGTTGTGGTAGCGATTTGTGTCTGAGAGGAGATCCATGAAGCCGTTGAGCAGGCACTGACTGTACTTTTCAATTTGAGGCCATTACTGTATATATGTATTTTCTGCTTTTTCATACCATTCAATAGTCAGATAACAAAAAATTAATAAGTAAGTCAATTTATGTAACTGATCGAGGAGTTAATATCTCAAAAGGTCATTGAACTATGAGAATTTAACTAACAAAGTCATTAAACTTTATTTTGTATCAATAAAATCACTTAACTTAACACTTTTATCTTTAAAAATCAGTCAAGTACATTTATCTTTAAAATCAAATTGAGATGGCAAAATAAATTATTTTATACCATATAAAAACGAGTTCACACATTATTTTTTATTTTACAATTTTATTTTACTTTTTGAAAAAATTGAATCTGCACCATTTCCAGGCACCTTTTCCCATTGAATGTAATTTCTATTACATTTTGAATAATTTTAAATTTTTTCAAACAATTCCCATTTTCTCAAAATATATTTTTTACACCAAGAAACTAGAAAGAAAGTGTGAACCTCTAGTGGACTCACCGAACTAGAACAATCCACAGAGGAATAACGAATCTAAAATTCACCACTTTTTACATTATTTTTTATTTTGCAACATTTTCTTTTTTTCAAAAAAAGGTCAAAATCCGCACCATTTTTAGTTTTTTTTTAAATTTTTTTGTTTATTTGTGGAGTCTATGATTATATGAAATAAAAAATAATTTATTTTATTATGTCACATTTATTTTTAATGATTAAGGTAGTTGAGTGATTTTTGAAGATAAAAGTGTTAAGTTGAGTGATTTTATTGAAACAAAACAAAGTTCAATGACTTTGCTAGTTAAATTCTCATACTTCAATGACCTTTTGAGATATTAACTCCTGATCGAACTAGCATGGAGACTAATCTCTAAATACTAGATTTTTATTTTGATAATGGATAGATTTGATAATTAGAAAATAAAATCCAACAAAAACATAAAGAATCTCCTTTTTTAGGAGTAATTTTAGGAATTGTTTTCTTAACCATGACAATTGCTACCCACAAACAATTACTATCTCTTAAATTTTCACCAAAATATATAAACCTGAATCTTTAAATCTTAAAAACAATGAAAAGAGTTGAGAACAAAATACAAAGATGAAGAAAAAATAGACACATAGTATATTTTTACGGAAGGAATTCTAAAAAGTAACATCAACTATTGTATAAGTGAATGGAAGAATAATGGTTAAATATTTACAATATCACTAAAAGCTAACTAAAATTAACGTGGAAAAGAGGAGAAAAAAAAAGAAGGAAAAACTGACCCACTACCCAATAAACTCAAATAACTTCTCATAGAATAACGTGGGCTAAAATATGCCAATTTCAATTTTAAAAAAGCTTTTTTTGTTATAAAAATAAAAAAGGGCTAAATATTGCCAATAAATAAAAAGAGATTACATTCTGTGCCATTTGTATCTCTTTTTCAAAACATTCAACTCCAATATCCCTCGATCCGTCGCCGGAAAACACAAAAAAATTAGGGATTTTTGGTCGCTGGACTAGCGCTGGCCATGGCTATGCACGTTGGAGTAGGCTTAACAAAGATCGTCTTCATCGTTGGAGCAGGTATATACACTTAATCAGCGACTAGTGTGTTGTAATTTTGTGATTGATTGTGGTGAATTTTGTGGTTTGATCTGATATTTGTATGAAATATGTATGTTTTTGTGTGTATATGTAGGGTATACTGGTACTTTGTTGTTTAAAAACGGAAAATTATCGGATGTGATAGGCGAGCTTCAGGTATGTGTTCAATCTAGGTTTTTAATTGCTTGAAGTTAGATTCGATTTGCTTTGTGTTTTTTCAATTCTGTTATAGAGATGGTACGGTTGTATATCTATGTTACTATGTGTGTTATGTGTCTATTGTTGCATCTTTAATGAGCTAGAATCGCTTAGATGGTAAGCATCCTTCACCTCCAACCTTAAGGTTATAGGTTCGAGTCCCTTACCTTAAGGTTATAGGTTTGAGTCACTAAGGGAGCACTAGGGAGTCGAGTCACTAAGGGAGCAAGCTAGGACCAGATAATATAAATTGAAAGCAAAACTGTCAAGGGGAATGATGAAATAACTTTTATTCACACGTGGTGAGTTTAAATGTTTCTTTTCCAATGTTTGTGGCAGAATTTGGTCAAAAGTTATGAAAAGACAGGGTATCAGATGGTGGAGATTCGGATGTCATCACTGCACAGGTACCCAGCGGAGTCGCCATTCTACTGCTCCCCGTTTTTCACAAAACGGGTTTTGGTGCACGACCTAACAACTCTTTTAGGCTTTGGTAAATGAAGAGTCGTCCCCTAATGAATTAAGGCGCGTTAGGGCACCTATCTAACCTAGCTAATTTTAACTATAGGTCAACGAATCAGAGATCGGGTAAGGGTTCATATTACCTTGATGGAAAAGTGTTAGGCATCTCTCGAAGTCCACAAATGTGGGTCCCAGCCGTATCTCATGCAATTTACGTGGGGCTTACAAGTAGCATTTAAGGTCACTTCATTTATTGGTTATTTAAACATGCTTGCTAAGTGATAACTAATATCAAACAATTAAGATCAATTTATTTACTTATTATTTAATTGAGCATGCAAAAATAGGTGATAACATAATACTAAACAATTAAGGACACTTTAGCTATTTTAATTAATTTGATAGGCATGCGAGACTAAGTGATAATATAATAACAAATAAATATTACACAATTAATAAAAAGATGAGCGAGGAGATAGAAATTTGCACAATTAGATAGAGTAAACACTTTTTATTTTTATTAAACTACCCCAAATAATTATAATTGTAAAATAAGTAAAGTGAGAAAAGGAAAGGGAGACTCTGAAGGACTTTACGAATCAGCACTCGACTTTATTTATTTCGGTCGGCTTCTCATAGAGACAGACAAAACCAAGGTTTGTCATTAAAACTGAGTCGATATCATCATCTCCGTAGGGCCTAAACTACCCCTACCCCACCACCGCATGCTTCTCGTCTCTACAAGGTGCATATCGTCCCCGCTTAAGGTCCAAGAGACATTAGACTGCTATTAGGGTTAATTTAGACAAAAATAAAATATATGATTCCTAATAGGCCCACCTAGACATCAAGTCAAACAAATAGGACAACACTTAGCATGTAAATCTCATATTGGCCTCTAGATTTTTATTTAGCATACTAGCAAACACAAGTAAGGGGAAAAGGTTGCATGCTAAGTGTGTGACATATTAACAAACATTATATCAATATAATTAATTTAGAGGACAAAAAAATATTACAAGTGCAAAAATATTCATTTACATTTAATGAGGGTAGAAGATTGCTCACAGATGTATAAAATAATTTTTGTTTAGAGCAGATTATACTATTATTAACTAACATGCTTAAAGTAAATCGTTAATTTATTTTCAAATAAAAGAACAGTTTGTTAGTGCAGAAGTTACTTATTTCGAGTATATTTGAATTAGGGCAGTATGTTAAGGTGTCAGATTCATGCCAAAATAATTGATTTTAGGTGGCAGGAAAATGTTTAAGTGCAAACGTGGGTTTATAATTAAAAATCAGTTCCAGCCTCAACATCAGGACCAGAAATATTAAAAATTAAAATAAATTGTTGAAATTCTTGAATTTAAGGTTACTGTATTTATTTGTGAATTTTTGGCGTAATTTTTTTTTCCATATTTTTTCTTTTTTTATTGATTAATTACTCATTTTCGTGATTTACCAAAAAAAATAAAAAATAACAAACTTTGTTGAAATTGTTTTGAATTTAAGGTCACTATATTTATTTGTGAATTTTTTGCGTTAATTTTATATATTTTTTCATATTTTTCATATTTTTTATTAAGTAATTACTCATTTTAGGGATTTATCAGAAAAAAAAATTTCAAAAAAATTATTGAAATTGTTGAATTTAAGGTTGCTATATTTATTTATAAATTTTTTGCGTTAATTTTATATTTTTTTCATATTTTTCCTATTTTTTATTAATCAATTACTCATTTTCGGGATTTACAGAACAAAATAAAAATTACAAAAAATTGTTGAAAACAGGTCGGATAGGTTATTTGAAAGAGGGGTGATTTATGGGTCGGATAGGTGTTTTAAAAGTGGTTCGGATAGTTTATTTAAAAGAGGGGTGATTTATTGGTCGGATAGGTGTTTTAAAAGTGGTTCGGATAGTTTATTTAAAAGAGGGGTGATTTATTGGTCGGATAGGTGTTTTAAAAGTGGTTCAGATAGTTTAGGGGCATAAGCGACCCTTTCCCTTTTAATATAAATGTCACGTGGTAATGTAAAAATGACGTGGCAATTTCCAGCAGGCCAACTAACGCCATAAGTGCATATCTAGACCAAAAGTTGGACGGCAAGGGTATGAGTGAGCCAAAATTTAAACGAGGGGGGGGGGGTATAACTAGACCTTTTCGAAAAGTTTAGGGACATATTTGACCCTTTTCCCATTAAAAAATTATGAATGCTTGTCGGATTCTTCAAAAATATGAATAATGGATATTGAATTCTTCGAAAATAATACTATACCTTTAGAAAATGAAAATTTAACATGAATATGTTATCCAAAGTAAATTAATATTGCAACTCAAAGAACAATAAATTAAAATATTTGATTATTCAAAATTCGTAACTTTATTTGTAGATTATAAAATATAATAGTTATATTTACAATATTTATTCTACGTTGAACGATATAAATATTATAAATCGACACTCTTTAATTCACATTATTATGAAGAAGTTCTTGATTAATAATAACGATAATGTTATTGTTATTTCATAAAATCATCTAATTTATCTCATTTAGATTTGGATCTTCTAATCCATACACATAAAACTTGAATATATTTTATTCTCCCAAACTCCATTTATAAAGTAAAACGATTATATTATTATAATTTTTCTAAACACTAAAAACGACGAGTATTTATTATTCATCTGCATATGTATAAGTCTACAATCTATTGATAAATTTTCAATATTTTAAATAATTAATAATCAATAATTAAATAAATAAATATAGGCACATGTCAATAATTAGAATTAGAACGACACATGTCAACACCACAAAAATAAAATACAAATAAATAAATAATTTTTTTAACTATCTTTCCACAACCTCCTTATTTATAGCAAAAAAATGTAGATGATAATAATAATAAATTTTCAATTTTTTAAAAATCATTTCATTACATAGTAAAATATTTTTATTATTTTTTAAAATAATTTTGAAGTAGTTTTTACAAATAAACGAGAAATAATTTTTAAAAAATTCTTTTTTTTTCCTAAAATGAAAAATTGGTTACTATTCTTTGAATTTGAATTTTAAATTTACTGTCTTGAAATAAAAACATTTAAAATAATAAAAAAAGTAAACTTTAATTTTTGGTAAGTACGTTAGGGATCCTATTTTGGTGGAAAATTATCCAATGTTTTATACAAAATATTTAAAATAATTTTCCACAACTACTCCTTTGTAGCAAACAGAATGCAAATTGCTTACACTAATTTCTTAAGCATAAAAATAAATTAATAGCAAGAATCGGACTCATTTTATAATGCAATTTTTTTGATAGAATAAAATTATTTATTTCATACGTGTATGTAGATTGTTGTCACATTTAAATTGTTTTCTTTAGTTTTAAATTTTTTCAAATACAAAATATTTTCTCAAATTAATTACTGCTAATAAAATATGAAATATACTAAGATTATATAATAAAAAAGATTTAAAATAGGGTAATGTAGTTACAAAACGAATTTTTTTTTAATTATTGAAATAAAATAAAATGAATTAAAAAATAAAAATTAAGACAATTAGAAAATCACCATAACTCTCCCACTTCCGCTATATGCTCACTCAGAGAAGTTTTTTTGCAACAAATCTCTTTTTCAAAACATTCAACTCAAATATCTCGCCGGAAAACACAAAAAAATTAGGGTTTGTTGTTCACCGGACTAACGCCGGCCATGGCTGTGCACGCTGGAGTAGGCTTAACAAAGATCGTCTTCATCGTCGGAGCAGGTATACATTTAATCAGCGATGGTGATTTACTTTTTGTTCCAGTATCCCTGACCAGGTGGTCTGGACTCGATTTCATTTTTCAATTTCGAGAATCAACCAACGGTCTAGTGTGTTGTAATTTTGTGATTGATTATGGTAAATTTTGTGGTTTGATCTGATATTTGTATGAAATATGTATGCTTTTGTGTGTATATGTAGGGTATACTGGTACTTTGTTGTTTAAAAACGGAAAATTATCGGATGTGATAGGCGAGCTTCAGGTATGTGTTCAATCTAGGTTTTTAATTGCTCGAAGTTAGATTCGATTTGCTTTGTGTTTTTTCAATTCTGTTATAGAGATGGTACGGTTGTATATCTATGTTACTATGTGTGTTATGTGTCTATTGTTGCATCTTTAATGAGCTAGAATCTGCCTAGATGGTAAGCGTCCTTCACCTCCAACCTTAAGGTTATAGGTTCGAGTCCCTTACCTTAAGGTTATAGGTTTGAGTCACTAAGGGAGCACTAGGGAGTCGAGTCACTAAGGGAGCAAGCTAGGACCAGATAATATAAATTGAAAGCAAAACTGCCAAGGGGAATGATGAAATAACTTTTATTCACACGTGGTGAGTTTAAATGTTTCTTTTCCAATGTTTGTGGCAGAATTTGGTCAAAAGTTATGAAAAGACAGGGGTATCAGATGGTGGAGATTCGGATGTCATTGCTGCACAGGTACCCAGCGGAGTCGCCATTCTGTTGCTCCTCGTTTTTCGCCAAACGAGTTTTGGTGCACGACCTAACAACTCTTTTAGGCTTTGATAAATGAAGAGTCGTCACCTAACAAATTAAGGCGCGTTAGGGCACCTATCTAACCTAGCTAATTTTAACTATAGGTCAACGAATCAGAGATCGGGTAAGGGTTCATATTACCTTGATGAAAAAGTGTTAGGCATCTCTCGAAGTCCACAAATGTGGGTCCCAGCAGTATATCATGCAATTTTCGTGGGGCTTACAAGTAGCATTTAAGGTCACTTCATTTATTGGTTATTTAAACATGCTTGCTAAGTGATAACTAATATCAAACAATTAAGATCAATTTATTTACTTATTATTTAATTGAGCATGCAAAAATAGGTGATAACATAATACTAAACAATTAAGGACACTTTAGCTATTTTAATTAATTTGATAGGCATGCGAGACTAAGTGATAATATAATAACAAATAAATATTACACAATTAATAAAAAGATGAGCGAGGAGATAGAAATTTGCACAATTAGATAGAATAAACACTTTTTATTTTTATTAAACTACCCCAAATAATTATAATTGTAAAATAAGTAAAGTGAGAAAAGGAAAGGGAGACTCTGAAGGACTTTACGGATCAGCACTCGACTTTCTTTATTTCGGTCAGCTTCTCATAGAGACAGACAAAATCAAGGTTTGTCATTAAAACTGAGTCGATGTCATCATCTCCGTAGGGCCTAAACTACCCCTACTCCACCACCGCATGCTTCTCGTCTCTACAAGGTGCATATCGTCCCCGCTTAAGGTCCAAGAGACATTAGACTGCTATTAGGGTTAATTTAGACAAAAATAAAATATATGATTCCTAATAGGCCCACCTAGACATCAAGTCAAATAAATAGGACAACAATTAGCATGTAAATCAGATATTGGCCTCTAGGTTTTTATTTAGCATACTAGCAAACACAAGTAAGGGGAAAAGGTTGCATGCTAAGTGTGTGACATATTAACAAACATTATATCAATATAATTAATTTAGAGGACAAAAAAATATTACAAGTGCAGAAATATTCATTTACTTTTAATGAGGGCAGAAGATTGCTCACAGATGTATAAAATAATTTTTGTTTAGAGCAGATTATACTGTTATTAACTAACATGCTAAAAGTGAATCATTAATTTATTTTCAAACAAAAGAACAGTTTGTTAGTGCAGAAGTTACTTATTTCGAGTATATTTGAATTAGGGAAGTATGTTAAGGTGTCAGATTCATGCCGAAATAATTGATTTTAGGTGACAGGAAAATGTTTAAGTGCAACAAATAATTATATGATTTTAAAAAAAAAAATCATAGGAATGACCAAGATGCAGGAAATATTTTAGAGCAGTAGCCAATTTTATTTAATTATTGGCACAGGTTAGTCAAGATTAAGGGCAGAAGTATTTAAAACAGTGGTAGATTTAATTAGGTTAGCAAATTTGAAAATAGCAGATTTTAGAGAGATACGGAATATAATTATTAGTTAATTTTTAATTGGTTAGCAAATTGATCACAAAATGCAAGACATATTTTTATTTGCAAAGCATGTAGCGGATCAGAATGAATTATTAGTATTTTCAATAGCAAAACGGAGCAAAACCTAACTTATTTGAGTCAGATTCAATCTAGGAAGCAAATTATAATTTTTTTTTAAAAATCAGAATTTTACTCTTTTTATTCATTAATATACTGATTGACATCTCAACTTATTAATTATGTCCTATAGGCATGATTTCTAAGTATGAATATGCTGAAAATATTATCAAACTTATAGGCATGATATCTAATTCATTTACACAAATTATTAACCCTATAGACATGATATTTATCTAGTATGTAACAAGTTTAAACCTATATGCATGATTTCTAAGCCCAAAACATATTGAAAAATTATTTAGACCCTATAGGCATGGTATCTAAGATGACGAAATTATATAAAGCATATTATGACAATTATTCAAAGTTTATTCATTTATTGTATAAAGGGAGCTTTAGTTGAATTATATGGAACAAGGAGCAAATATATCACTTATTTGTGAAATAGTTATGAAGATGGTTAATGCTAATCCCATAACACATTATAATAAGCAATTAAAACACAATCCACTTTTAAATTAATTAAAGGATTAAATAGATGATTAATGACAAGAGCATATTCCGTTAGATCTAAATATATTTGTTAAAAATACGGACTATTAAACAAATCTCAATCCTATAACTATGGTTTCTAACGCAAACAAGTAACAATAATAAAAAAAAAAACAAGTAGCACGTAATTCCCTCCCCCCTTACACGATCCCCAATTATTTCATATAATAGAGTTAGAGTTATACAACAATATTACAAAATCCCATAAAATCAGCACTAATAGAAAGACAAACATCAAAATAAAGTAAAATAAGGCTCCGTCCAAATGTATTCTGATCCGAGCGAACTTTTCATGTGTCTTGAACTTCAAGTTCAAAACCTGCTAAAGGGAGTAGTGTAGTAGATACCTACAGTGACAAAGATATTCATAACACCGCATATTTATAGCAATCTATCACTTTATATATAGGCAACACACATAAGATTTGAAATGAATGAAGAATAATCAATAGATATATTATTACACACACAGAGAGAATAACGAATAACTAAATAGGATGCTTCCTCGTATTCAACTAAACACACAACAATGCAAACAATGCTAAAGATAAAAATTAAACTAGTGAAGGATACTAATCAGTTATGCAAAATTAATTATCAGCAATGAAGTTATTTGAATGGAAATGTTAGGTCCAAAACAGCAACACAACAATAAGAGACTAAGAGAGATCTAAAGCTTTACTAGAGTTCTTATTTTTCTTTTTATGAGTAACTATAAATTTTATTCTTAAAGCAAGTAAGTATGTGTCAAGTCTCTGAATGTGAGCCTGTGAATAATGAAGAGAGGGGTCCTATTTATATATTAGAAGAGGGGCATATATAAGGGATTTAAATATTTTAAGGAATCAAACAATATACCATTTTCCTTATTTCAAAGGAAAGCCAATCAGACTTATTTTTAAAAAAATTTCCAAATAATGAGCAACTAAATATGGCAAAGATACAAATAATACGAGAACCGGTTAGCATGTATAAGGAAAACAATAATCAATTGAGTCAAATATTCACCAATTAAGGCAACCATAAACAAACAAATAAAGATCCGTCAACTCATTAAGGGGCAAACGATTACTTAACAATAATCGCTAAATTAAGGGAAGGAAAGGAATATTCATACAACACGATTGCTTAAACAAAATATAAATAAAAAGGTAAAGGAATCAATTACATAGTCATTAGCTCAATAAACTTATTCATAATAACTCAATGAATGGTCAGGTCATAGATTACCACCAATTACCAATCCATATTGCATGCAACAAGTTTAACAAATATTAGAACATCAATTCAAGCAATTTAGGCAAAGTGGAAAATATTATTAGCAAAAGGACAATCTTGAATTTTAAGGGAAGCAAATATTATGATCAATTAGGAGAAGCAACTATCATAAGCAGTCGAAAATTAGCAATTCCATCATCATTATGACAAAGTAAACCTCAACGGAGACATCTCAAACAACCAACATTAGATATTAACATATTGTTAAAGAGAGCAATCCACTATATTGGAAAAGATCACCAATAATTCATGCTTGAGCCCCACCTTTGCAGTAACTATTGACTATCACAATGTAGCAAACATAAAATTACAAGAACAAAAATTTGTTAGAAGATGGGCAAAAATTAAATAAAGATGAACCTGAACGGATCTGAATTATGTTTAGTCTTCTAAAAGTTTTATTAAGTTTACTTTATTTCTGTATTCTCCCGGCTTTGAATTCTATCTTTCTGATTTGGGTTTGCGATTTTAATAATATTCTAGAATTCGTCGTCTAAAACTTTAATTTCAACGGAGTTCAATGTTACTGTTGATTTTTCGATGTTCGACACGAAAGAGAGGAGAGGCGGGCAGAACGAGAAGAGATGAGGCGATGGGCGGCGTTGCCTATGGTCGCTGAGCGGAGTTTCCTTCGTCGGAGCCTGCTGCTGGCCGGCATCGCTCACTGGAGCTATTGTTGGTTGCTGCTGTTTCTCGGAGTTGCTCGCTGCTGGTGGCTTTCCTCGTCGGTTGGAGCTGTTGCTCGCTAGTTCGGAGCCGCTTCGCTGGAGCTAGCCATTGGCTGGTCGCTGCTCGGAGCGGCTGGGGTTGCTGTCCGGCTGCTTCTCTTTGCCGACTGGTTGCTGCTGTTTTTGCTGGAAAAAGAAAAGAAGAGGTAAAGGAGAGAGAGAGGCGGCTGCTGTTGCTGGTGGAGAGAGGAGGGAAAGGAGAAGAGGTGAGGAAGAGAGAGAGGGACGGTTGCCGCCAGCAGGTGGTGATGAGTTTCACCGGAAAAAAATAGAGAGGAGAGCTGAGGGAGGCGGCTGATCTGTTGAGAAAGAGGAGAGGAAAAGAATATGTGCTAGAGACAGGGGCGGAGCTACCCTTGCCCGAGGGGTGTCAAGCGACACCCCTTCATCGGAAAATTACGTTGTATAGGTAAGTCAAATTCTGATTTTATACCTATATATATTAGAATTGACTCTCCTGGGGTTGGTTCAACGGTTCAGGGGCTACAAAGTTCCGCCTTGTCATTGACCTAGGCGTTGGGAGTTCGAACCTTGCTGAAGTCTATTTTTTTTAAAGGCTTTCAGCATTTTTTTTTCTACTTTTAAAACAACTGTAACTTTTTTGTCTTTAGTTTTTAGATAGCTAAACGTTTTTTTCCTCCAATTTTTAAACCATTGACTTAAATTAAGTTTACTTTAATATTTTATTTTTTTAAAAGAAATAAAATACACTTTAGGGATTTAGAGTCAAGGGATTAAACAAATCCCCAATTCCAAAATCAAAAGTTTTGAAGAGGAAGAGTCCAAAAAAGTCGTCTTTGTTCGCTGACTGCGTCGTGCAGTCGTCTTCAGACTTCAATCGCCATTGCTCGGCGTCAATCTACCTCCTGGTCATGGAAACGGTAAGTTCCTACTTTCTTACACCTTGTATTTATTTTCCTCGTCCAATTTGTTGATGGACTTAGTGATCTCTCAAGAAAATTAGTTGAGACAAAGAAGAACCTAAACTTTCCTCTTGTATTCCGCTTAGTGAAATTTGCTTTGCTTTTACCAGTCGCCACTGCATCCGTTGAAAGAGCTTTTTCGGCAATGAAGTTTATTTAAAATGCCTTGCGGAATCAGATGAATGATTAGCTTTTGAGCGGTTGTCTAGTTCCTTATGTAGAAAAAGATGTATTTATTAATATTTCTAATGATACTATTGTAAAAACATTTCAAGAGATGAAACCGTGTCGAGTACGGTTGTAATAATGTAATTATGTTTTGCTTTTATTAGTAAAATTTATTTTGTTGAATTTTTTGTGTGCATACTACTTTATATTTTGACACCCCTCAATCTAAATCCTGGCTCCGCCACTGGCTAGAGAGAGAGGAAGAGAATGAGAATAGTTTTTAGGGTTTTGGTCTTTTGAAATTAGATAGGAAAGAAATAATTGATTTAATCTTATCTGTTGAAACAATCTAAGATGAGTGGTCAGGATTAAATGGGACGAGATTAACGGTTAGGGCTTTAGGAATTGAATTGAAAATGGCTATGATTTAAAACACAGATGGCTATAATTGAAAAGAGAATTGGAATTGGAGTGGCTAGAATTAAAATAAAAATTGGATAGTTTAGGCTATAATTTAAATGATTTAAAGGAAACTTAAGGAGATGCTATTCAATTAACAAAATACTACATCTATTATAAAATTTTCATATAAATTATACACATCTAATTTTTAAAACATTTAAATAAAGAAATTATTTCGAGTTTAACTATGAATAAATATAATAATAATATATTTTAATGATATTTACAATAATTTTTATAAATCATGCATACTAAATTATATAATGTTTAGACAAAATTGATTAAAATTTTAAACTCAAAATACGTTTTAAAATTAAGTATTTAATCGAATAGCATTCCCAAAAAGGTTAAAGGTCGGTCAAAATTGGGTGTCAACATCTCCCCTTATTGAAAAGTATTTGAAACACTTCTCTACTATCACAAAGTGTAGCTTGAGAAGCATATGTACAAGCTTGTAACTAAGGACAGGATCTTTTCGGATGTCTCATCCCATATGTCTTCTAAATCTATAAAATGTTTGGGGGGAAATGAAAAATTAAAAGATCATTTTAGTCAAAAACACTCAATTATGACATCCTTGGCTAGTTTCGACAATTGATCGGATCGAGTTAGATATGAACTTGTAAAAATGGGTTTAGAGAAACATAATCAAATTGCTCAATTTTTCAGCCTAAATAAATTAAGTACTTTTGTTGTTGAATTACCATTCAAAAGCCAAAATGGGAGTACTTCTATCATTCCATTTCAACCAATGCAACTTTTTTGGTATCCAAAAGACAAACGAGATAGTTGTTTGTTGTTCCAAACCCGTTAAACAAAGAACTTGCTTAGAACAATTTCTTTGTGTTGTTGATTTTTAGGTTAAAATAATTACTTGACAAGTCTATCAATAGCTATGATTATTGAAATTGTTGCAAATCAATAGTAGCAAATTTAGAATTTATATTCTTTATATATATATATATATATATATGGGTTTTTAACACATCTTATAATTCAAGCTAAAATCGATGAGTTCTATCGAATCCGTTGCGTGTAATTTAACACAAATTTTGCATTGTGTCGATGTTTTTTTAAATATTAAAGAAAAGTAATACATAATATCTTTTGCAATACTCTTAAAAGACTAAAAGTTTTTGAGTACATTATTAAACCACTACTAAAATCAAGATTCCATTTTCTTTTTTTGGGGTCTCTACTTTTTATTGTAATAGAATTATGATGGTTTATTATACTTATATATTACCTCTATCTATACTTGTTATCACAATTGATGATGATACCTTACACTCCTTAAATTTAAATTTTTTAAATCTGTCTCTAATAACATGCATAGGAATTCAAGTATTGTGTCAAACAAGGGCATAATTGAATGATTCGAAGGGGACTTATCGAACTTCTTTTATCAAAAATAATTTTTTTTGTTTGTCACATCTCTAGACATAAGGGAAACTTCAAATGCAACAACAAAGCTAGCTTAAGAATTGCTTTAAGTCACGAGTTTGAATCTCAAATATTTTGGTACTTTTGCAATTTTTAAAAGAATTTTATTAAAATTACTGGCTTCATTACTAGATCAATGGTTTGTATAGCTACATAATTTCTATTTTTAGTAGTTTCTTGTTTGTTTTACTCAGCTCAGCTCTAACTTCATCGAAACACAACTATAATTGAATTTGTGAAAGATGTCATAGTCAATACTATTGAAACTTAAAAGAAAAATATCGAATTGAAAAGATAATTCTCTCATCGTACCCCGAGCCTCTAACCAAAAGATGCCTTAGAAACATCACTATCGAAAGTACTAAGTCAAATTCTAAGAAGAATTAGCATAATAATTAATTAATAGTTTAAGATATTCATGCATTTATAAGCCATGATTGAGCTTTGGATTATATAGTAAATTATCATGTGTCTTTCATGAAAAAAAATGAAAAAAAAATAATAGCTGGCTTAAAATATTAGAAAAAGAAAACTTACCTAAATATCTTACTAGTGCACCAATAATTGAGATTTGAAACAATACCAACATACTCCGTGTGATCCTACAAATAAGTTAAATTTGAGAAAAATAGAATATACGCAACACTACTTCTTCTTTTAAAAAAATAGAGAAATTATTTTTGAGTAGATTCACAACTCAAGAAAAAATTAATTTTAAAGTCGAAGGTGTAATATCATACATATTTCAATATCTATATTTCAAATTTGAAATTAAATTAATATAGGTAAATAAGTGTGATATTACAAATAAGTGTTTTCTTTTTTAATGAGCTATATGTAGTACGAATCCTATTAGATAAATTTGCAATCGAAATTTCCTTTTTTAGTTTTTTTCTTTTCTACATAGTTTAATGGTTGAAAAAAATAAGGGTGAATTTACATTATTTGTTACATATTCCTAAAATCCAATAATTTAACCAAAACTTTATCTTTATATTAAAAATTTACCTAATATTTATATACAAATAATCTATTTCAAATTTATTAAGATATACCGTCTAAAATCTAGAACTCAAAAATTTAAACGACTAATTATATCCTATAAATATCATTGTTGATAGCTACGTTAATTAAAAAATATATATACTACCCAATACAATAAATGATAATGAAAATTCTAAGGTTTGAAAATAATTAGTCAAACTTTCATCTCTTTGACTTTCAACATTATTTTTGGATTTTTAGGCACATGCATGCATGTATTTCATATTTTGTCAATATGAAAAAGGAGGCTTGTAGCCACGATTAAATTATCTTTATATAATAAATAAATCATAAGTTTGAACTGTGGAAATAATCATTAATATTTATATTAAAATAAATTATTTTTTGTTAAACCTGTTAAAGAGTATAATTCTTTTTTAAATTTTATTAACGCGGAATATTTTTTACATCGATATATTCTTATCTTGTTAATGTGAAAAGAGATTTTGTATATGTAGTATAAATAATAAAATAAATATTCTCAAAGGAGTGTTGTACCGTAAGAATTGATTATGTTTGGTAAATGATAACGTGTCTGCTGCATTTGTTTGGTAAAGTTTGATTAATTACAAAGTTTAAGAAAGACTTAAGATTTTTAAAGTTTATGATTTTAAATAGGGCGGTAGGTAGGGGAGGGTTGTTTTGCTTTTCAAGAGCAGTGGCGGAGTCAGAATTTTCAATAAGGAGGTTCAAAATCTAAAAAAATAGACACACGAAGTAGCTGAAGGGGTTCAACATATACCTAAAAAGTTATTTTAACCATGTATAAATTATATAATTTTCCACCGAATGGTGTTCGGATGAACCCCCTAATAGTAAGGTGGCTCCGCCACTGCCGAGGGTTTAGAGTTGTTGATATGTTTGTTATCATATTAGTCTCATTATTATTATTATGTAGTTTTTTTCTTTTGATATCTATCATCGTATGTTGTTACTTGCTATGATTTCTATATTATTTTAGAGAAAACAACCAAATACCCCCTCAACCTATTACACAATTCTCAACTACACACCAATACTTTACGGATGTCTTATTACCCCCTTGAAGTATTTTGAACAGAAATATTAACACTCTTCAGTGCTGATATGACACAGCAAGTGTGTTTACTTTCCTAGAGGCAAGTGTAAGGCAAATAAATAGGTCAAAATTAAATGATTTGACAACTGTCATTTTTTAATTGAATTCAATACAATTAATAAATAAATTTAGTTAATTACAATCACATATTCTCTCTCTAACCATTACCAACCTCTGCAATTGAATTTTGCCATGGCTTCCATGGACAATTACCTATACACTATTTTATTTTTTCATTTTATTTTTCACTTTTAATCCACAATGAATTTTTTCATGACTAACACCTGCAAATCTTTCCTAAAAATAGACAACATAACCAAAAGAAAGAAAATGATAATCCTTTAATTTCTTTCACCTCAATGGAAAATACTTTCAATTCGATATTGAAAAATGATATTACAACTTCTGCTAGAGAAATCTTTTCGATTATAGTAGCAGCCCAAATTTCTTGTTAGGAATTGAAAGTGGGTATTAGAATTTGAAATTTGGCAAGGAAAAATTCATCTTCAAATCCATAAAATAAGCAACTAGAGAACCCAAATGCAGAACTAGACAATAATGGCAATAAGATACCATAATAAAAAGATTCGACATTCATGTTAATTTATTGAATTAGACAATAACAACTCGATTTTGTGCAAATAAATGATTGAAAAGATAGAAGAAAGACGGAGGATGATGGTGTGATGGAGATGGAGATGGATTGGAGAAGATGAGACATTGGGAACAATGGAGAAAAAATATAATGATTGGAGAAGATGAGACATTGGGAACAATGGAGAAAAAATATAATGATTTAGGAAGATGAATAGAATGGTGGAGAAAAAAAGTGAAAAGCATTAAAATTGATGTATTTTGGTGATGATTTAAAAAAAAAAAATTATTCTGAAAAATAGGTGTGTGCATTAGACTCAGCAACAAAGATTTGGGGGTGACGTTTTAAGGGTGTCAATATTTGTGTTTAAAATACTTTAGGTGGGTAATAGGACCCCCGTGAAGTATAAGTGTGTAGTTGAGAATCGGAAAAAAAAAAGGGGGTATTGGTTGTTTTCTCTATTATTTTATGTTGAATTTTAAAAGGTGTGAATGGAAAATGCATAGTTGCTACTTTTATGAAGAGTTGTGACTTTTATGAAGAGTTGCGACTTTTATGAAAAGTTGCGACTTTTATGAAAAGTTGTGATTTTTATGAAAGGTTTTGACCTTTTCGAAAGATTGTGACTTTTCCAAAGGTTTGTGACATTTCCGATAAGGCACAATAAGAACATTTTCACACTACCATTTATTTTCTATAAATTGAGGGTTTCCTCTCATTTTAGTTGAAACATTTTTTTCTGGACTTCTTCTACTACTACTAAATCTAGTATTCTAAGTGTACTTTACTGCCGGTGAGTGGTTCGCTGACACCGTGATTTTAGGTACCGATACACCGGTGAGTAAAATCGTTCTATCCTGGGAGGATATATTCCATTAACCTCGGATACTTGAGGGGAATAATTTCCTTAAGGGGACATTGTGCATTCAGTGGGCTTGATTTTCTTTCTTTGAGAAAAATATTTTTATATTGTTTCTAATTCTATTTTCTCTACTAGTTTTAATTTTCTAGTTTGAAAATACTCTTTAAACTTTGGTGTTTCTTACCAAGTTCTTCAAAGTTTTGTTCTAAGTATCTTAGGAATACAAGATGAACAACATTTTCGTCTTTTTTGTACTTAAATTTGTTGCTATGGAATCAAGGATATTTCAAAAACACCTTTCTACCTCCACGAAATAGTGATAAGGTATGTATATATTCCCACAATTGTGTGATCTCACTAGATATATTGTTGTTGTATAATTTTAAATATGACACAATATTTGTGTGGTTATAAAAACTCTAATTAAGGGTATATAGAAAGTTAAAGTTGATTGTTTCTAAAAGAAATGAACCAATTTTTTTAGGACAGGCTACAAATAAAACACAACATATCTGTTAGGGTTTTGCCCTGATTTTCTTACCATAATTTAAGATTTATTTTTCCTTAAAGAAAAGACAAAACATTACCATAAATGTTTTTACTTTTCCTGAAAGGAAAATAGAATATTCTTTCATATTTGGTTTATTCATTCCTCTTAGGAAAAGGTTTTGGAGTAGCTAGTTCTGTTCTAGTAGGAAAGGTTTTAGGACTCTATAAATATATGTTTGTTTCTTCTAACACAACACAATAGAATCCACAATGTAATCGTTTAGTGAGTTTTGTTTATGGGGAGATTTAATCTCTCAACAATTTTAATATTTTTTCTTTATATTAGTTTTCATATAATAATATTAGTTTTTAGTATAAGTTTTTGTCATCTAATTTATCAATCATATTATTTGCAATTGTAAGCTTCCGCATGACTCTCTAATCACCCTTTCGAACCCAACAAGTGGTATCAGAGCACATGGTTCAAAGATCCGGTGGTCCTATGGTTCAACGAGGTTGAAGAAAGGTTCAAGTGGTTTCAAATCAATTTGCAACAAATTTGATGATAATGGAGATTTTTTGTCAAGCTACATATGGAGAAGAAGTTTCAACCATATTTTCAACATTCATGTTGCTGCAATTTTTAAGAATTAAAACAAAATATTTTTAACCCATTTTTAATCCATATATTTTAAATTTTATTTTTAACCATGGCAAGCAACAGTGATGAAGATTTTGTGAAGAACAAGATTATCATGCAATGAAGAAGACAGATCAAGCTTTGTCAAGAAAATCCAGCCAAAAGGGGAGATTTGTTAGGGTTTTGCCCTGATTTTTTTACCATAATTTAAGATTTATTTTTCCTTAAAGAAAAGACAAAACATTACCATAAATGTTTTTACTTTTCCTGAAAGGAAAATATAATATTCTTTCATATTTGGTTTATTCTTTCCTCTTAGGAAAGGTTTTGGAGTAGCTAGTTCTTTTCTAGTAGGAAAGGTTTTAAGACTCTATAAATATAGGTTTGTTTCTTCTAACACAACACAATAGAATCCACAATGTAGTCGTTTAGTAAGTTTTATTTATGGGGAGATTTAATCTCTCAACAATTTTAATATTTTTTCTTTATATTAGTTTTCATATAATAATATTAGTTTTTAGTATAAGTTTTGTCATCTAATTTATCAATCATATTATTTGCAATTGTAAGCTTGTGCATGATGCCCTTATCACCCTTTCGGACCCAACAATATCATGTGTAATCTCACATATAGGGTCTAAGGAGACTAGAGTATGTACACATACATTGTCCCTACGTCGCGAAAGTAGAGAGACTGTTTTTGAAAGATCCTTGACTTAAGTAATGCATATCAAGAATAGTTTGAAAAAAAAATACAAAAATAAAAAAAGACATAACAAATAAAAAAAAACATAGCATGCAAAAAACAAGGAACAACCACAAAATAATGGGATAATCAAAACACAAAAACCAACAAATTATAACAAAAATCCTTTAAAATTTGTGTCAAATTAAATAATCTTATAAAATCAACATAGGGAATATTCTTTTATTTTCTATCAATCTAATCAAACTATCATAGGAAATTGAACTTCAATTGTTACTCGGGGCTTGAAATAGACTTTTGAATATATACTAATAAAATATTCAAATAATTTGCTTGAAAATAGACTTTTGAATATATACTAATAAAATATTCAAATAATTTGCAAGTATGTATAGGTACAAAATTGTATATAATCACCAAAGATATAATGGCGGAGCAATAAATACTTTGAGTTCGAAACTTGAATATAAATCACTTTTAATTAAAAAATAAAAAAAATTGTTACAATAAATTTATCAAAATTTAAAATAGATACTGAACATCAAATGAGATAAGCCAAAAAAAGGGGAAGACAAAATGATGAGAATATAAAGGAACAAAAATAATGTAGTGGACAAATGAGGCATATATCACTTTCTGAAGCCCCTTTTCTGCTAATTTTGTACTTTTGGACTTGAAATTTCGACCTATAATTAGAACTACAAAAAAATCTTTTTTTTGCAGCTATTTGCAGATTTGCTCCCTCAAATTCCCATCTTTCAACAATCCAATCAAATCTTTTGGTCATAAATAATTTCCTTTTGGACCATAAAAAAGACGGTACTTGACAAAACAAAATCTTAACCAAAAGATATGTTTGTTTAGCCAATACACATGATTTTATACAAGTGATATCACCTTTTTTTAAAAAAAATAAAAAATAAGGTCGAATTTATAACCTAATCAAACTAGTTTATAGGTACTTTTTAATCTCATATCGAAGGTGTGATAAGGTTTACCAATTTTTTTTTGATATACTATGTATATTCATAAGTCACAATAGAGTATGTTGGAGCTTTTTAGAAAAAGTAATTAACGTGTTTTGTTTTTTTTTAATTGAGTAAATTTTAGGTTTAACAAACATAAAAATCAAATTAGCGCTTTATAGCTACAATTTTGTTATTTGCGCTCCATAGCAAAATGTTTGCTATGGAGCATCAGAATTGTATAAAAATCATAGGCAACATCTGATTGAATAAAATCGCAGGCATCTGATTTGTATAAATCGGGTATCTGTGTCTATGAAAATTGCTTTTGTATATGTATATGTTATTAGTGTTTGTATATCTGCATAAAATTTGAATTCATATACAATTAAATCGAGTTAAAACAGTTGTATTTGTATATCAAACCTCTCTCTCGCTTTACACAAACACAAATTATACATTGTATTTTGTATAATTTGTGTTTGTATAAAGCGAGAAAAAAAAGAAAGACAAAAGAGAACTAAGCAGAGAAATATTTGTATTTGTATAATTATAAGTATCTAAGACGAAGAGATATGTATTTGTATATGCAGTTCTCTTTCGCTTTATACAAACACAAACACAATTTATACATTTGTGTTTGTATAAAGTGAGAGAGGCGAGGGAGAGTGGTGAGCGAGATCCAAGGAGAGTACGTGGCGAGCGAGATCCAAGGAGAGTGGTGAATGACAAAATGTTTGCTACGAATTAGAATTAAATGAAACTGTGGTTATAACATTTATTTTGAATTAATAGTTTGTTATTTTATACAATTTTTCCTATTTAATTTCGCTATCACTTATATATTAGAACTCCTTATTTTTAGCCTCTTATTTATAGCAAAAACATTTATTGATTTGTGGTATGAAATCACGTATACTCTGTATATATAGAGTATATATTGTAGATAATATAATTTTAGTTACTAGTTATGGATTACAAAATATTTTTCTCATTTATTAGTATTTATTTAACTTCTCTAAAATTAAAAAAAAAAATGATGTTAACAATTTGATGAAGTAGGCTACCCAATCTATCTAAACCCAAATAGTTACATGGCTATTTATCGATTTTAACCTGTTTAAATTCAGTTCAATTTGTCAATTTAAACACTTTTAAGTGTTATTATGTTTGGATAAGACAAATCAGTGTATTAAAACTGTTGTTATGCGCGAAAGTATGAATAATTTTATTATCCTTTAGTAGGAGTGTATTGTTAAATAGATTTTGCTTTTGTAGTATATGGTGGGGATATGGCTAAAAGTGTAAAGACTCTTGGGGAATCAGCCACAATTGTGACATTATTGAAAAAAGAGAAAATATAAAGTTATCCAATAATTATACTGATAAATAAATAACACATATCAGGTGGAATAATTGGGACACAAGTTGGTTTAATTGTTATGAAAAGATAAAAGATAAGAGTAGTATTTAGTAGCTTTTGACTCGGACTATATATATGTCTAAAATTTCATTAACTAAATATAAATAGTAAATTTTGGACTGATAAATTAAATGAATTGCAATATAATGTTAAACTTGAATTTCTAATGTTCAAATTTTAAATCTGTCTTAAGAATGAGGAAGATATACAATACGACGCATATATTCATGCAATTCTAATAGCTTTTGTACGTATATATATATATATATTGCATGTGAAGGGAGTTTTTTTAGATTCAAAAAGGTAGTTTAAGAACCTTTTGGCATTTTGTGTATTATTAGGTATGGATATCCTTTTATAAGTAAGTATATTTTTAATTTATTTTTTTATAAATTACTAGTACAAACACTTCTCCATTTTGGTACGAAATGCATCGATCAATAATAATAACATATTTGATTTAATTTTATAGGTGAGACATGAAAAGATAATATATACATATTTTTGTATATAATATTATATCATCTTGAGTGTTATCAGTTTTGATACGTAGATCAACTAATATAATACAAGCAAATTTTCTAAATTTATGGAGTTATAGAACAACATATAAGCTATCATACTTGCATATCTATTATTTGAGTCTCCAACATTAAGTCCAATAATTATACATCTGATTAGGCCTATATGGACGAATATGCTAGTATATGTACGTTTCATATTTATTTGAGTAATAGCAATGAGATCTTTCATATCACTCTAAGAATAGATATAATTTTCAAAAAATAAATGTCATTCGAAAAATAAAAAGGAACAACGACAATGCGAATGGTTGAAGTTGAACAACTAGTTTGAAGTAACAGAAAGAACAACAACAACTTGAGTGAGAGAGTCAGGTTTGAAAGTGATTTTTTCACTTCTTCTCTCATTCAAAATCATACATAAACATCTTAAACGGCACTCTTAAGTCCTAATTAATAAAAGAAAGAAAAAATTATTTTCTTAACTTTATTTCTTCCCCGAAGAAATAGAACGACTGTTTTCAAAATATTATCGTCTCAAATAAGACATAAATGCACCAATCATTTATTTTTAAAATATTAAATTAATTTTAGCACTCTAATGCTTGTTTGCGTGCCTTTTCTGGTTACATTGCACCTTATTGAAGTGGTACAATTTTTATATTTCTTGTCCATAATTAGCCATTTTTATAGTTTAAATAAATAATAGCTCTTCATTGTTTAAGTGGTGTATTATAATCTACTTTAGCTTTTTTTGTTTATATTTGATTCACTTTGATTTTCTTCTTTATTAGAGATTGAGATTTCAATAGAAAATATAAAATTATTATAGTGTTAATAAAAAAAACGAGTAAGTGAATTTTGTTGTCCACTTATAATTTGAATAAAAGGAAATATCTTTTCAGATCTCTTATGCGTAACAATGAAGATCTCATATGTGTTAAAATGAAGATATCTTGTAAAAATATATAAAATTAAAAATGAATTCATTAAAGGCTAGAAAACAATTTCTCATGTCGATTCTATCTGATTTAATTTGAATATGAAGTTTAGACTTTTTTTTTTTAAAAAGACAAAAAATAGATGTACGAACAAACCAACTATACATTACTCTACAATTTCATTATCTTGAAAAAAAATTCATATATATTTAATATTTGTTAGTGAAAGAATAATGATTTACCATATTGACCAATTGCAGGCCTCCAAAATTATTTTAAAAATGACACAATTATTAAGCCAAATTAAGGGGGTTTAGTGAGCTAATCAGTTGATGTTTAGTAAAGAAAGTCAACTACTACTTGTCAATTACACAATCCCCAATTTGGAATTTTAAAATTATCATCAATAATGATTCCATGTGAATCACTTAGTAATGATGGAAGCATATTGTTGGCATATTTTATTTTGTCAATTTGCTAATTACCACTAAATAAGAATAATGGTGATCCTTCGTCTTTAATTAGAGATTTTAAATTTTGATTTTTTATAGTAAATTTTTTTTTAATAGAAAATGTATTTTCTCTTTAATATGTCTAATTATGCATTGTCAATCTAAATCAATCAGGAAGATAAATACCTTGTATCAATTATGTGAAGAAAAATCTCAATTTATTTAATTTCTTAACCCAAAACATTAATGAATAATTTCTAATATCACATGCGTTAACCAGAGGTTTTGGATTTGAGTCCCTCTGAGTAAGGAGTCACATTTGTTGAAAGTGCTTTATCCCTCAATCTGGAACTTTCCGACATGAATTTTAATTTAATTGAACTCCAATACGGATATCAGACACTAGATAAGAAAAAAAAATATAGCATGTTACCCCTTTTATCTTAAAAAAATATTTTTACTAGAGGAACATATGTTACTATTTTTACTGGCCAAAACCAATTTGATGTCAAGGTAAAAAATAATCAATTACACCAAAATTGTGGTTAATATAGTTAGAACCACACTAGTAAAATCTAGTTTATTCGTGATGTCTTTTAAAGTCTTCAGTAGAATATCATATTCACTGACTATCAATGAAATTAACTAATCAAAGTTGGCTTCAATCATTATATATGAACATACACAAATACATCAACAACGATTAGACGACAATTAAAAATTATAGCATACACTAATAATGACATATTCAAATGCAGTTTGCGAGTTTGATATAAACTCAGAGTTTCAAGTTAAATCTTATATACATGATTAATATATAGTATTAATACAAAATTTCAAAACTCAATCACAACATCTAATTCTGAATCCATCGATATTCTTAATTTAATTTAATATCTTCCTAGCTCCTTGGCCATTGTGAAATCCACCATTTCAGCATTGGATTACAATAATGTTTTCCTTTGCCTTGTCTAGTGGTTTCACATATATATGTCATGAGTGAATTTTTAATATTTGCATCCAATAAAGTAGGAAAGTTTTCTTTATGGTGCAACTTTAACCTATCATTATCAAGACATGATATTTTCTTGTATTTTCCAATTATTACATTTGATATATTGGGAATGCCATAAGAAAATGTTATAGTATTCAGATCATTATATTATAAAAATAATAAATAGGTCTAGACAAAATGTTTATAAAGCAATGGACATCATTGCCTAAGGTCTAATGGTTGTTTTTAGCATGTGCCAAGAGAAAACATGTTCGAATTTTTATACTTTTTAAAATCTATAATTTTGAATAAGATGACATTTTAATGATTATAAAGTGCTTAAAACTTGTGGTGATTTTAAATATGTCAAAGTTGGATATACAAATAAAATTCCACACTAAAATAGTTGAAGAAAGAAAAAGCTTATATATAAAGTGGGAAAAAATTGTGTTGCTTCATTTAAAGAGAGGATAGTGTCAGATAATCATGTTAATAGTATCTTTTGAATTGTTTTAGTTCAAACAATTAGTATCAGATTTAAATCAATGATTCATCAATAAAATAAATATGAAGATAGTAGAGTAATGACGTATACTAGACTTGGTTTAGTGGGGCCTTTGATAATTTACCTATTGAGTTACTACCTTTATTCATATTTTGGAGGTGCAAACGCACAAAAATAGTGGGGGTTTTATAGGCTATTAATATCATATATGATATGAATGTGACGCACAACGAATCTCCAATTTAACTCATGAATCTTCATGAGCAAAATCATGTTGATTTTACCTAAATAGACAATATCAATTCATAAGTACCGTATTAGGAATACTTTTTAATTTGTTTTAACTCAACAATCATGACATTCATATGCTTATAAAAAGTTTTTCGTTAAAAGTAAAATAAAATATATGAATTACATTATTTTTAAAACACAATATTTTAAAAATATCATATAAACTGAAACGAAGAAACATTCGAGTGTTGAACTTCCAAGTTCCAATTAAAGAAAGTGTGATAGAAATAGCCGCCAACCAAATTAAAGAACTTTTTAATTTGTCCCTTCAAGTTTCGTTTTCTGATGAATGGGGAAACCTAATCATTAGCCCAACCTCCTAATTACAATAATAAAACCTCCAAATAAGGAAAAGCACACTTCAACCAATAGCAATGCATTTTTGTCACCCCCACCCCTCACCCACGCAAAAAAAAAATCTTGTCAGGTTAGGTCATATCGTTTGTATTCAGTTTTGTATCGAAAAAAGTATCAAGAAGTCAATATCTTGTAACAAATTAAAGAGTCAAACTTTATATTCGATAAAATTGATTGTTTATATCGATTATATTCAGATTCATGTTTGTTAGGTATATAAGGTAAGATATTTTATAACAAAAATGACTTTGTATCTATTAGGATTTATAAAGAAACTTCTGATAAAAAATAAAGAATATTTATTATTTCGCAACAACATTTAACTGAATATGATTTTTTTTGAAAACTGAGCTTTTAGTATAGGTTAAAAGTATTTTTAAAATCTATCGAACTTAAATATGATATTATACTTCTATAGCCATAAAAATACTTCATAAATAGTTAATAGAAAGTTACAACACGTGAAATATAAAGCGCACAAAGCAAGTCCATGTGTAATGCAACATACTCGATTCAAAAGGCATTGAGGGGGATCAATCTCGTATCACCCTTCAAACCAACTAAGCCATCCGAAAAGACGATCTATCTATTTTATAAGATAGAAATATAATTTACGATAGACCACTAACTTAATATAAATAACCGCTCATTTTATTTTAATTATATAATTGTCCAATTGTGTAACTTCCCTAAAGTTTTGCCTTTTAAAATGCCCCATCTAATATTTTCCTTTTTTTGATAAAAGCCTAGAACTCACGTTACTTATTTGCCTTTTTCAGACGATTCTCTGTTAAATGACATAATCACCCTTTATCCAACAGTCAGAAAGAGGCAACTACCATGGACAGAACTGTCATTTCAAATAACCAAAAGTAACTGACGGATTTCACATCTAAATATAAAAGTTTATCTTCACCGTTAAATATTGTAACGAAACATAATCAACGGCTAATAGTAGCACCCCACAATATTCTCCTGTACTTACGGTGCGCTCGATTCTCGCTTCCCGCTACTTTTCCTTTTCACACTTTTAACCGCTATAGAAACAAAAGTTCTTTTAAAATACTTCCGAAATCGTTTGGTATGATAAATAAGAATAATAAATTGAATTGATCATATATTTAATTTGAGATATTAACTAATTTTGAAATGATGTGAAATTGTTTTTAAAAAAAAATTACGAATGATTTAAAGTAAAAATTGCAAAAATACTTTTTTCAAAAACTTCAAAGTATCAAGTCTGTATCCCAAAGAATTCATCAAAAGCGAAAATTATCTATGATCAAACAGATACTTAGTAAAATGTATGTATTTACTTGTTCAACGTTATTTAAATTTAAGTGTTTATTTGTGTACGTCATAAATACTAGCTTATGTTATATTAAAAGACACGTTTATATATCATAACTTGTTCCTAATCACATTTTGGAAGTGTTTTTCTCATAATATAATTTAACAATCCTTTGTGGAACCGTTTATTTTAATTGTAATTTTTAATGTAAATTTAAATTAGTCGAACACCGAGCCGAAAAAAGGCAAAGGGTAGGATTAATTTCGAGAGCCGGCAGGATCTGGTTGAACCAAATTATCAACCACTTTCCTTCACACTTCTTGTTTTTTACAACTAAACAATTAAAATCAAATCATTTATTTCCAATTTGATCGATTTATTCATTTATTTATTTCCTTTTCTTTTTGATTATATATAACTCTCTAAATTATCCACACTTTTTCTCTTTTTCATTTTTTCTAAAATTATTCCCTTCTTTCTCTCTCTGCGTTTCTCCATTCCCGCCGGAGAACTGCTTTGTCCGCCGGTGAACAGTCGCCGGAGAAGTTGCAACGCGCATAGTTTCTCTGTTTCCTTGCTTTTGAATAGTGTCCGTTGTTTCCGCGCGTGGATAGAGTATCCGGAATCGCCGGCAAACGTTTTTCGTGTTGCCGGAAAGCTGCTTGTTCGCTGGTGTACAGGTCTCCAGAGTATATAAACTCACTCAGATTCTCTATTGTGTTTTGTTTTATAGTAGTGTACCTTTCCTGTGCGTAGTTCGATCGCTCGAGCTGTGAAGTCGTTCTGATCTCTGAGTTTGGCTTGGTTTATGCAGTCTCGAGGTAATGTAGCCAGCCTAATGCTTTGTTTATCGTTTATTGTGCTGTAAATTTTGTTCTAGGGCTTGGCTGACGGTCTCTCTCTTTTTTTTCTTCTTCCCTCGTTGTTGCTGTTTCTGATTTAATTTTCCGGTGAAGTGTAGGAGAAGACTGCCGGAGGGGAGTAGAGCTTTGGAATACGTTTGGAATACGATGCTATGAGAACAGTTGACGGTACAGTTTATATTTAGAAGAGTGTGACGTTTCGGGTAAGTTTTTCCTATTTTGATAATGGTGAATGCGATTTTGTTCTTTACGCTTGAAGTTTGGATCGCGAGAATTTTAATAAAAAACAAACAATTCCTATAGTTTTTTTTATTTTGAAAATTGAAGGTTCCGTATATTATGTTTTTGCAGTGTTAGTATTGGAATGAAACAGTCCTAATATATAGAACAGAACAGATACTGCAGATTCATATAGCTGATACTAACTAGTTTGGTTTGCCGCATAGTAGTAGTAGTAGTTTTCTCAGGAGGAGATGATCTTCAGTGGCCCTTTGAAATTTGAATGGAAGAAAACGCACCTATAAACAAAGGTGGAGCTAGGATTTTTGAGTTCATCAGTTCTAGATTTTTGAAAATGCAGCTTAATGGGTTCTTGGTAAATTATTTATACATAAAAATAAGTGATTTTTTAAACACAAATACATGGTTTGAGCCAAAATTACTGGGTCATGTTAAACCCGTCGCGAAGCATAGCTCTGCCCCTGCCTGTAATGATCTGTTGGAAAATCTGTGTAACTAAAATAGCTTTTGTAATGGGCCATAAAACCGATTTCCATTTTCTCTGTGGTTTCTTATGCAAAATCTGAAGTATTAACTTTAAATACATGCAGTATTTCTGTGATTACATATTGTATTGAATCACATGTTTAGGTGGTACTTTCTGGTATTGCTATATATAAATAACCTTTTTCCATATTTGAACCGTGTAACCATTTTTTCTACTTGTCCTAATTTATAAAAGAAACAAATGTAAATGAAGTATGTGAACTTGGACTATGGGTTTGTGATCTTTTCTTGAATGTTTCATCTAAAGGTTGCTGATAGAATGTCGAGAGAAGCTATGTTGGAGTTTTTGAAGCGAAAAAGGCTTCAACGAAAGAAAACAGAATCTATGAATGATTTGTCTTCTGTCAGCAATACGATGAGTAGAAGTGGAGGAGATGCCCTAAGATCTTCAGCTTCCTGTGGTGTAAGAATTCGTGTTAATGCTGATATGCATTCACGGTCTGGGACTTCTTTAAATGAAAGAGATGTTTTCCCAAAGCACAAGGTTGTGAAGTTTGATACGTCTGATCTTGAATGGACAGATAAAATTCCAGAATGCCCAGTGTATTATCCAAGTAAAGAGGAGTTTGAGGATCCTTTAGTTTATCTCCAGAAGATAACTCCCGAAGCTTCTAAATATGGTATGGTCTATGTTAATATTCTGTGTCAAATAAGTCAATGTCCATTCTTATGTTGCAAACATGATTCAATTAGCTTTCCGGTAGAATTTACGTGCTAGTCCTGATTAAATATGTTTCTGTGATGGACCCTGGCTGTCAAGAACATTGATGTACTTGCTATCTAGTGTCTTTGGCCTTATCTGTAGAGCTCTTCCCATTTATATTTTGGTAGCTCAAAGTTGTCCTAACTATTGTCAAAAACATACTGTAATTGCCTCTTGCTTTTTCTGGACCATGTTCTTGTCTAAGAATAGTTGTTGGTTCTGTTGGCTTCATTTGTTTGATAAGAGTTGATTCTACGTTTGAAATGTAACAGGAATATGCAAGATTGTTTCCCCAATCATGGCTTCTGTTCCTGCTGGAGTAGTTTTGATGAAAGAGAAGGTTGGTTTTAAATTTACAACAAGGGTACAGCCACTTCGTCTAGCTGAATGGGATACAGATGACAAGGTCACTTTTTTCATGAGCGGGAGGTTAGTTCCTCATCGTATTTGGTGTTCACTTAATTGATTATTTGTCAGCTTTTGAGAAAAAAAGTATGTTTTTCCAGAAACTACACATTTCGTGATTTCGAGAAAATGGCGAACAAGGTTTATGCTCGTAGGTATTGTAGTGCTGGATGTCTTCCTCCTTCATATATGGAAAAAGAATTTTGGCATGAAATAGCTTCCGGAAAGACTGAGAGTGTCGAATATGCATGCGATGTCGATGGTAGTGCATTTTCATCTTCTCCCGATGATGAACTTGGAAAATGCAAATGGAATATGAAGGTGTAGATTTCATAGCAAGTTTTTTTTATTGTGCTATTCCTAATATGGAGTTTCTTTATCTTTAGGGATATGTTCTATTGTCAGAATAAAACGAGTCTTTGTGCCTTGCATCTAGTGTGCAAATTTATTGTGCATTCATGTTTTTGAAACATTTTGTCAGTGCTAGGCCTTGTTAGTGTTGTTTGCTAGTGTTTTCCCTCAACGTTCTCTTTTACTCTTTTCCTTAGCTATTCTGGTATATCCCTTTTTTCTTCCTTTCTGACCCTTCCACACGAAGGACAGAGTAAAAAAAATTCTCATAATTTTCCGTGCATCAGCTTCTCCTGACTCCCGTCAACGTAAGATGTAGTATAACGGTGCTAATTGTCGTTTTGCTCATCTTTCTTCTAATAAATCCTCTATTTTTGGTTTCAGAGATTTTCTTGCCTACCTAAATCAATACTTCGACTACTCGAAAAAGCAATCCCGGTAAACAGATTAGTTTTTGCACCTTTATCATTGAAATTTTGATCCAACCTGATTATTCCTGACTTCCTATTTATGTATCTTATAGGGAGTTACCGAACCGATGTTGTACATTGGAATGCTATTTAGTATGTTTGCCTGGCATGTTGAAGATCACTACTTGTACAGGTGTGTTCTTTAATTCAAAGCATATATGTTAGTTCGGTCAATTTGGGGACTAATCATCTCTTTGTCTGTGTGTATAGCATCAATTATCATCACTGCGGGGCAGCAAAAACCTGGTACGGTATTCCAGGTCATGCAGCACTCGACTTTGAAAAGGTTGTCCGAGAGCATGTCTATAACAATGATATCTTAACCACCGATGGAGAGGATGGAGCTTTTGATGTGCTTTTGCAGAAGACAACATTTTTTCCTCCTAACATTTTATCAGAACATGATGTTCCTGTCTATAAAGCTGTTCAAAAGCCTGGTGAATTCATAGTAACTTTTCCAAGAGCATATCATGCCGGATTCAGCCATGGTAAGCCTCTATTTTCTTTTCTAGACTTAAGAGTCTAAGGATGCGTAATACCTGAAACCTGCAAGTCTGACAGCTCTCGAGTACTCTAATTTTCGGCCTTGATGTTTTTTTTTTTTAATTCTTGGGATTTCATCTTAGTTTACAATTAGTGTTAGTTAATTCTCTTTCCCTAATGTGTAGGTTTTAACTGTGGTGAGGCTGTAAACTTTGCAACTGGTGATTGGTTTCCAATCGGTTCAATTGCTAGCCGCCGTTATGCACTCCTGAACAGGGTGCCTCTTCTTCCCAATGAGGAACTTCTCTGCAAAGAAGCAATGCTTTTACATATGGATTTGGAACTTGAATGTCCAGCTTATTCATCTGCAGACTTGATCACCCACCATACCATCAAAGTTTCTTTTATAAATTTAATGCGGTTTCAGCATCGTGCTCGTTGGAGCCTCCTGAGATTAAAAGCATTTTCTGGTATATCATCATTTTCACACGGAACTATCCTCTGCAGCATATGCAAGCGTGACAGTTATGTAGCATATCTGAACTGCAGCTGCTATTCACATGCAGCATGCCTTCGCCATGGTATGTTTGAATAAAACCTTTTCTTTGTCTATACTTGTTAATTATAGTATTAGACTGACGACACACTTAAGAGCTGATGAATTGGTATAATGGTTTCTTCATCAGATCCTAGGTCACTTCATTTTCCTTGTGGCAGCAGTAGAACCCTTTGCTTAAGGGAAGATATTTTGGACATTGAAACTACAGCTAGAAAGTTTGAGCTGGATGACAATGTTTTGCATGATGTTGGGCATTATCAAGAAGGTGATGACTTTGCTCTCCTCTTGAAAATGTTTCCGCAAGTTGAAGAGGAAGGATATGTTCCATACTGTGAAATAAATTTTGAATGGACAGTAAAAGCTGAGGACTGGGTAGAACAAACATTTCATGAGCAAGCTTCCACAGCTCCTGCCTCTAGTATCGAACTTGTGCCCAATACTGGTTCGACAATGGAGCGGAAAGACTGCCTCCCCACTAATATTAATGTAAGTTACCTTCATCCAGGTTATTATATTTGTAGAACTGTTTTGACTTCTGTCATGCAGAAATGGAAATGCTTTAATTGATCTCAAGCTTATTGCTTGCGCAGGTACAGGAAAATGCTTATAACTCACAAGTAGGAAACCCTGTATCTGTGAAGCCTTTTGGAGACATTTCTAGGTGTAGAAGGGAAAGATCAGCTTGCTCACCTAGTGCTGACTATTTAAAAGTACATGAAAAAGTAGCTCATGTTTCAGATGTTAGAACTGTTATTGACCAAGACAATGATGAGTCTGATACGGAAATTTTCAGAGTGAAGCGACGTTGTAGAGCAGAACATGGAAGTAAACATGATTCAACATCAGTTAACGTTGAGCACCAGGTATGTAGATACTGAGGTCTTAGTTTGGGTGCAATCTTTTGCTCTTTTTCTGTTTTCAAATTAAAGTTTCTAGTTAAACAGTTCTATGACAAGGGGAAAAGGGTGACAAATAAGTACTTGTTGGTTTCTATTTAGCTTTTCAATGTGTATCTTCTGCCTTCATTCATGTTCTCCCCTTCGGTGTTTTGCATAAATTAGTCTTTAACATATATAATCTATATACTTCTTCTATTCTTGAAGGGATTGAGTTCATAATTTGCTATATAACCTAATAGTTAGATGGTCAAAAGATAAAAATTCTTAAGTAATAGAGAATTATAGAAGTGCTTAATATAATGATTTACTTCTAAAATATTTTTTGAATCATATTATTCTTTAGTTTGAGTTGAATAGATAAAGAAAGATATGCAAAAGTTGCTATGTAGTAGAAAGGCTGACAAGTCAAATTGCTACCAACATGGATTGTGGTGCACTGGTGGGAGTGTTTTACCCTTAACCAGAGGTCTCGGGTTCGAGTCCTGGGTATGAAGAAAATCTTGTTGGGAGCGCCACCCCTGAATGGGCCCTGCAGAGTGCGATCCGGATTTAGTCGGAGCTCCAATGTGGGCTCCGGACACCGGGTGGGAAACCAAAAAAAAAAGTCAAATTGCTAAACTTGAGATGCAAATCGTCATCGTATTGTTTTCAAGAAATCGTGAAACCAATGTTGAGTAGCTAGGTTTATAGGTATTTTATGGTAACTATAGATTAAGCTTTGCATTGCATCCTGGCTTTTGCTTCAATTTTGCAGTCAAACCCAATATTGAAATTTCGCTACTTTGCTTTATTAATCAGTTTCCTTATGGTTGTAAGAACTTTTTGATTTTGTTATCAAATTTGAAGCAAAATGAAGAGTGTATTTAGTTACAGGGCTCGCTCACATAGTTTTGCTAGCTACACTCTGTCAATCCAGGTGGGTTATTGGTAGTTTATGACTTTGTCTTGGTAGGTTAACAAGAAATGAAACTAATTGCTTTGTTTAACTGGATAGTATGGACCTTAACCTCATGTATCAAAGTAAAATTTTATATTGCTTATCTCCAAATGCTGTTGTATTTCTATTTCATTGACCAGTTGAAAATTGCATTCACCTTTTTTTTTCTTGCTTCAGTGAGGACATTTCTTGTTTTTGGTGTGAAATTCTACTATAAGCTACTGAAGTATTCTTGGCATTTACTTTTTCAGGGTTACAAACGATTAAGGAAACATCAAACTGAAAGGGTCGGGTCTTTGTATTCATCAGATGGTTCCAAGGCTGAAAATGTAACTCATAGTTCCAATGCTAATTCAAGCCATTCCAAGGAAGACAAGTCGGCCAGAGGTGGTACGCTTCCCATCTCTGTTAAGTTTAAGAAAGGGGCTAACAAAGAAGCATCTAGCAAGCAAAACGAGCATAAAAGAGATGAAAAGTCCGGGTATGAGTTGGGTAAGACTGTTGGAGAACCACCTCCAATAGAGATGGGACCAAAGAGGCTGAAAGTCAAGGTCCTTCAATTTTTAAGTTTGGAGGAAGAACTGAATAACTCGTAAAATCCAACTTCACTAACACCCATTTTCTCCAACGGGGACCTAACAAAAGGATGAAAAGCTAAATATTTAGGGGAAGCAGCTATGCAACTGTTAACCAAAACTTAGATTCAGGAAGTACATTCTATGTGCAGGCCTCAAAATGGGGCAAACGGAGCGCTGATGATTCTTATGGTTCTCGGGCCAGGGTGTTTTTCGTCTTTGGCAGGAGAACATCTCTATCTGCCTCGTGGGCAGAGGTAACTGATATTTGTGCTGCTAGGAGGTAGCAATGCGTAGTGGAATAGCCGATAATGGTATCTTTCCTTTGCCACGAGAAGATAGTAGATTCAGGTTAGGTACTTCACTCATGTACATTTTGTTATTAACAAATTGGTCGATTCTTGTGAGGTCCAATGTCCAATATCAGGTCAGGTCTCTGATTTAAATGTGACATCTACTATCTCCCTGTCAATGGCGTCATTATTCTTTTTGTAGCTAAGGGTCTTTTTGGCTTTGAGACTACATGAATAGATACAAAGAAAATTGTTTCGACAATTGCTTCAAGATTAGTTTTGTTTCCTAAATTCTTCAAGTACTGACCTTCACTTACTACTTTTATGTTAAGTTGTGTAGAATCTTCAATTTTCGTGTTGCACCTGTGTCAAAAGGACATGGGGTAGGATCTGTATGGAATATGGTCTATAGATTTTGGGTGCTTGACCAAAATCTATAGAGAAATTCGAAACACAGACAATGATTTTTGATTGGAACTTAATATTAAACCATAAAGAGATGCATATACACTTAATTATATATTACTATAGATTCGAACTCTTTTCGTGGCTCCAAGCTCTCCTTTTAATCATTCTTATTACTCATTCATTGAATTAAAGATTTATATTTTTAAAGAGGATTTATAGGTCAAGATGCATAAATGTTATCTTATCATTTTATTAATTATCCTTATCTAAGACGCAAAATTGCGACCTTAGTTAAAATGATAAATTATGTGCTCTCACTTAGAACTAAACACAGAAGCAAAACAATTTTTTGCGAGCTTAGTGCTTCTTTGATGGTAAAAGTGTGACCTCATACATATTGTTCTACGTGTATTATGTCACATAAAACTCATCATATAACAAGGGTTACGGTAGAATAGGAGTACTCTTTCATCCTTAATCAGAGGTCTCGGATTCTAGTCTCCATAGATACAAACTTTTTATCCTTTAATGTGTGGCTTCAAAGCAAAATCAGATTTAATTGAGTTCTAATACAAATATCAAACATTGATTTTTTTTTTATAAAAAAACTCTCATTCTCTATGTATATCTCACTTGATTTAAGAGAAGGGACCAAACATCATTTAATGATTTTCCAATCCATTGCTCTATGATTGACATCTCTCTGACCACTTTCCACTATACCTACTCATTCTCCCCACCCACCTTCAACTGCCCTGCCACTCCCTTCACTGTTTCTCTGACTTATTCATGCATTTTATTCATTTGCATGTACAGAATATAGGACCAGTAACAACTAACAAGAATCATGGTGATAGCATTTTTCGCATTTAATCAGAATTTTCGAGTTTAAAATTTAAAAAAATATCCTATTAAAGAGTGCTTGTTTTTAAATGAATTTTACATAGCGAGAATCTATATTAATCCTTCAAATGGATATTAAACATTAGAAGGAATAGGTGTAGAAATATAAGATGATTGTGTGATGTTTTGCTTATTCTAAAAAGTATATTTGAACAAATTAATTTCCTTGATAAAAATATATTATGAGGGGCTGGTTATGATAGAGACCATACTTCTTAATTTTACTTATTATAAATTAATAAAATCTAGTTTCATCTCTGTCCTTTCTCTGGACTGTGCTGTCTTTTTCTGCTCAGCATTCAAGGCACTTTTCAAACTATTCCTATAAGAATATGACTACTACACATTTGTGCAGTGGATTTAACTTGAGGAAAAAAATTGAGATTTGCCTTTGTAGTTTGTACTTTATATCAAAGGGTTTAATTTTGTTTTCGAGAATTAATTTAGATTTATATTGGAGTGGACCGACAACATAATTATTTTTTCAAGGAGAGGAGACTAATGGAGTAGTATAGGGTGAGAAACAGAAAAAAAAACTATATATATATATGTCCTCACTGAAATTTTATATTATTTCTAGTACTTATGACATATATTATGGTGATAAGGACATGTACGATAGAGTCGAACTTATTTTTATTTGTTTTGGTGATGAATGAATTGACACATCATAATAAAGGAGAAACTACCAAAATGTATATTATTTGTGGATGATATAATATTGATCGACAAGACATGTGATCGTGTTAACAATAGAGTCTAAAAGGTTTGTAGACAAATTCTAGAATTTAAAGGCTTCAGACTGAGTAAGACTAAATCAGAGTATATGGAGTGTAAGTTCAGTAATGCGTCACACAAGGCAGATGAACTCATGTCATTAATAAGGTTGTAACGGACGTCCATGAAATATTTCGGCCAAAAATAAGTCGGGATCACGTATCACCAAAAATTAATGGACTATAGCACACGAAAATCGGTAAATTTAGTTTTTCTTGTTTTGGGGCTCGTTTGAACTTGAAAATGTGTTTGTTTACCCCTCGGGACCAACTCATGCATTAATAAGGTTGAAATGGACGTTCATGGAAAATTTCGACCAAAAACAAGTCGGGATCATGTATTAACAAAAATTCATGGCCTATAGCACATGAAAAATGGTAAATTCGGGTTTTCCCGTATTGGGGCTCCTTTGAACTTGAAAATGCATATGTTTGCCCCTTAGGACCAACTGATCAATTAATAAGGTCGTAAAGGACGTCCATAAAAAAATTTGGCCAAAAATAAGTCAGGATCGCGTAACACAAAAATCTCATAGACTATAGCACATAAAAAATAGTAAATTCGGTCTTTCCCGCATTGGGGCTCTTTTAAACTTGATAATGTGTTTGTTTGCCCCTGGTGACCAACTGAATCCAATAATAAGGTCGTAACGGACATCCATAAAAAAATTGATCAAAAACAAATTGGGATCACATATCACCAAAAATCCATTGTGTATAGCACACGAAAATGGTAAATTCAATCTTTTTCGGATTAGGACTCTTTTAAACTTGAAAATGCATCTCGTCGAAAACGATAAATCCAGCGAAAGCAAGGGGTTTGTCTTCTGGGTTGAGCTCGTCGCACCAGGCTTGCCTGGTGCGGGTTACCTCTCCTATGTGGTTTGCGAGCTATTGCATAGGAGCGGGGGTTTTACACTGTGCGCACCCAAAGGGTAGCGGCTGCGGGTTTCCCTTATCATAAAAAAAAACTTGAAAATGCATATGTTTGCCCTGGCCTCGGGACCAATTGACTCCATTAATAAGGTCGTACCGGATATTCATAAAAAATTTCAGCCAAAAACAAGTCGGGATCACATATCACAAAAATCCATGGACTATAGCACACGAAAAATGGTAAATTCGATCTTTCCTGCATTGGGGCTCTTTTGAACTTGAAAATACGTTTGTTATCCCCTCATGACCAACTGACTCCATAATAAATTTTGGTAAAAAAACAAGTCAGGATCACGTATCATAAAAAATCCATGAACTACAGTACAGAGAAAAATGGTAAATTATGTCTTTCCCGCATTGGGGCTCCTTTGAACTTGAAAATGCGTCTGTTTGCCCCTCGGTACCAACTGACTCCATTAATAAGGTTGTAACGGGTGTCCATAAAAATTACGGCAAAAAATAAGTCGAAATTACGTATCACCAAAAATCCATAAACTATAACACGAAAAATGGAAAATCCAGTCTTCCCCGCATTGGGGCTCTTTTGAACTTGAAAATGCGTCTATTTTCCCCTCGTGACCAACTGACTCCATTAATAATGTCGTAACGGACGTCCATAAAAAATTTCGGTTAAAAACAAGTCGGGATCACGTATCACCAAAAATCCATAGACTATAGCACACGAAAAAATGGTAAATTCGGTCTTTCTCGTATTGGGGCTCTTTTGAACTTGAAAATGCGTTTGTTTGCCCATCGGGACCAACTGACTCCATTAATAAGGTCGTAAGGGATGTCCATAAAAAAATTCGGTCAAAAACAAGTCGGGATCACGTATCACTAAAAATCCATGGACTATTATAGCACACGAAAAATGGTAAAATCGGTCTATCCTGCATTGGGGCTCTTTTGAACTTGAAAATGTGTTTGTTTGCCCCTCGGGACCAACTGACTCCATTAATAAGGTAATAATGGACGTCCATAAAAAAATTCGTCCAAAACAAGTCAGAATGATGTATCACCGAAAATCCATGAACTATAGCACACGAAAAATGATAAATTCGGTCTTTCCCGAAAATGCGATTGTTAGCCCCTCGTGATCAACTGACTCTATTAATACGTGTGTGTGCCATTTAACTATGGTTAAATGATTAGTATTGTGTTCTAAAATTATATCGCTAACATAAAACTCTCTACATATACCGAGCGCCAAAAATCATGTTGCCATTATATATACAACACTCTAAACGCATGTGAGCCAATCACATACTTTAATACATTAGCTCAAACGTACAATTTAGGGATAAGGGTTTGAAAAATACCCTAACTTTGGTCGAATTTGCTGTTGCGCTACTAAACTTTCATGAGGACCTATTACCTCCCTAGACTATTTAATACCGTATTTTAAACATATATATTTGCCCACGTGGACATAAAAAATAATGCAAAATTATAAATAGTAATGTGTCCACGTGGGTACATATATACCTTTAAAATACACTATTAAATAGTTTAGGGGGTAAAAAATAGGGTATTAAATAGTCTAGGGAGGTAATAGGTCTCATGAAAGTTTAGTATCACAACAACAAATTCGACCAAAGTTGGGATATTTTTCAGACCCTTATCCCTACAATTTATAATTAAGATTATAGAAAATTATAAAAATAAAAGATCTTCAATAATTGAGTTGTAATCAATCATTAATAACTTTTCTTCTTAAGGTCAAGGTTGCTTTAAGTGGGGTATATATCTAAAGCTTTTTTGCAATACTAAAAACAAATGGAATAAAAAGAAGAAGTATTATTTCATATTCCTTAATATTGTAAACCATACACTTACTTTTTACTATAGATATAAAGGAAATAATAATTAAAGTGAATTATAATCTACACGTACATTGTTTCACTTTTGCCTTTCCATAGATGAAAGTTTTAAAGCAATTTTTACCATTTATTAATAAATTTAGAAGTGGATTTAGAATATAAAGTTTATCACAATTTCAAATTAATATACAATAATAATGATTTTTCAAATTCAAGTGATTTTTTTTAAGAAAAAAAAAAGTGATTTTCCATATTATTATTTAGAGGGAAATTCATGCAATTTAATTTTTCACAATTTTGAAACTCACATTGTTTGTTTAGGACAAGTAATATATGGAAAATTGAAGGATTTTTCAAGAAAAAGTGTGAGAATATTTTGGAAAGTCATTTGTGAAAATTTAAGTACAATTATTTATATTAAAAAAGGGGAACAAGATTTTGATAAAGAAAAAGATATACTCACTTAATGAGCATAAAAAGGACTACTATATATAACATCCTTTATTCTTTTCTTTGTCTTTTCTTCTTGTTATTTTTATTTCCTATTGTTTACATTCTTTTAGCTCCTTTACCAATAATTCCTCTAATCTTTTCCTTTCCAATATCTTTATTTGTTGGGAAAGTGTAAAGCATTTGCCAATGCCTAGGATGCAATAGGCATTCCTCCTCCAACAATAAATTTGGGTGGGATCGGATTGGGTTCAGGTTGAGGTTTGTGGTTAGGGTTAGAATTTGGATCTCAGATAATGATCGAGAGTCAAGATTAGGAATTAATTTTTGATCGGGGTCGAAATTTGAATATCAAGTTGGATATCTATTTTGAAATGGTCAGATTAAAGAAAAGTTTTGAAAATATTTTTTCTTAATTTATCTAGATAAATCATTTTCATTAAATTATAGGAAAATAAGTTAATCTGAAAAATATTTTTAGAATATTTTAGTCAACAAGAAATATTTATATTTCATTCTCATTTTTTTCTAACTGCTCAACTTAGTAGAGTATTAATTAGTGATATAGTAAACGTTTAAGAAAGAGATACTATATGCCGTTAAATTAAGGATTTAAGTTATATACATTAATCATGTAAACTTATTTTATGTCCTTAGTGAATTTTAACATATGACATCAGGTTAGTTAATTATTATCATTTTATTAAATTACCAATTTACTTAACATAAAGTCTTGCCGGTAATTATCCTCACTACAAATAAAATAGAATTAGTTATGAATTTCATCGTTAAATTAACGATATAAATATAATAGCTAATAATTTTATTTGAGAATGTGTCATTGCTAATTCATTTCTAAATATTATTAGCGATAAATTTTATTGTTTATCTATAAAATCTGCTATCACAAATTCTTATTTTTTCTTGATTAGTGCATAAAACTTAAACGTTTATACCAGAACTCTTATGATCAAGACCTTAAGTATCCATCTTAAGACGTACAAAGATTTTAGAATACAACAATAATATATTAAGTATAACTTCATAAGTAAAAATTTTTTTAAAAAAAAGATGTACACAAATTTTATCAGAGACTATTTATCAAGAAAAAGAATATTAGAGGACAAACGTATAAATTGGTAGTATATTTTTTTTTAAATATAAATGCCCCATACAATTACCAAGGGAAAGATAAAAAAATTTCTCTAGGTACTATTTTTACAAGAGTAGCAAATTAAGAAATGGATAATAAAACCCTCTTATATATAGTGAGTAGTGACTAATATTTCTCCTAAAAAAATCTAAAATCAAGTACTCTTTTTTCTCTCCCAATTTTGATGGAAAAAAAAACAAAAGGAACAATTTAATAATGTAAATATTTGATTTGAAAATCAAAACAAGAATATTATATAAGTGGAAAAAGGAAAATGCACTTTTTCCTCCTCCCTTCTCTTTTTTCTTGCTTTATCTTGTCTCCTTGTCTTCTTTTTTTCCATCGCTTTTTTCCTTTTTTTTCTTTTTTCTTTTAACTAATGATTTCAAAATGAGTACAACTTTTTGTTCCATGCAAAACTTTAATATATATTTGTTTCATTTTTTTTATTTATTACTATGAAATATTAGGAATTCCTAAAGTGAAATCCAAATTAAGCTTCTTTGGACTTGCTTGTGTTATGCTTGATGAACTCACTTCTGTTGATATTCCTTCATAGCTTGTGCATTTTGCTTCCATGTTTTTCTGTTTTTTAAAAAACAAAATAATAATAATAATAATTAATATATTACTAAGGAAGAATAATAATTAAGTAGAAATAAGAAATGTGTGTGTAAATAAAGCTAAGCTAAGGAATCAAAAGGACAGATTGAGGAATATATACTGATGTTCTGTGTATGTACAACTATCCAAAAAGTTTACCCTATCTATGTATATATTAGAGGCAACGACGGAGCTGGAATTTTCATAGAAAAGGTTTAAAACATGAAAAAGTTAACATACGAAGACATTAAAGAAGATTCAACATTTACTATATATACATAGAAATAATTTTAATCATATATGCAATGTAATCTCAACATATGAACCCCTTTACTCTACTTAGCTCTGCCAATAATTAGAGGCATGCATAGTATACATAAATTGTTACAAAAAAGACAAGAATTAACGATGAACAACTTATGTGTTTATACAGTAAAATTCGTTGCTAATCAAATTAAATTAAGGACGGATTATCAAAAGTCTACTTTATAGTCAAGGCAACAAACTATAGATATCAACAATTTCATAGCTAGTACTTTTCGAATTCACATTGAAAATTAGTTGGTTTGACCCTAGATCATATATATTGCGCATCATGTCACATAAATTGAAACTAGTTAATAAGATTTTCAAATCTTCCATATTAATCTCTGAACATAAGCAAAAATATACACATTGCATAAGCTTGAAATAGGATCTACAACAATATATTCAATGTAATTTTATAAGTGTATAGTTTGAAAAGGGAGATTTAGACACAGTCTTATCCTTATCTTGCATTGGTGGAAAAACTCTTTCTGATAGACTCTAGCTTAAGTAAAGCATGAGTAACATCTACAATGAAATATATGCAGTATAATCTTACAAATGGAATCTAGTGAAGATGGTATATACACAGTCTTAGTCTTAGATATATAACTGTTTATGATGGATCCTCAACTCGAGCAAGGACATAATGGTAAATGCTCATAGAAACTTTGTAATAATTTAGACTAATATAATATTATAGTACCTCTAAAGAAGGTAAATTTCCTGGATAATCTCCTAGTTTGCCATGCAGCTGCCAACTTTCCCTGCTACATAATCACAAATAAAGATAGAATATTTTTCTATCATCAGTGGAGGCCATGCATGCAGAAGAAAAAAGTGGAACTAAGAAAACAGAAACCCTATCTTTTAGTAGTACTATGTCACATATTATTTTTATGGTACTCATGCTTCTTCTTCTTTTTACCTTTTTCTTGTCTTTCCATCTTTTTATTATGATATTACTATCCCAACTTTTTTGCACCAAATTAAAGAATTTTACATATATATATATATGGGGGCCATCTTCTTACTACAGCTAGTGTTAGCTTTGACACTAAGTTTCCTAGTAAGGGATCTAGTTTCAAATATCTTATTGTATCGTAGTCACAGGGTCAAAAATTTATTTAACAAAAATATTTATTAAAAAATGTTACACCTATTTTTTTTTACATTTATATGGGGGTTATCCTCTTAACTTTGACACTTAAGTTTCCTAGTATACGGGTATAGTTTCAAATGTCTTATCAGTAATGGCAGAGAATTTATCTAACAAAAGCATTCAAATAATATTATACGTAAAAGAAAAATTAAAATAATATTGTGTTTGGCTAAAATTCAAGTGCTTTTCAAAAAAATCAAAGTAACGTTTTTCAGATTCAAGAAAATAACTTATGCTACTACTAAAATATATACTTCACATTAATGAACTATCATTAATGGACATTACATATGACACGATCAATACAACTTATTCTACTACTAAGAATACTTCAAGTTGGACTAAACACATCAACTTTTTAAAATAAACACTTAAACGAGTCAAATAATAAGCTAATAATCCTCTCATTAATTAGTTCTATGGATTAAATCAAGCATAAATGGACTTCATTAATATATAATAATTGAGTTGCATATATATAAATGTTTACCTTGAAGAGTTGCTCCAAAGTCCACCATAATCTTTCTCTTGATTATACATATTTTGTCTACCTTGTTGAACTGATAATTCAGACTTGTTTGAATTTTTAATTTCAAGTACTAAATCATCAGAATTATCCCCAGATGATACAGTATCAAACACCTCTGATTGTCCTAAACATGTTCACAAGGTAAAAAAAAAAAATTAATTTTTCTTCATAAACAAAAAATATTTTAAAGCATATTGTATACTTTTATTATTTAATTTACTCTTAAAAATACCTTATAATAATGAACAATCATTCATAAACTATTTTTTTTACCTGAAGAAGCTGCTCCTGCTGCTGATTTATCAGTTGTTTTTACAGTTCGATACATCTGCAAGGAATTATTTTTACACTATCAGATCATTTGAATATAAGTTTTAATATTTAAAACGTAACCACATAAGCATGATCTGGCCTATTTATATAAATGTTGAATTTCTTTAATGAAAATTTTAATTTTGTCTCTGACTATAGTAATACGGAGACACATAATACATAAGTGGACTAGTTTATGGCTACAAAATACTTGTATTAATATATATGATGAAGAAAAATATATACTCAATAATCTTACTCTCTTTGGTCTATTTTAAGTGTTTTTTGAAACACTCATTAAGAAAATCAATTAATTAATAGTGCTAATTATTAGAAGTTACTTGACAAAATTACCCTCTAAATCCTCTTTTTGAAAGTTGAATAAAATCATTTGTAGAGCAAGAACACCCCCCCCCCCCCCCTCGGGTCATAATGTCTCTTCTTCTTAGTATAATTTGGGTTTTTTCTGTTCAGTTATCATATTATTTTGTTGTTGTTGTTGATCTTTTTTCTCCCCTGGTTATCATATTATTTTGTTGTTGTTACTGATTTTTATTTTTTTTTAAATCGAGAAATTCATCTGTGACCCGCCATTTGGATCAATCACAGCCTTCTAAACTCGGTGGATAATGGTTCCGCCCCTCTACCCTTCTCCACTTAAATACCGGGCATTGTTTTGCATGGTGTGGGGCTTGAACCTGCGACCTAAGCCACAAATCCTCCACCTTTTGCCACTCAAGCTAGGCCTTGGGGGCTTGTTGTTATGATTTTTTTTCTATTATTTCCTACATAACTTCTTCATTACCATATTTCCTTTTCCAAATCTTCTTCGTAATGCTTTACTTGAGTCTAGGGTCTGTCAGAAACAATTTCTCTACCTTCAGAAGATAGGTATAAGGTATACAAACATATGACTATTCTTTTCAGATCTCACTTATGAAATTAAAACAGAGTATATTATTATATTGTTGTTGTATCCCTCAAACCAAACAAGGCCTTATACTTTTGTAGTGTTATTATTGATGAATCATTAAGATATGAATCCTATTTCTCTCTCTCTCCTCCTTTTTCTTCTACTACAAATACAATGGTACTACATGAATTAATATATGGTTCATTCTCCTATGGGAAAAGGCTGCATTTTATAATAGGCTTGCAGAACCATCAGATCTACTAAGTAGAAAAAAAGAAGTTCTCAATATTTGAGACAAACTCAAAAGAAAAAGAAAAAAAAAAAGAGGCATTGGAATTTGAAATTTGTGGGAATTTATATCCTTTATGATAATATATGCTACTATTGTCCAAAGTATAGTACTAAAGAAACAATAGCCTTTTGTGAAGACTCCAAAAAGATAATTTTACTCAGTCTATTGAACTTAGCATTGGAAAAAACACATGCTAATGAAATTCCAAGAAGACTCCAAAAGAAACTTATTTGGACAAATGAAATAACTATGATGTACAAAGTATCTCGTATTGATGTAGGGTTCGAGGAAGAACCATAGTCTAAGGGATATGATATTGACAGTTTACTCTAATATAAATATTAGTAATTACTTCTACGATTCAGGCTCATGACCTGTATTTGGACAAATGAAAGAAATAAATAACAATATGATGCACAAAACATCTTGTATTCATGTAGAGTTTGAGGAAGAGTCGCAGTCTAAAGGATGTGACAATTTACTCAAATACAAATATTAGCAATTACTTCCACGACTCAAACCCATGACCTATATTATTTGGACAAATGAAAGAAAGAGAAAAAATAATTACCCCCCCCCCCCCTTAAATAAAAGATTTTACCTGTAAATGGGATTTAACATGAGCCAAAGTGAGATCTTTCACATCCATAAGCTCAAGAACTGACTTTGGTGTTGCTCCTACATTCCCCAAGAAAAAAAAAACAATGAAGCATTGTTAATTAAGCTCAAAATATATAGATTTTTTCAGTAAGTTTGATTTTTATACACAAATAATATATAAATAAATTTGCACTATTAATTAAATTACCTAAAAGATAACTATATGAAAATAACTGTTCATAAAAAATGAAATTAGTAATCTGAAAAATAAGTTATGCTATAGTAGAAAGACCAAAAATATTATCGGTGTATATGAATTAAATCCCATTTTAATTCAAAGAATTTTTACATTGTCGGTGTGCAATTTAACCGGTCATATCAAATCACTACTCTATTTTTCAGGTTATCATATCAAGCACTATCAACACAAAAAACATATATAAACAGTAAAAGCTTATTCACACCTGATATTTACACTGATGACTTGATGTAAACACCTGATGCGAATAAGTATTTACCGAGCATAGTGAAAAAAAAGAAAAGAATTTAAGCAAGTAGCCTACTTTCATGTCCACCCAAGAGTTCAACAGCATGAACAAAACGAGCATGAAGGGTACTTGTCCATCTCATCCTTGGAGCTCTCATACTCCTTTTAGTTGGAAATCTTGAAAAAAATCTTGATCTCATTAGTCCATTTTGATGATGATTATGGGATTGATGAAAGTGGCTATTTGATGAAGAAATATGGTTAATATTATTATAATTATTAAAAGAACTAGGAGAAGATTGTAAAGGTAATGTATTAGTTGAAGAATTTTGATGATTATTGTAAAGTGGAACTCCACTTATAGGTCTAAACAAACCAAGATTATGATGATGAGGTATAAAAGGGTTATTAATGAAATTTGTGTTATTTTGGAAATATTGGCTAGAAGGGTAATTAGGTTCTTGATGATTAATTATACTACTAGGTCTTGGTATATTTGATGATAAAGATAGGTCAAAACAAGGAGTGTTGTTAATATTAATATTATGGGGTTTTCTTGATTCCAAAGCTCTTTTCCAAAAACTCAAATCTATATTATTCTCTTCTTGATTAGTAGTAGTATTTGGAGGGCTAATTTGTAGGGATAAATCTGGTTGTGGTGGGAATAACTCCATGTTTTTTTTTTCTAAGAAGAAATAAGCGCGATCGAGTAAAATTAGTAACCTTGAAAAATAAGACAGATTGTTATGAACAAGTACTCATTATTGTGTTTGTAAGTAGGTTATAAAAAGGACCAGTAGCTTGTTTGAGGAAGTTTTGATTTAATTTTTGAGATGAAAAAACGGATATGTAGATAATAGAGAAAAAATTGGGATTTTCTTGAAATGGGGTTTTGATGATGATAAACAATTGAAGAGGAAATTGAACAAGTTGTTGGGATTTGAGTTTGAGAGAGAAAAAAAGAAGAAGAAAACAAGAAATGGCAATAGGTGTATGAAGTGAATGGCTTGTTTCTTTTGTGTGAAGTATATGTGAGAAAATGACACTTAAGGTGGGGGTGGGTGGGGTGGGGTGGGGTGGGGGTGGGGGATTTGATTCTTCTATGAACATGGAGATGAAAAAGGAAGAAGAAAAAAAAAGAGGAGGAAAAGAAAAAGGAAAAGTAAGTGAGTTTTGTGACTTTGGTTAAATTCCTTTTTACTCTTTTCCACTTTTATACTTTTTGGTTTTGAACCAAAGTATTCTTTTGGTAAAGAAAAGGAACATTTTAGTGTAAGCTTTTATGTACGCATTTCTCCCACACATGTCTATATATATACACTAATAATAATAACATATTTAATATAATTACATAAATAAAATCTGAGAAGACTAGTGTGTATGCAAATCTTAACTCTAAGTATCTTAAGGGATAAAAAGATTGTTTTCAATAGACATTCAGCTCAAGAGAAAACATATGAAAGAAAATCAAAAAAGAAAATAACATATATGTGTGTGCCAAAATACTACAGAAAGCATGACAAAATATTTTGAAAAAAAAAAAAAGAACAGTAACTACAATACAACAGTGTGATAATCATAGTATAAAACAATGGATTGTAGCAAAAATCGAAGGACAAAAAACTATATGAGAAATACTACGAAACTTATAAAAGAATAAGATATATAACGTTTTATTGCCTACTAACCTTTAATCATAATCCATAAAATTTCAAAAAATTATTTTAAACATGCTTTTTGTCTTTAATGGGCTAATATAAGGGAGCAAAATTTATTATTAATATATCGGTAAATAACTTGTAGCTAATAATTCTTTTTATAACAATACCTCGCTAATTTTTATTTAATAAAGAATTAGAATGAATTTTTACTATTTAGTGATATAAATTGTTATCGTCTTTTTTGTTCCATGAATGTGGATGAGACATGAATATAGATTTGATAATTATGCAAAAAGAATCACATTTTAATTGGAATAACACGTCATGATATATGTGACAAAAACAAAAGTGGTATAAACTTTGATTATTCCTCAAATATATACAAATAATAATCCAAGAACCTTTTTTTTATTTTTATAACGGCGGTGTTTAGATTAATTTGCACGTATGTTAATGATTTTATCGATATCAATTATCATTTATCAGTATAAATACTAAGTAACATTAACGCTAAATTTGGACCGTAAAAGTATTTTTAATGTTTTTATTTCTATTGAGATTTGAATTTAATTTTATTTTATTTATAATTTTCACATATCGATAACCGATAGGAATAGAAACTTAACCACATCGAATACTTACATCAAATCATATTAAATCATTATAGTAAAGTCACAAATTAAGGTAACAATTTGTGTTTCTTAATTATGATTTAGTGATAAGAATGTCGTATATGAATATAAGCAAATAGTGAAAAATATTTCACCAATACCCCATCTTAATTATGTTTAAATTTCACTTTGAAGTTTTACAAACTTTCTATTTATAAAGGGTATTTTCTTAATTGAAAATATTGATGTTTAAGACTAAAGCAATATTAAAAATGTATATTAGTATTCTTTAAGCTATAGATTAATTTGAAGTAATTAAAAAAATAAAGCCAAGATTTTATTTCCCCTTCTTCATCCTTAGAAAGACAAAATAGTAAACGTAAACGTAACAAGAATTAATAATTATTGCAATGACTATTTATTTGGTGCTTCACTAATGGTCCATTATATTAACTAGATTTAAATGACTGGTCCTATTACAATTCAATTTACAAAGAAAAAAAAATTAAAGTCTGAATCAATCGTTTTCCCCCAATAAAAAATATTAAATTCAATTATTTCTATTAATTAATTAGGAAAAAACTTGAATTACAATGGATAAAGAACTAATCTTAATTAAGTGATGTCCAATGGCGGATTTAAAGAGGGTTTCGTGGGTTAGTTTAGTTGAATTAGTTGATTTCGGTGCGAACAATATATATATATATATATATATATATATATATATATATTTTTTAAAAAGACATTCAAAATTTATGCATATTGCAAAGGTCATGTTCATTCTAGATTTACTAACTTTGGATCTTGAATTCGTGTTTCTTTTGAATGTCATATATTATTTGCAAGTTGAGATAATCAATAGGTGCATGTCTTATCTAGGGCGGAAGGGGTTTATTTGTACCCGTTTTTGCTAAAAGAATATTATACCGAATATTTAAAGTCTTTTTTTATTTTTAATGTTGGTATTGTGTTATTACGAGCAAAGATTTGTTGATACAAGAAAGAAGTTATGTAAAAACAACGGAAAAAAATGGTTTAGATACTCAATGAGGCTTATAAGTTTGGATCGTGTTACAAATGCTTTGACTAAACCTATTGATGGTAGAGATGAGATTTCAGTTTCTGAATTTAAATTAATGAATTTGTCATGCTGAGCATTATTTCACATCATTCCATATATGAGCTTCTTCAAATAGGACTTTCGTTGAACTCTATAACATGTGATCAGTGAGAATTAATTATTAAAGACAAATATATCGATAAAATAACTATTGTCTCGAATATAATTCTCAATCAACAAGGTTAAAATATACATATCAAAGAGGGATCGATAATCTAATCAACAAAATAAATATCTAATATAGAGGGACTATGACTTAAGACATTAATAAAGCTAAAATAACTTTTTTTTAAAAATCAATTAACATATTTTAAAATACATGAAAATGAAAAATACGATGCAAATATAAAATGATAAGAATATATTTTTAGGCAAATAGATAAGATAGTGAAAAGCTTTAAAGTGCTTTCAATCTTTAATTCTAAGTGTGTGTATATGATAGTGAAAAGCATGGATAAGACACCTTTAAATTTATACATAGTAGAATGATTAACTTTTTGAGTCCAAACCCCAATATATAATCATGGCTAAAGTTCAATCATATAATATAGGAAGAAATAGTAATTAGGGTCAAATATAGAATATGAATTATGGATTTAATTGAATTAAATAAATTTGATCTAAAATTTTAGATTTTTTATAAAAGATATCATTAAATATATAAATATTATTATATCCAAATTTACTACGAGTAAAATTTCAAAAACAATAACTTCAACTCTTAATTACGCTTCCAAAAATTATTGTGCTGAATTCTCAACTTTCACAAGTGATATTCTATCATTGTATCTTAAATTTAAATCATAGAAGTTAAAACTAAAGATCATAATTATTTCTAATTACAAGAACTGAAAAATGACGATTTGTGAAATTTTTCCATATCATAGTGAAAGTTCTTTAATTATTGATAAACTTGTGTTTTCATGTACACAACACTATAAGAGATTTTTCTTTTAGCAACAATATTTAATATCATAAAAAATATTTAGTGTAAATTGAGTTAATGTCAAAATGCAATCAAAATTGTTAAAGTTTTTAGCGATATTTATAAAAATACTTATGTCATATTATTATCATTAAATAATCATCGCAAAATTCTTCACTTATTGTAACGATATATGATAAAAGACTTATCAATATCCGATATTTTACTTAATCATACTTAATTTGATAAAAATTTATATATCCGACACATATTTTGTTATTAATTGAATTGGCATTTTTTAAATACACATTTACCCTTAACCCCCTCCCCCCCCCCCCCCCCGGGCATTTTTTTTTTCTTCCTCATTTAACGGACGGTCAAACTCTCAACCAACATCCTTTATGAGGCATCAATATTGAAGCCCTCAAAGTCCAATTTTCAATAGGCCATACTGTTTGGACCTTTTTATTTTATTTTCCCATATTGGATTAAAAATTACTTTTCGGTTCAATTTAAAAGTTAAGAGATAATTTATTATTTTATATATATTTTATTAATTATTAAATACTATTTATTTTATTTAAATGACTTATTATCAAAGTTAATATCACTTTAGTAAATTGTGTCAAGTTAAAAATTAATAAGTATAATATGTAGTTTACCAAATCCTCCTTATTTAATATATGTTTCTTGAAATTGTTCACTATAAAAAAAAGAAAGAATATAAAGGTACAGTTGAAAATATATAGTAATATTAATTTTTGTGTTGACCTTATTTTGGGACAAAGAGAGTAATAACTAAGCATGATATTGTAACATCTTTATTTTACTTATTATTTTAAAAAAAATATTTCATATCAAATATGAACTAATAAATATGCACAACAGGGATAAATAAGAGAAGAAAGTACAAGTAGCTTGTTTTATACCAAAGATATTGAAAAATAAAATAAAAATTCCACCATATGTATTCTTGTAAAAATTGAATTTGTATCCATAAAATAATGGCTATTTCTTAGAGATAAAATATGCATTTATTTGTCTTTTATGATTTTTGCACGCCATTTAAAAAATAATAATCTATAACCATATACATAACAAATTAATACTTTAGATAGGAGGAAGTAAAAAATATTTAAAATAATAAAATTATAGTATTTCCAAATGACCCATAAGTGAGCGGGTTATACCCTTTAATTATGTGCATTTCAAAATGGGTATTTCCTTGAGGAAAGGAAAAAATATGCTAATGAAAACAATAGTGCAATGGGGGATATATAATGGGGAACTTATTTTTTATATTCCATTCGGTATTTGATATATTCTCATATAAAAATTTAATTAAATTTGAATTCGTATATTGCCAGGTTCATTTTTAGAGATAGTGTTCTCAACATAATTATTTTCATTTCTAAAGGCTCAAATCTGAGACATATAATTAAGTGTGGAGGAATTTCAATTATCTCACTACAACTCATATTAGTAACGAGGAAATTGTTAATGAGGGCAAAAGTGTAAGAGAGGAGTTAGAATGTCTAGGACAAACAAAATTATATTTTTTTCCAATCACATTCTATATTTAAAATTTATTTACTCGATCGATTAATTCAAATTAATGCCGAATAGATCCACTAAGGAGGGAAACCATTTCCTCTTAAAGAAGTTATCTATTCTCATAATTCGAACATGTTTGCAAAAAGTGATTATATCCTACCATAATAATATTTTTTTCTCCCTATGTATTTAAATGATTCAATATATATACACACAAACATTATAATAAAAGTTTATATCATCGATATATTTTAACATGTTGCACTAGTAGAAACTAGATAACAACCTATCTCATTTTTTAGGTCTCTAAATCTCACTTTTTACGGTCACTAAGTATATAATAATATATAGAGTGTTATTTCATTAATGTGATATAAAAAGATAAAATACACGTAGATCTTATTCTATTTTTATGAGGCAAAAAAAATGTTTTCGATAGATAAATCTGTAACTCATGTTTTACTTGTAATTTCAAGGGAAAATATTGATTTCAATTCTCAAATTTATAAATTAAAAAAAAAAATCAGTTTTTTTGTAGCAAAATTGTTTAATGTTACAATTTGGAATTTCTGGAGTTCCTAACAGCATAGGAAGCAACGTACAGACAAAGATTAAGAAAATTTAATGAATTAACTTATGTATTAATCTATTTATTAATTAAAGATATTTAATTTTATATCATGGAAGCGATCAATACGGTAAAAAAATAATATTTAGAAGACTGACAACATTGGTTTCTGCTGCAAATGGATTAATTGTAATATAATTTTTATACTATATAGTTTAGACTAATTGGGATTAATGTCAACCATTCCTTGGTAATGAGAATAATATTCATATATTCCTAATTTTTAGGGATTTATGAAAGGAAGCATCCAAGTTTGTTTGATATCAAGAGTTGTTTTATTTAATTTAATTATATATATTGATAATATAAAAACAAATATAATGTGTTTGAATCATGTACAACTAATTCTCAATTGATATATTATTTTTTATCAAGGTAGAATTATGTTATGTGTGTCTTCAACCCCTTTTCGAGCTCTTATAAAATCAAATACAAGTTTAAATATATATAGTGTATAAATAACTAATACATTATAGCAGACAAAGTTAAAAATCTTTTTGCTAGACATATAAAGCGTAAAAATATTACTAGTGAAAATTGTAATCAATCCCTTCCCTCCTCCTCGGATACTAGTCGCAGACCGCAGTCATGCTCTGTCACTCTCTTGTACTAATGCATATTAAGATATAGTATATTACATCGTTTTGTACCAAAAAGAAAAACAAATATCTATAGTATTTGTCGGGATTTAAGTCCATGATACATATTGCTCTTTCTGGGCTTAAGAAATTTGTCTTTCGGGTTACGCCACATATATAGAGTCCCAAAAGAATGTATGTGTATCATGTAAAATTTGAGTTATATCTTATAAAGCTTTTTTACTTTTTTCTTTTATTTCCAATATAAAATTTACTTAAAATGTTATGTACACGCCATTTTCAGTAACTTATTAACTTAAAAATTTACCGTTCTTAATTAATGAACGATCCTCATCAGCTCGTCCTCCGTCAGAAATGTCACACTATGAATTTATGATCCCTACATAACTTTATTTTTAATCAAAGGACCCCTCAATGTGTAGAAATAAAATCCTTCCTTTTTTCATGCTAATTCTCAGTTTCCCGATACATTGTGTATAGGTTATGGTAGAGACACAAGAAGGAATCTTACATTAATACTGTTATTGTTTCAATGAACAAGCAATAATATCATATTATAAATGTCATTTTTATTAAAATCATAAGATCCGTTAATTACTCACAAAAATAATAAAAAGATTAGAATATACAGCAAGTAACAAGTATGTACTCAAACACAAGTGACGTTTTAAATAATTTATATTATTTTATAAGAAGTTATATCACATAATTTATTTGTTTATAATACTGTTCAGATTAATTTGCATGCACCTTGTTTGGAACTTTTTTTTTTAATCACAATTCATGCTTTGGCACAATAGACTATATAAATTTATCTCTTGAGCTACATCAGTATCAAGCCGAAAAGTGTGTATACCATGTGAATTTATGTTATACCTTATAATTAAAGCTCTTTATTTTCTTTTCTCATTTCGACGTGAAATTTTGTAAGGTGTTATGTACATACCTACGTCAAAACCTTGTTAACTTAGAAGTCTGTCATCCTTCTATATGACCTCCCCCCTCACGACCTGCCCTCTATCATGGTCGTCTGATACCTTGAGTTCAATTATTTGTTATGTTACACTTACACATCTGCCGAATAATTCTTTTCATCAAAACTTAAACAGGTCAATAAGAAAAGAAAAAAAACCTAATACACTTTCTTATTATAAGGATTTGAATCTTGATCTCTCATAATTTTTAACCAACGTCATTTGACCGGCCACTAGGTGGTTATCATACAAGTATATAGTTTGATTTTCGATGTTTTTTATATTCAAGTTTTTATGAATTTTCAGAAAAAACGCTGACAAGACCCATATATGGTGCAAATGTCTAGCGAATTAAACTTTCTTTGAACTCATTCTATTTCTTAAAATTAAAGTTATATAATAAGAATTTGTTTGGAGTAAAGGTCACGTGAGAGTGTTAATTGAAACATGGAGAATTAATGTAAAGATTGAAATATATATTTTGAGCAAAAAAGGGTGTATGTTAGTGTAATAAATGTTCGTATTTGGTATGGAGAATTTTTTTTTTTATAAAAATATCATTTTGAAAAATAAATTATTAATAATTTACTTTTTTTATATTTAATAAGTAAACAAAAAGTATTATTTCAATATTATTTATATATAATATAAAAGAATACTATGGGATAAGTTGGTGAAACTTGTTTTCATAATTTTACTAGAAAAAACAATTTTTTAGAAAATATTTTTCAAAACGATTTAACCAACCATATATGAAAGAATTAAAAAATATTTTTTTCTATTCCAAAAACACCCTTAATCAACCAAAATTGTAAATCACAAGAAAGCTATAAGAGTTGAAGTCACGTGAGAGTGGAATAATTTGAGCAATAAAAGGGCGTGGGATGTTAGTGTAATTAATAATTAACCAAAAATTAATTATTTGATTGTACGATTTATTCTTCAAATGTACCTGATTTTTAATTTTTATTCTTAGTAATCTAATGTATATCTAGTGAAGCATAAATTCTTTATTAACATGAGGTAGAATTTGTAAAATATTATGATACAAAATATAAACTTAATAAGGGCAAAATGCAAACGACCCAAAATTAATGTATTGTATTACTAGAATACGCTATATTTTGCACTCTTTAAATACTCTAAAATACACTGATTGAGTTAATGTCATTATATTTAGAGTCGTAAATTCTTTAGTGACATTTATATAAAATGATGATAATAAATACTCATACTATATTATTATCATTAAATTTAATGTAACGATAATTATATTATTACGTTAAATAATTACCACTTAATCCTTTATTTGTTATAGTATTGCCTCGTACACTGTTCATGTCCTCCGTTTTTTTAAAATCCTGATCAACAAAATGAAAATTCAAATAGTCAATCAACTGAGCTACAAAGATTCGTCTCCACGTCCCTGTCTTCACTTGAAGATATATGAAAGTAATTAAATCACAAGAATAATTTTATTTCTTTTTTTTTTAAAGAAAAAAAAAATCAAACTACCGACAAAAAAATTAGATGTCATTATCTCTAGGTGACAAGGTTTGTCATTAATAAATAAACCAATGGGCAACATGTTTTGCTTTACCTTTGAGCCACAAAATGGCACTAAATTTAAACATTTGGACCCAATTTCAAGAATTAATACTAGTACTAGTATTTTGATTGAAGTCCTAATGAAATGTCACTATTTTGTGTTCTTTCATTTTCACTCATTATTCAATCATATAATAGTATATGATAACAATTAGGAGTTGTCAAAGAATATTGTGTGATGAAATAGACCAAAAAGAAATTATATAGATTCGTCTAGGTATTTTCAACCAATGAGTTTTTTCATTCATTTTCCTCGATGCTTTCATATAGATTTATTCAAATCGTTTCAATGAATTTCAATCATGTCAATTAACATTAATGTGATATCTAACGAATTAAGCTTCTCATTCACTTTTCAAGTCGACTTTAACTATGAATTTTCACTTGGAGTTGAAGTTGACTTGGAAAATGTCATTGCTTATGTATATTGTGTATATTACTCCATACCACACGCCTATTTGGACATATATCTACAAATATACATGATATAACGGATATACAAATTTCCCTTTTGAAGAATTGTAAATGAGATTTTATCTCATACAAAGTAGCATATCCTCAAGAATTCCAAGAATTAGTAAACATGGGACCAAACTCGTATAATTTTACTAATAAAATACACAGTTTAATAACAAGGAAAGACCCGAATAGTGGATTGGTAGATATATATATACTTTATTGAAATAAGTGGTCGGATTTCCCTTTTGAGAATTGTATATGCGATTTTAACTTTTTTTTTAAAAACACCAAAATATTAGTTGCAACAAATGTAGAATAAAATTTTTAAAATTTATCCATTTCTGATTCCACATTTATGGCGATAATATTAAAATTTCAATTTGGCACAGTTATCTTAATTACTTTTATTTTGATAATTATGAGCTTCTTGAATTCTCTTTTTGCCTATTTCTTTCAAATTTTGGACCACTTGGACAATTACTATTGAATTTGGATTGAAAATTTGGAGTTAAGTTTAGAATTTTATGTATTTACACTATAGATCATGCAATTATGTTCATAGTGTTCTCAATTGTACTTTATAATTTATTCATAGAGTTTTACATGTTTAAAATGCCAATGAACTTTAATTTATGCAATGTTTCCAAAGTCATGAAAGATTATTTTATGTCATGTACAATTTATCATGAGTTTAAACATTAATAATTAGCTCGATGAGAGTTTAATACATCATGAGTAATTACATGCTCATTCAAAATTTGATCGTGATACCATTATATAGGAACATTTTTCATTTTTTATAGGATTATTTATGTTTTTATGTGTGTACTCAAAACCATTATATATACTTTCATTTGAAAAAATAATCATATAAATTGCATGAATAACTTTAAGGGGAACATCCAATTATAACCTTAGACTTAGCCTTATAAGTTGCAACACATTTTCAAAAGGACTTATAGTTACCTCACAAAGTGGATATCTTTATTATGAGATCAAATCTTTTTTCAGAAAAAAAAATCTGATTTTTATTCCCTTTGTTTCACATTTAGGGTGTGTTTGGTACCTACGAAAATATTTTTCTTCAAAAATAATGTTTAGAAAAATAAGTGAGTTTATTATTTACTTTTTTATGTATGGTACATAAGCAAATAATATTATCCTAAAAGCATTCATATATAATTTACACAAATATCATGGAAGGTGGGGTGGGGTGATAGGAATAAGAGAGAAGATGAAGTGTGCATATGTCGGAGGATGGAAAGAACACAATCAACATGAAATTCAACTTCAACTTGTTACAATTTCTGAAATTCACAAGTTGAATTCCGAGTTTTTTTTTTAAATTCGAAAAAACCTTAAATACTTATTTTCACATTTTTCATTCATATTCTCTTACAAAAATTTAATATTTTTCGAAGAGTATTTATATCCAACACAACTTTTAGATTCCAGAAAGGTGAAAAAGGAAAAGGGATGTCAAGAATTGACAATTTAAGAAGATGTTGTAATATAGTGATAAGATTTTAACAAAAATAATTGCAAGGAATATATAGAGGGGCATATTTTCTCATTGACACATATTTTTGACTTACTTTATCGTATCATATCATATCATATCATGTGTTTCATAATCTTTTGAGTTTTGTAATGCATATTTCTATTGGCTTGTTCTTCATTATTACTCCATATGTCTCAATTTATGTAATATAATTTAAATTTTGAGAATCAGATAGTTTAATTTTAATTGTGAATTCAAATATGAAACATTCAAATTTTTTAAACAATAATAATAATATATATATAAAAGAAAAAAAAATTACGATCAAAGACATACTTGTTTGAATTCGAAATTTAAAAGATGTCATATAAATTGAGACGTACAAACCAGTTAACAGTAAAAATGATAGGTTATGTAAGAATCACTCCATTTTTATCTTCGAGAAAGGCCTTTGCTACATACCGATTTATCCTCTGCCCCAAAAAGGTGAAACTTTTATAAGCTTAGATTAATCAGGATTCAAAATTAATATCGAACATCGAGTAAAATAAATTAATTGTTCCCCTAAGTTTTAATACATGGAAAGGGGCAACAATTGGATGAGATATATAAAAGTCCATTTCTTTGCATTATATTCTATTATTCGAATGCCTTTGTGGTGACTATGAAAAGTTCTTATCAAAATTGTAAAGAATAAGTAACATAAATCCTTCTCAAAATATTCCCCTATTCTACTTGAGGATTTGAAACACTATCCAAGAATGAATGATGCAAAGTGATCCTTTCCTAACAAGCAAAAATGAAATATTCTCAAAAAAGACGACCATATATGAAGGGGAGTCTTCGAGCAACAAATTAAAAGGTTGTCTTCAATTCGTACGAGCTATAGGATTACAGGTATAAGCCACGAAATCAGTTATTAATATTTGTATTGAAATAGACTATCTATAACAGTGTTGCTCTTTTCTGGATTTTACGTGATCACAAGATGCTTGTGTTGCCCATTTAAATAAAAGAAGAAGAAAAGTTAGAACATTTTCCTTAATCATACCAACAAAACATGACTTAAAGTAGTAAATTTCCTTTCTTTATTAGGTCCTTTTATTTGACTTTGGTTTAGGTATAGGATCCTTATTATAATAAGACTAGCAAAAGGCCCCAATAAATTGTAGACATATTGAATCTTTCTAAAGACTTTAAGAAGTGAACCTCATAGAAAATTCCCTACATATATTCTTTATTATCATTGCCCACTTAAAAAATTGTATTTATCCTGGAGAAAAAAAAAAAAATTTCCTTCCATTAATAAAATTATTTAGCAAATTTCTTGATCGGTCGCTCAAGAGACTGACGTTTGTTCTCTTCCTCTGTGCATCTCAGTGATGGACTCATCATAAGCTTTTTGTATCCTCCTCTTACCGGGATATCTATTATATCAAAATTATTTTTTTTGAGTCCACTAAAAGCCCACTTATGACACGTTTAACCCGTTCAAAGGCCTTTTATAAGACTTGGACTAAAATCCTCGACATTGTACAACATGGAGGTCTTACGTTTGCTAAACCAAGAAGAGGGATGTGCCTGCTTCTGATACCACATAAAGAAAATAGACCTTAAATGTTATTTAACCTAAAAAATAGCTCATAAATTAAGAATCGTCTAAGATTAAGTACGGAGACACAACACCTTCTATTTAGTTGATCAATGTGGAACACTTTAACAACTCAATATGGGAAGACAAAATGTTTAGCCTAGTAGAAATAGCTACTTATTTTGAACCCAAGGAAAAAAAAAACATTTTTTTAAAAGTTGCCCAAAATAAAAAAAGTTAATTTTTCATTCAATGTTGGGTATTTGTCTTGGGGCTCGAGTAATCTAAGATTCGTTTCGAAAGGTCTCTTCTTTAGGGTAAAGCAAATACATTTTTTCCCAAAGATTGTGTTGTGAAGCTTGTTTAACCAAAAATGCAACTCAGTATCTTTCGGTAGAGTATATCAGTAAAATTAATGCATGCATTTGCTCTATGATTAATAATACTTTGTTTGGTACATAGTTTATGCTATGTATATATTTTATTGTGTATTTAGGTGTAATGTTATGTATAACATGATAAAGACCAATTGCCCTCAAACCCCTTTTTAAATCTCTTCTATCACAAATGTAGAGAATATCTTTGTAAATAAATATTTTTATATGCACACTGCTTTTAATATATCAAATCAAATAATGCAAAAAAAAGTATGTAATACAAGCATAACTAGTACACTCTATTTAACATTATTTTTATACACTACCAAACGATAACATGTTCTAGTTTCTATCCTAATGAATCACCTAGGTTCAAGAAATCAACTAACAACCAAAAAAAAAAGGCGACAAAGAACCTATTGTATTTGGAAACTTATTAGTTCAAATTTACTATTTGTTGCCATTTTAATAAATTTTCCCAAATAAAAAGTATCGAATTCAGATAAATTCAATTTCTGCATGCTACATCCACCACCAATCAATATATATACAAGACAGATCAAAACTATAATTTGATAATGTATATAAGTTCATGTCATCATTTAAGCCACCAATTTGTTAAGCCGCCCTTGACAGTTTACCCACAACTATGGAGAGCCTTTCATAAAAGTTCAAAAAGTCAATTCTTTGAGTAGAATCTATTGAAGGACTTGGGACTTAGACTCCGACCTGGAACCCGACTCCCAACTTCCTGAAACCTAACTCCCGACTCGAGACCCGGTGAGCACTAACATGATGTCATTTAGATTTTGCCTATTTTCACCAGTAGTCATTACAAGAACAATAGCCATTCCTAAAATGATGAAACCTGTTCCTATCCCTCATTATTATCTCTCTTTTATAGACATTTGATATGAACTTCATGAATGTATGACAATCATCACATGTCCTGAGATTCTTCACAACCCGAATTATCCTTCCGGGTTGCATCGTCATAAGTCCAAACGCAACAGCAATTCTCTCACTGTGATATCGAACCACACTCTCCTTCTCTTCATCCTCAACGTCATGTAGCACCGAAGTTGTATCTGGTTCATATCCATGAGCCTGTACTTCCTTCACAATCTTATCCAAGAACACGTTAATTTGAGTATGTGAAGTATCTCCAGCTACAAATTCATATACAATGTTTTCAACCTCGATTGAACTGCATCCAGGCGTTTTGCGCACACCCCTCTTGATCATTAACTTCCTACATTGATCAACTTCAGTCCATCGGTTTAAAGATGCATAGAGGTTGGACAAGAAGACGTAGTTTCCTCCATCGTGTGGATCCAATCTTAGAAGATTATCGGTCACTTGCTCCCCTAGCTTTGCATCCTTATGTTTGTGACAAGCTCGGAGCAGGCCACCCCAGACAACTGCATTGGGCTTCATTGGCATGCTCTTTATAAGTTCAAGTGCTTCTTTAAGGCATCCTGATCGACCTAAAAGGTCGATCATGCAGCCATAATGTTCAATTCCGGGCTCAATGCCATAAACGATCTTCATCTCTGAAAAATAGCTTCTCCCAACGGAAACCAATCCAGAATGGCTACACGAACATAGAAGCCCTACGAAAGTCACACCGTCTGGTTTTATCCCTTCTCTCTCCATTGCAATGAAAGCATCTACAGCTTCCTTCCCATACCCATGCATTCCTAGCCCAATAATGACAGAATTCCAGCAAAAGATGTTTCTATCATGCAAGCCATGGAAGACTTGTATAGCAGCTTCTACATTCCCACATTTGAAGTACATATCTATAAGCGCGTTTCCCAAGACAAAATCGATCTTGATATTCTTTGTTCTAATAAAACCATGAATCCATTCACCCATATCTAATGCTCCTAAATGAGCACAAGCAGAAAGCAAGCTAACCATTGTCACCTCAGTTGGTTTTACTTCTTCGCTTAGCATACGTTGAAACAAATTTATGGCTCTAACAAATTCGCCACATTGTACATATCCTGCAATTATCGTGTTCCAAGTCACAACGTTTTTCATGAACCCCATCTCGCCAAACAATTCATCCGCCTTGACCATTTGCTCCGACTTACAATATCCATCAATCATTGCATTCCATGAGACCACATCTTTGATTGGATTTCGATCAAAGATCAATCGAGCATTATGAACTTCACTTGATTTGCAGTAGCACGTAATTAACGAATTCCAAGAAGCCGAATTCCTATCAGACATATTTTCAAACAGCTGTTTCGCCTCCTCAACACAACCATACCTACTGAAAGCTGAAATCATAGCATTAGTAGCAATAACATCTCTCTCAGGCATTTCCACAAACACTTTCCTTGCAGAGCCTAAATCCCCAACTTTTCCATAAAAATCAAGCAACCCAGTTAGCAAAATTACATCATATTCAAAACCCATTTTCACAATCTGGGAATGAAACGATTTCCCTAAATGGGTTCCATTTCGATTAGCACAAGAACGTAAAATCAAAGAAAAGGTGACTCTGTTTGGAAAGAAGTTGGTGTCACAACTCCTGATCAACCCTTTGAACAAATCCAAAAATTCTTTGAAATTTTCATGTTGTAAGGAAACACGAATCATTGAATTCAATAATGAAGATGGATTATTGTGTCTGGGAAAATGTTGCAAAACATGTTGTTTTAATTGTTTTAAGGAAAATATCTTTTTGGGTGGTAAATACAGAGAATTCATGAACATGAACAAAAACAACTCTCAATTTCTACGTAGAATGTATCAAAATATACTTTAATCTTATTACATATAGCCTGTAAAATATTGAAATTAAAACAGAGGGAGCACAACACGATTGGTTTCTAAGATCACTTCTCAGAACCAAAATGACTAGTTTCATTTCCAACAGAATCAAAACTAATACTCATCTATATTTCCAACAATCTGAATTCTTTCTGTTTGTTTTCGTTTCCCATCTGTTTTGTACTGAAACCCAACTAATTCTAATCCATGCTGAATAGAGGCACTATTCAGAGGTAGCATTAAACAACCCCATACACAATTTAACTTCCTACTTCGTTCCAATATGGCCAGCCGGACCATTGCAAAGGACCTTCCAAATCCACATATCATAAATTTAAACTCAACAAATGCTTATGTTAAACCCAACCTCCTATTAAATTATAGGTTGTGGCCTAAACTGACAAGTAGAGCATGAATTTTAACCCTATAACATCATTTTGGCACGCCAAAATTCAACACACCAATTTGACACCCCTACTCAAACATATCATCCACCGTCATTCTTAACGAATCAAGTCCGTCCACAAAACCAACGAAAGACTGATGAACTACTGCAACGAAGATTTAAACATGTATACTACATCCACAGCTGCATATAAAAAAAATGGCATATAAAAAAAATGGCATAAAAAACACCATGTGTACATAAGATTGCATAAAACCACAATTCTTAATACATTGTCACAACTGTAGCAAGCAAATTCAGGATGAACTATGTATAACCAACTTTATGCATCAGAGCTACCCGCTAGATATAGAAGACACTGTAACCTGGAGGCTGCAACTCCGTAGGCACTTACTTCAGCGACCAAATCCGGAAGTTCTGGACAGGTGAAAACTAAACTCTCATCATATTTCTCCAGAGTATCAAGCTACCTCATATCACATATTCAAATAAAAAGTAATAGATACGTCCAACTATTCAGTTCCTATAGCTAAGCAAAAACAGTTTATTCATAAAAGCAACAAAATAAAAGAGACACCATCACTCCAGGCAGATACTCTCCTGTTCTTGCTTTACAGTGACCATTTCCATTGATTTAGGTGGTACCTGCCAAAGAGCACCAAAGAAAATTTTCAAAACATACCCAGTGTAGTCCCCAAACAAGTGGGGTTCACAAGAAAAGTTTTAAAAAGAAAGAACAACGAAACAGAAAACTCCACCAAGTAACATGCCCAGCTCGCCAAGTAAATTCTAAATTTCTAATCAATGAGAACAAAATATGCATAATTGCATAAAGATGAAACATTTAACTCCTTTCAACTTCAATTCACAGCGTAGAACTGAAATATGCACCACTATTAGGCACTTCACATGTTAGCTGAGGTCTTTATCCACGTATATTGCGGATAACTACTCATCATCCAAGGGCATGGAGTACCAGGACATAAAGGGTTTATAATTCATAGTTACTTTCTTCAGTATCCTGAATCTCAAATGATCACAATATAATATAATATTCACATCATCCAAAAATAACAATAGAATATCCAGCTATACTCGCCATATAAATTCAACCGCCTTTAACCAAGCCAGAACCATACACATTTTAAAACAACAAATTCACCAATGTATTATTGCTCCGTCTCTTCTATAAATATTTCCCACGTTTGACTTCTCGTTTTAGTTCTCAAGCCTTTATTAGGAGAGGTAGCAATCCAATAAAATGACAAAAGTAACACAACACAAGAATATTATCATTTTAATTTTCAAAACAGACAGCTTATAGTTCTCAAATACTACATATACCAACACAAAAATCAAAATTTATCAGATCCAAAATCGTATATAGGAAATTCAACATTGACTAGATATAGTGAATGGTGGCAAAAATCTAGATGTTTATGGTTGAAACAGGGTGATAGGAACACTGAATTCTTCCAGAAGATGCCCAATGCAAACAGAAGATGCAACCACATTGACAAGATAGAAGTGAATGCAAATATCAAGGAAGAACCAGAGTAAATGAAAAGAAAGAATCGAGCTAAATGAGAAACTTTATACTGAGACTGAGGAGAGAATGGATTGTGTCCTGGATTTTATATCTACATACATCATGCCATTGTTTCCAATACCTTTGGAAGTGGAGAAAATTGGACAAATTGAGGAGATTTCTTGTGTCAAGGCAGCAAAGAAGGTCAGCCTTTCAACTTGGTCAACTGGAACACTATAATTTTATTTTTAGTAACAGAAGTGGGGATTACGTATCAAACAAAATTGGTTTTGTTTTTATAACCGTTGTCTGGGCGCAGTTTGTGGCTTGTGCACATCTTCACTAATGACACGGGGCACCTACTACCTCCCACCAGACAAGCACATGTACAAGTACCTTTGTCCACCAAGACTTCGCTTAAATGGATTCACAACCCACTTTATTGACCATTATTTTTTATTTTTATTTTTTTGAGAAGGTAACAACCACTTCATTGACCACTATATCATATCCTGGTTACGTAAGTTCAATGTTTAAGGCTCAGGCAACGATATGGAGAAATGTTATAATGAATAGGGGCGGCCTATAATGAAAGGCACACCAAAATGGAACTCCACATGGGTATGGTATATGGAGAAATAATAGGGCATCCTGGCCTTAGTTTTCACAGAACATTAACATCAAAATTGTCAATAGAAGAAGATTTCAATTTTGGCATGATTTGTGGATTGGACACGCTCCATTAAAAAACCAATTCCCCTCTTGTTCAAGCATAGTGCAGGATATTAACAGTCTAGCACACAGGGCAGGGAAGGCAATGGTTGGAATTTAAAATTTTGAAGGTACTTCATGATTGTGAATGCTTAGAGTGGCAGAAATGTCTCAGTATCCTATCATCTTTTGAAGAGCCAAATAACTGTGAGGATAAGTTGGTACAGTAGGGGCAAAAGAGTCTGTATGGAAGGGGCAGAAGAACGTTGTTTTTACTGGAAAGCAGATGGGGATTCTAAAATCTAACGAAAGCAATGTTTTTTGAAGGAGTTGTGGTCCTCCATACTGAAAATTATATTACTGTATACTTCTGATGTCCTTTTAGTGGAAATTGGAATGGGCAAACAAGTGTTGAGCCCTTGCTACAGTTCATAGAATCTTTCATACAGCATAGAGCGGGTGCTCATCCCTTTATGCTACTAGCTCTTTTTCGATAGTACTTTTCCTCTCCCTTTTTTGTCATACAGCACTCTCTTAGTACTTCTAACATCAGAAGTACTTGCCACTTCCCAAAAAAACTGGAAGAGAGAAAAATGTTACGGAGCACCACTAAGAGTTGCATAGATTTAGATAAAGGATTGGGCAGGTAAAGAAAATGGAAATAAATCAAAACTCAACCCACAAGAGCTAGCTCATCAGGTGAAGATTGTCCAAGACAAATAAGGAGAAAGCATTCCATTTCACTCCCCCCCCCCTCCCCCCCGGCCGGACTAGTAGTATTTCACATCTTACTATAGCATAAAATCGCACCCCTTTCTTGAATCAATGTATAACAATTATACCTCATAAAATTAAATAAATATATTCAATGTTAAAATGGAAATATTGTGCAAGAGTTAGAGAGTAATTTGCTTACAGTAAAGCAATAATTCACATGATTTATAGCATAAGTCATAACACCACACCAATTTAATAAATGGCTATTACAATCATTGTACCTCATTAACAGTTCCAAAATATAACTATACCTCATAAAATGTACAGACTCATCAACGTTAATTTGTTAAATCTATTTTATTGCTGATTGTCTAATGTTGTTAATATCAAATATTTGACAACATTCTTTTTAATATTTGTGAACATTTAAAGAAGTAACATTCACATAGAGAGTTTGGCTATAGTGAAGATGTTAAGAAGAAGATGTGCACCACTTACTATTACATTGTCAAGTAACTACACCCCTGTGGAGGGAAGGGCCCTGAACTGGTTGAATGAACTGGTTGAAGTACATTGGGTCATGCCCAGAACAGTTAAGGAGGCAATATAGCTGACCTTTCAGAATAATGAAGATCAAGAATGATTTTGTTTGTCACAAGGCATGGGATATAGTTCCACTATCAATTATGTAGGTTGTTTGGAGGGAGAGGAATAGGAGAGCGTCTGAGGAGATTGAGAACGATTTCGTACATGTTAGCAGTTGCCTCCAATCTCTAGTTTTTGGGGGATGTACCCATGAGGCACTTGTTTGTATAGATGATTGGTAGCCAGAGAGATACATATTTTGGTCTAGATTGCTCTAAATTTTGGTATACTATTTGTATACGGGGATTTCCCTTCCATTAATAAAACTATTTAGCTTATAAAAAACTGAGGCAATAATAAAGCCCACAAAAACCTAGGATTTTGTGGAAGCTGGTAAAGACTTGGACTAAGATCCTCAACATCAACCGATATTAGACATTGGTGTGAAACAACATAACATGGAGGCCTAACATTTGTGAACCGAAAAGAGGGTCGGATCCGCCTCTGATAGCATGCAAAGAAAATGAACCTCAACCGTAACCCAACCCAAAAGCTAGGCTAGCTCATAATTAAGGATTGTTCAAGTACGCAGACAACAACACCACCTTCCCTCAATGAATGTAAACACTTAACAACGCAATTTGGAAAGACAAAATGTGCAACGTTACAGAAATCGCTACTAGTTTGGACCCAAAGAAAGAACATTTTATCAAAGATTGTGTTGAAGCCTGTCTCTCTGACAAAAATGTAACTGAACAATTGGAAATCAACATAGAGAAAAATCTTGGACATACGGGTATGATATTATGAATGAAGCATTGACAAGCTAGCTCAGTAGCACCTGTTTTCTTAGAAAAAAGCGAAGAGCATACCTGGCACTGAAGACTAGTTATAGTGGACCTTAACAAAGTGTCCCCTACGATCAACCTCAACTTTCGGACAAATTCATCCCTGTTTATCTTCTTGCCCTGCCAAATGCCATAATACACGAAGTCATGAACACAAGAGAGGAAAATTATCAAAGTAACAATTCAAGCTATCCAGCAACTATTTGACTTTTTTCTAGAAAAACAAGGCCTTTAACAGATGCAATTGTATATACCTTGAATAACTCATAATTGCTACAAACAAGGTTCATATCCTCTTGACGCACTTTCCTTGAAATTGCTGCAAACAACATGGGGAATGGCATCCAAGGGGACTTCGGAGTCCTCGAAGCCTTTTTTGAGGCCAAGCCTAGTGAATTCTGATAGCAATCACTTCCCTATAAAGGAACATAGAGTAATTGTTAGCTGAAAGGATCTCCACCAAATTAATGAGGAGCACTAAAATGAGAGAATGACTGTGTTGCTGAAGATGCAGAATTGTCATACTAGCACGGCATCCACTCCCTCTCCACAGTTTGGTTCAAAAGTCAAGCTCACTGGATGAGGCTGAGTAGTCCAAAATTTGAAGGGAAAAAAAAAAAAAGATATGTCCCAAAACCTCACACTATAATATACCTATTCCTAACTACATAACAGTCCAAGTTTTGGGAAGCTGCGTGAAGAAACTAACAACTTAAGTATCAGCTATTTTTTGAAACCGAGTTCAAGATCTAAAGAAATGTTGTACTACACCCTGCAGAAGGCAAGTTTGAATATGTTGTCAGCTAAAAATAAGAGGTTTATATGCATGTTTACTGAACTAACAATCATTCCAGCAGCTAATGCAGATGCTCAGTGGCAGCATTTATTCTGTGATTGCATGCGCAAAACACATTCTTAAGTACCCAAGGTAGCACTAAGGCAATGCCTATGGCATCAACTGTGTCCCCTAGGGAACTATCATGCGATTAAGAAATAGAAACCTCAGTGTTGTTTAGGGAGATGATTTGAGGAGCTAATATTTGCAAAATCATGTCCACTGTAGGATGAGAATTTCAGGCCTCAACACACACTCATCTTGCCGAGAAATTCATGGAGTGGTCTTGGAAGACCTCCTCTGTAGCTCGACTCCCCTCAACATTGATAAAAAACCTTTTTTTTAAATTGGTAAATGTGTATTCCTCAGCATTAAGGACATGCTGGACACCATCAAAAAGTGTTCATAAAAAACCTAGTTCTACTGCCTCATCTGCTAAACAATTTCACACTTGTTTCATATTATCCTTCACACTTGTTTCATATCCAAAAAACATCCTCCAATCTCCCATCTTTTGTTAAATGAAAACCAAAAAACAAAATCTGCCCAAGTCGACACACCTATAAATGTCAATAGACTCACCAAGACAGCAGGAAGTGTATCTGCCGGTACCTGATCCACAGGGCCCTGACAACTAGTGACAGCAGAGACATTTGGGCTCTTGTTTCCAACGAGATATCCTGTAAAGATAAACATGGTGAAGACAATTCAACTGCTATCTTACTTTGCAAGACTTAAGACAATATCTATCAAGTGTTCCTCAAATTTAAAATCCGAAAGAGATGGGCCCGTGATTTATTTGTACAACACCACACAGAAGATGAAAAGTACAGTGAGGATGGCAGGACAAAAAAAGGAAGAAGAAACTGGATATATGCATCCAACATGTAGGCAGGTCTAAGTTGAATCAGGACCCTGAAAATAGAAGATCCCACAACTGATCAACATGATAAGTATAGAGCAGAGGCCACAGACATGATCACCTTCAAACTCTCAAAATCAAATTCTCTTCTTAATATTGATCAAATTTGCAATCCCTCCCAAATTTTAAAAACATTTAGATTATGTCGCATTACCTCAGTTTCCAATCATCCACCACCCAACATATAGAGATTAACACATTAAGAATCAATCTTGACACAAAATTCAGTACAACATGAAGAAAAAGTAGTACATGAAAGAAAAAATACCATGGCGCTAAGGTTAATCCTAGTAAGTGTCTAAACAGGATTAACAAGACACAGAATAACAAAGACAAATGCCATAACACTACTGAACAATCAACTAAATAATTAGCAAAATTATATTTATTGTTTGTAATCCATATCCATTAATTTATGAAATGGGCATGGACTTGATGATTTAAAAGTTGGAAGGGGGTTTGAATACTCAAATAAAGTTGGGATTATCTTTTGCTTCCTTTTCTGCAAAAATGAAAAATATGTCCCTCCTTTGGCAGCCTTTAAATTGTAGGATTATTTAAGAGACTGTTCATGAACATCTAACTCAAGTGTAACTAAGGGGAACAACTTTCTGTTGACAATTGAAAACAGTAACCATAGACGGACTTAAATAGTCACCTTCAGAATCAGGAGGGAACTTGAAACTGACGACATATTCTGGAAATATATGTGTACTCATATTCATAGTCCAGACTACATAACACTTCGGATTTTCAACGCTATCAACACCATTATCGAAATCCTCACTACTGGGATGGAACTGCTTTGATCCAGGACAAACCAGTTCCATGTTTCCCATTATTACACGGCATAATATCATGTATTGTACATCATTTTCATCAACATCAGAATACTTTGCACTGTAAAGAAGATGAAAGCAGCAACATCAGTAAACTTCATAATGAGAACAAACAAATCGACAAAAAAAATGTGATAATGGCACAGGTCAGCCACAGAAGGCCTAAAATTCAAAGCAACAAGGAGAAGCGACCAAATAAAACAAACTCCTTTAAGGATCAAAGAACATCTTATCAAACATCACCAAGACAACTATAACAAGTGGAATGTCAAGACAAAATAATGACACAAGGCTAGCATGGAATACCGACTGTGTACATGAAATTCCTCTAAAACCTTATGAAATTACTTGAACACGGTTATATCAGCACATAACACAGGTCATTGTTTGCATCTTTTACAAGCCAGGTTTGTACATTTGACAAGCACCAAGGAATCAATTAAATGGATAGAATAATGTCGGAGATCATTAACACTGACTGGACCAAAACCAATCTAGTCTAGTATTAAAAACCGGAATACCAACAAGAAGGATCTTCTGTGAAAATTCAAACAAATAATCATTCAGGAAAATGGACAGGTACCATACGAAAAGAAAAAACCAGAAACCAGTAACTGACAAACTTGATTGATATTCCTCTATTATTGATGATAAACACTAGGGAAATTATAAATTGACTAAACAAAAAATGAAATCAATAAGTTTAAGACTGCTCCTACTTTTCAAAATCTGTATCAGCATAGCATGTAAGGCAGAGGCATACAATACAACAAGCATTCAGCCCATTTTACCAGCAAAACTATACGGAAGTTTCAGACAACCCCCCCCCCTGAGGTTTATGAATGTTGTCACTACCCCACTATTTTCAGAAAAACATAGCTGACGTATCATTACACGTTCTACCAACCAAAGAACTTATTTCTAAAATGCACCTGCAATGTCCTCCTTCAACTTTGTCCATATTGCACAAAAATTCAGTTTGACTGAAAATCAAAAGGTGGAAACAACACTACCTGATCTCACTACAATTAGCAGGGAAAAGATGAACACCAATGCCATAACTGGAGTTGGTTCTGGATGGATAATAATTAGCAAGCCCATACTTCATAATACTCTTAATCATTCCTTTAGAAGAAGGAAGCCAAGCATAACTAAGAAGGGCATCCCCACGATGCTTCCTCGTAATTTCCACCTGCTTTTGAAAGAGTTCCTTTCGAACTTCCATGAAAGCACTTGAAATACGTTGCAATTCAATAATATTTGCACTTGCAGCTGAACTGATACCCTTGAGGAACATCTCACTCACAGCTTCAGGGTCCATATGTTCCCACTTAGAGTCATACCTGCCGACAGCATTTTCCACCATTTGATAACTTTCCACAGAGTTGTCCTTGGCTTTTGTATCTGATATTCTGACATGATTATCACCAACTTTTGCAATGCGATTTTTTGCTGCAGGTTCATGAAAAAAGTTCACTTGCCCAACATTAGCATTGGACTCTCCACTAGATTCCTTCGAACTTGATATATCTTCCCCATTAACTTCAATCTCCAGTCGCAACTCCAGATCATTGGATCCCTCTGTCTCAGAAGCCACATCTACGCAGTCATTGTCTTCACAGTGACAACGCTCATGCAGTTCATCGCAATAAGCAAAGACTTCTGGGAAAAAGCACTTGCCTGCTTCATCAATCCATGCAATAGGTTGCTGCATACCTGACTTCAGGTCCAACAGCATCATATGGAAGAAATCTAGCACATAGTTATTACCATTGAACACCACCTCCGTTGCAGATTTCTTTATCCGGAGATCTTGCTTAGCCATTGACACAATGTTCTCAGGGAAATCAGTCCATTGACTGTTCTGATAGTACATCAAACGTTGTGGAAGCCCACTTCTCCTAAAATTAAGATAATATCTAAGTAGAGATTCTTTTTGGTGAAATTCGTAGCCACCACACCTGCTTCTTGATCCATTCAGCTTCGTCCGCTTTCCAAGCGGGCGGATTGAAGAGTTCAGCAAGGGTCGAACTGGCAATATCATGTGGGTAGCCCCAGAGAGATGGGTCTCGCATCGAGCTTCCCGCTTTCTCTTCAAGTCAACAACAATGTTCCGGCTTCTATCCAATACCTTTTCGAATTTTGTTTCCATTTTTACCTACAGGATCAATCCCTATCCACTGGTTTAAAGCCAAAGGTTCAAAGATAACAGTTATATACAAACCGGCCTCAGTTTCGCCTCAGAGAGACCGCATCCATGCCATTGATAAAAGTTGATAAACCTGAAAAAATCAAAACAATAACCATTAGATAGCACATAAGATTGCATCCAACATAATTCATAACTAAATGAAACATAGTCCCTCCATCTAAATATGTCTAGCTTTTTCAAAGATCAACATGACAAATTTTCTAGTCAAACTGGAAGTGGACAAATTAGCCTTCTGAAATTGATACAAGGAGATCTAGAAACTACAAATAACATATTACTAACCAAAAAACAGCATATGAAATATTACAAGCTATAAAGTTGCATAATAATTTGAAAAAAAAATGAAAGGAAGTTGGGTAAGATTACCAGTGACGAACTTTTCATAACATACCACGCCCAAAAATGCATCCAAGAGCAGTTCTCAATTGATCTCTTAATCGGCAATAAAAGCTAAAGAAACTAGCGCCCTTATTAACAATATAAACTCCACTGCACAATAAGTAAAACATATATTATTTCCAGATGATGTACAAAACGTTGATACAGAACACCTACAAAATCAGCAATTTAGAAATACCCTTTTTTACACCAGTTGGGAGAGAACATACCAACTTGTAGAGCGTGAATCATTTTGTTCGACAAGTTCCACAAGTAAATAACACAATTTACAACTTCATGAACAAAACAACCGGATCTCTCACCCTTACAGTTTCACCATTAAAAGAAAGAGAGCTTTCAACTTAACAATAAGATGTCTCCACTCAAGAATGGGTGTCAGTCGGTTCAGTTCAGTTTTGTAGAAGTACGGTTTGGTTTTTCACAATTGTGGTTCACCCAAACCGAACTGAACGTACCAGTTTTTTGGTTTTGGGCCAGTCAAATTGGCCTTTTTTTCAGACAGCGACAAAAAAAAGTCCAGAAAGTACTTTTATGAGAAAAGGATTTACTCCAAGTCAAATAGATCTTAGGTAATATATAGAAGCTTCTTTGTTCTCTCTCTCTTCATAGAAATTGCATAGCAATGACATGTAACTTCAAGCCAAATACAAAATACATTCACTTCAGTTTCTAGGGAAATCTTGACGAAGAAAACTAAGAATTTTGAGGCAATAAAAGCCCCAAGAAACTAAAAGGTGAAAAACTACTTAATCTGTTTTTCTTATAAATTCATGATCATAAGCTGTTTGAAGTTTGAAAATAAAGAAACTGAAATGAAAAACATGTACCTGATAAAATGCCAAATAATATGAAAATCAAACAAGCTTATGGACGACTTAAACGATCTACAATTAATCTTAACCCCACAACACAGAGAAATGACATGGTTTGTGGAAAGTGATTAAATTGACCATTGATTATTCTTTTTGAATGATTTAAGAGTTTAATATAATCTATCAGCATACACTGCAATTTCGCTAAAATAAAACACAAATTTGAGTGCTATGTTCGCTAAATTTTATCACCACAGCAAACGAACAGAACTGAAAATCCAATACACACATGATATAACCTTAGTAACTGGGAAGAGATTGAGAGACAACATAAGATTGTGGGTCACAATGATGGCCGAATGGTAAGGCACAGAGCAGGCAACCAGCAATAGCAACAGTTTTGACTTCTTCTTTTTTTTGAAACGGGTAACATCAATAGCAATAGTTTGACTTGGACTTGGAGGTTTGGGCTTCTTCAGAATGAGATTCGGTTTTGGGTTATAAGGCAAAGCTAAGTACAATTTAAGGAGCCCAAAAGTTCTTTTAGAAAACTTCGGTTTGTCGGTATAAAATTTAAACCAAACCAAAGAACCAAAATTATTAAATGAAAAAATACCAACTGTTAACTGACCCAAAAAAAAAAAAACTGGAAAGACATGTACCAACTTGAGCCGGGTGAAAGGAAACTTGCACATCCGATTTTAAAGGGGGAACAAAACTGAAAATTTCTGTTTTTTGACAACCAAAACTGAAAATTTCTGTTCGATCAGTCTTTTTGCTTGTATGCCCACCCTATCCCCGCTCACATGCACTACACATCGTTAATTTTTTAAAAACCTGACACATGCAATTCCTAATATCTCAGTTCATTGGGAAAATGAAGTAAGAACTTCTGTTTTAGCGCACATAGGATTCATCTACGTGCTAAATGCCATTGACATGGAGTCTGGCATGTGATAAAAGAAATCAAACTTAAGTAATAAGATCCAGTAGGTATGTGCATCAAATATAATCTAACAAAATAGCCCAAAGTGTAAAATTGACACACCGAAAGATTCAACAGAAAAAAAGAAAACCCTCCAGACCTTCCAACCATTTTGAAGATATTAATACAGCAATGCCTCTACTCCCATGCGAACACATCAAGAAAATCAAAAAGAAAATCACAATCCCTTTTTTGATAGAATTCAAGACAGCCTAGTGGTAGAACACAAAAATTAACCTTAGTGTGAAGAAAACAAATCAAGTAGACAGGGAAAAAGACATAATGATCATAATCTGATGGTGTGTATATGTATAATAGGTGGGGAAAAAAAACATAAAGAGGAAATGAGATAAGATTACCAGTGATGAACTGATCACAACAGCTCAAAAAATGCATCCAAGAGCAGCTCTCAACTGATTTCCTAATCAACAATAAAAGCTCAAGGAACTAACGCCACCAATGACATAAAACTCACTGCACGAATAAGTAAAAACTGATTTTTAATTCCAGATAACATATTAAAAAATCGCAAGTTACAGAACTTTTAAACAAATTCAGCAAATTGCAAGTACCCTGAATACTTCTATAATGCCAGTTAGGAGAGAATATAACCAATTTTGGCAACGTGAATCATCATTCACTAGTTTTTCGATAAATTCTGTGTTCAATAACACAATTACAACTACATGGCATGCTCAAGAACGTATACAAAAGAGAAGCTCTCAATTAATCTCCTAATCAACAATATAAACATAAATGACCTAACATACCTAATGATATCAAACACCACTACACGACAAGTAAATCAGATGTTATTTCCAGGTAACGTACAAAAAGATTCATAAGTTACAAGACATCTAAACAATTCAGCAAAAAAAAAAAATGGTTTTTATGACTTTGGTGTCTGAGCCAACTTTCGCTCCCCTCAGCTAATTCCACGAGATACCTACCACCTCCCACCACCAGCAACATGTACAAGGTAACTCTATCCACCAAGGCTAGGACACATGGGAAGAATCACCTAGTATTTTTTTGTCACCATTGGGAATTGAGCAATTTACAAATACAAGTTACCCTAATTTTTTCTTATTTCCAACGCCAATTAGATATTGTTCCAATTTCAGGAATGTGAATCATCAGTCACCAGTTTTTTTCGACAAATTCCACGTGTTCAATAACACAATTACAGCTACATGAACAAAATAAGATAGCTTCCACCATTACTACAATAATACATGATATATTTAATATTTACTAACAAAATCAGTTTTTTCCTACAAATTCCAAGTGTTCAACAACACAATTAAAACTACATGAACAAAATAACAAAGCTTCCACTAACATCACAATAAAACATGCTATATTTACCCAAAAAATACATCATATAGATTAAAATTCTCCTATTTCCAACGCCAGTTAGATATTCCAATTTCAGAAACATCAATCACCAGTTTTATCAACAAAATCCAAGGGTTGACTAACACAATTACACCTTACATGAACAAAATAAGATAGCTTTCACCTTAAACAAAAACAACATCATATACACTAAAATCCACACCAAACACACACATACACATATAATTAAGCAATATACATGATAATCTCTACACATGTATTCGTATATATTAAATTAGCCATTAGATTACTTACATTAATAAAAAAAAACTGAAATTGTTACACAGATCAACGATCGATTACTACAAGGATCGATGAAGAGAAGTCGACGGATAATGATTTTTCAGCCTCCTCCTCCTTCTCCTGCAAGCAACGAGTGGTGGTGGTGAATGTCAAACCCTAAGTCGGCCCAAAAAAATTTACCAAGTCTTCTCCTCCTTGTATGCGCAGAGATCAAAGATATTTAGGTGGACGAAGATGCCCTCCAAGCTATCCAATGGACCGAGACCGACTGTAATATTCTTGTTATTTTGCGTTTTAAAGAAGGGTAATGTCGGTAATCGGTCGGCGCAATTAATCGGGCCTTTTAAGCCCGAATAACAGCCCGAACCCGGAGTTTGGCGGTTACATTCACCGACTCAATGAATCTGCGTGTTGCTACAAATAATTTCGATATGGGTCCCACGTGTTTTGTGTGTTCAAAAGGATAAGACCGATGTTTATTCATCAAATTATTATTATTAGAGCAACATTCACATATAACAAATATATTTATATGTTATAGTTATAATTTATATAATTGTGCTTCATAACAAATTTTACGTTTGTTATAGAGCTTTTGATTTGTATAATTCGCTAAATATATTTAATTTTATACAAATTGTTCATTTTTGTATAAATTCATTTATACATTGTAATATGTTTAATAAGATCTGTATTTATATAATTATAAGTGTATATGACGAAAATAAATGTATTTGTATTTGTATATACACTTTTCTCTAGCTTTATATAAACACAAACGCATTTTATATATTTTATACCGAAATGTATAAAATGGCTAATTGTATACCGAATCAGATTGCCAAAAAATGGGATGTTTGTTGCGAATTACAAATAAAATAAACTATGACTATAGCATTTAATTTGAATTAATAGTTTGTTAGTTCATACAATTTTTCCTTATTATTATTTTCTTTTCGATCTCAATTTGTGATACAGTTAAAATATCGAGAGTTATTTATTTTTTATTTGTACTAATTTTATATGATAAGTATATCATGTATATGTGTATTTTGATTGGTATTATATCTTAATTTTAGTTATGCACAAGTGATAAATACGTAAATTTATATGTATTTGAATAAATAGATATATGTGTTTTACGTGTATTATATATGAAAGATATAAATTGTCATATTAAACAAGCATATATACAAATTTAATTATTTATTTATACACATCTAAAATTAAGGGATGCATATGTTAATTATGATCAAATTCGAATAATAGCATATTTATGTATAATATTTTTGGAGGGTATAAAATTTTAACTCTAAAAGTTCGTACAATATTTCATAAATAATACGATGGATTGGAAAAAGGTAAATGAACTTTGAAAAATTGACACACCTATTATATGAGAGATGTTTACGGTGGATTGGAAAAGGGCAAATGGGCTTTGAAAAACCAACACACCTACTGTTAGAGAGATGTTTTCAATATTGTTAGTCTATTGATATGAAGAGATTATTCAGCATTTTTACATGAAAGCTCCTCTTGTTTTGACTTTGTATGTAAAAATTAAATAAGAAAATAAATTCACACGAAATGTATAAGATCTACAAGTAAATATTTATGTTATTTGAACGTGATAAATAAACTATTGATAACTTTTTCTTTAGAAATAAATTTACTATGGAGATTTAGAGTCATTCTGATCGTCTTTTCAATATAACATCCTTCTAAGCAAATTACATTCCGTTTCAACGATTTAATAGTACTCATAAAAAGGTTCAAAACATACATCATATTTAGACTTGTTATTTTTTCTTTAATTTGAAAATTATGAAACAAAGATAATAACAATAAATTATAAAAGTCGATATATCGATCGATTCCTACTTATTGAACATAAACTATGATTTTTCAAAATTTGAAGAATATTGATTTCCATTCACCTTATTATTCCTTTGTTTTGAGTCTCTATCATTTTTTATAAAGTTACATATTTTTTTCATATATTTCAGAATTCAGATACAAAACTAATAAGTATTTAATAATGGATAAGAATATTTTTTCACTTTTTAATACTTATGCGAGGTGAGTGACTAGATTTTTTAGACACAATTTTATAACTATTAACATGTAAATATTTTTATGAGATCTAAAATCTTGAACATAAGAAATATTACTTATCATAATATGTAAATAGGATATTATAAAAATATTTATATCAAGGTGTACATTTATTTATTTTCTCAACTAAATTGGAGTCAAATGAAAATTCCTTAGTTAAAAATATGTGATTCATTATTTTAAGGTAAAATTAATTTTTACTTTAAAATAAGTCAAAAGAGTAATATAATATTTATGAAAAGTATAAGAAATTTGGAGGTGACACCCACGTAACGGATTGCTTGATTACCAAGCCATCATGTAGTTGGTAATTGGCAAATAAATTAAGGATTTATTTGACAATTTCTTTTATGATTTTTCTTGATAATCACTCATGAGAAAATATTTCGAAACAAACTTCACTTCGTTTGAGTTATTGTTACATATGATTTCATAATTTGTCTTATTATATTGTAGTGTGTTGTATCATATCATATTGTATTATTTTAAGAAATATAATGTTTTAATTGATTTATTTTAATTATTATATAATGCTATGCATCAATAATTTGAAGAATAAATCAACAAAAAAGGTAGGGTATAAGAAAGAATTGTTATAAAAAGTTACAATAAAGAATAACATAAAATTATTAAATAATAAGTAAAGACAAAATAAGGAGGGGGAGGCAACAAAGTAAACACCAAATCAATTTCACAATCATATTCAAACTAAGTAACAATAAAAATAAACATGGTATTTAAACTAAAGCTCCATTTGAGCATGCAGTATTGAATCATAATTTGAAATCATATTAATTTAAAATTAAATGTTTATTTAAACATGCAATTTGACTTTTTTTAAAGTTTTATTTTCCCACATAAACATGAAAATTTCAAAAGTTACAAAAATATTTTCAAATTCTTATACATCTTACAAATGAGAATCATATTTTATAATCAAGATATCAAAACATTTTAACACATCATATTAATAAACTACATGTCTTTATATTTTCTTTTTATAAATAAATATTTATTGTTATAAATTTACAAACCTACATAATTTTATAAAAATTCAATGATCAATAAAACTAATAACTAATTATTTTTTAATATAATTCTCTCATAGAATACTAGCATTATAACAGAGCTTCATCCTCACTCTATAGAGGTCGCAAGGAAGAAAAAAATGGCGAAATCCTCAGCGATCAAAGATGCTGAAGCACTTCTCCGTTCTCTTCGCTCAGCTTACACTGCAACTCCCACTAACCTCAAGGTATAAAATCTCTCTATATGTTTACCGATTTTGTATACTGTACTTTTAGATCTATGTATATATGTATCTCAAATCCTAAATTAGTGAGAAATCGGTTGTATGATTCCTTTTATATCAGCGATTCTTTATAGTAACGCTAGCGAGATTATTGATGGACTTTTTGTATTTGTTTTCCTCTACACAACAGATTATTGATGTATATATACTGTTTTCCCTCTTTACCGGCGTAATTCAGGTAATATAGATGTATTTATTTTGTATACTTGTGTTCAATGTTATTGATGTTACTGCTATATATCTATGCATTGGTAAGTTTATGTTGTTGCTATGTTATTTGTTTGGCGTAATATATAAACAAACACTTAAACTTGACCTCAACCAGTAGGTAAACACTTCAACTTTGAGTATGCACATCTAGATACGTCAACTTGTTCCATTATGTGTCAGTTGAACACTCTTAACTTACAGAAATGATCATTGGCGATAAGTTGGAATGTTCAGTTGTCCGTTGAGATCAAGTTGAGGTGTCTAGATTTGCACTCTCAAAGTTGGAGTACTTGCTTGCCAGTTGAAGACAAGTTTAAGTGTATCCTTATGTATTATGCCTATTTGTTTTGATTAATTTGGATGACCCACGCCTCGTGCATGTTAAGGATTGGAGTTATTTGGTTATTTGTTTTAGTATGTGCTTAATTTGAGGGAAATGCAATTCTTAGTGAGATAATTTTTTATGCATTTACATGTTGAGGATTAATGAGTAAGGGCATGCATTGCATGGTTTGACTAGATTTAGGTTTAAATTGGCATTGGAAAGTCTTAAATCATGTCAGAGATTGCTAATGACAGGAATTTAATTCCCGATGATGAGTTCATACCCTAAGATTGTGATGAAGGTGCAACAGAATCGACAAGGAATAATAGTTGGATAAAAAAGGTTAATTGTGGATGTCTAGATTGCTTGTCGGTCTGACTTAGGTTTTTTTTTTTTTAATCATGTTGTAACTTTTCTGCATTATCGAGCAATCTTGCAATTGTAAACAGTAAATTTTGCATAAATAAAGTAGCCAAATCATTAGTTAGTCATCTTTCTTGTACTGAAGAAGCAGCGTTCTGTCCTAGCAAAGCTATCGTCGAACCAAGGAAATATTCTAAAATGTTACTTCTTCTATGAAACTCCTTAACCAAAATAGGACTCAGATTATCGATGTTTGATATGGACTCTCCACACACCACCATTAATATATTCATCTTAGGTGTACACCGCTGCTTCCTGCCATTGCTTCCGAAGCAAGTCCTCTTCTGTGCTCACATCACACAATGGGGTCACTTGCACTTATCCAGTTCCTTATTTGAAATTTTGTGTTGGATCTTGGGAGCAACATTGTTTTAAGATTATTGCAGCAATCTAGAGTCAATGTGTCCTGAGAAGTCTATGCTAAAATAAATGAACATCTTTTTCCTTATGAATGGTCTCTGTACAATATGGTGTTCCTTCATGATTTATGGCCTTAAATTCATCAGAATTCACAACTTCTCCTGGTTGGGATTTAATGAACAATCCATCTGCGAGTTAATATGGACTAGAAAAGCAATTGGGCATCAGCCAAGGTCAGGCTATGATGTATAAAGAAATCTACCTTGTGCTTACACTTGAGGGTGGAGACTTGCCTTCCTATTGTAAGACAAAATGATGTCTCCAGTGATTATTTTAGTGCATTATTAGACTCGCTTAGGAATGCTATCTTTTGTCTATTCATCATAACCTTCTCCATAACGACCTCCACCACCAATACTCTTGCACAGCTTTCACCTTTACATTGTGGGATGGTCTCACTAGTGCCCTTACATTCATCACAAAGCCATTGCACTCATTACAATGGTGCTGCATGTGAAGGATCATGGATAGACTGATGTCTCTGGAAGAATACTTCAATTGAGACAGACAGAACAATTTGTTAAATCACTTGGTTTAGATCCTTTGCCCTTGAAATATCGGCAGAACAAATAGCGTAAAGCCGTAAAAGTGAGAGCTTCTCCAGAGAACCTCAAAAAGAGGCAGGTATCAACCTATCTCTTTTAATCTTTAGCCTCTGCTACTACCAGCACCGCCACCAGATGAGTTGCTGTCAAATGGGTCATGTGCACCATCTCCACCACTCATTCCTTGAGAACAGATCATTTGAAACCTCATGCACTTAGGCTATCTCTTTACGCTGTTTATTACAAGGGTGCTACATCTGATGGGTCATGCATGGACCGATGTCTCTGGCAGAATGTTTCAATTGAAACACTCGGAACAGTTTTTTAAAGCACCTTCACAATCTGCCAACTTATGCCTGGCAACAGTTCAATTCCAACTGCTCTCCTTCCACATGGATAAATAATCTCAATCCCAACAAGAATGCTAACACAGTTGTTGTCAAGATACAGTCCAGCGCCTACCCCCACCCACAGAGCCCCAATTACAATAGAATCAAAAGAATCTTTACCTCCCCATAGCTAAAATAGTTCGTCGAGATTTTTAAATTAAGAAAAGGGACTTTCCTCTTCCACCTATTTCATAAAAGTTGTAACATCTTTTTCATCTTTTATTTCTTAAGAATTTTGACATAATAATTTATTTTTTGTTTCCAAGCAAACACTGAGTCCTTCTTTCATGTGAATCACCACCTTTTTCTCTATACCATCATTCTCCGTTCTAGTCCATGTGGAGTTCACAAAAAAATTGGAACAAAGAATGATGTGCTATTAGGTTGTGTTTATGACTTAAAATACTTTCTCTTCTTCGGGAAGGCCATAGATACCATGCCATTTTCAGAACAGAGCAGTTTGCCTGTGCATTAGAGTTTCTCCGCTACTTCACGTCTGTGTGGAGAGCCTTTCAGCATTTTTACTGCTTGCCCCTATAGAATTAAGAATTAATTGTGTTTTTGAAATTAAGATATCATCTTGCTCGGTTTACCCAAAATGGGGATGGTTGACAAGTGTTTTTCACTTTATCAGGTGGTTTACATGGCTATTGTTGGGTCCTTCCCATTCAACTCTTTTCTCTCTGGGGTACTCTCTTGTATAGGCACTGCAGTCCTTGCTGGTTAGCTAATTGTTCTCTGCCATACACTTCATCTTTGGAAAATGTTGAGTTCAATTGATTGATTGGTATTTCTGTTGCAGTTTGTCTCCGAATTCAAGTAAACAAAGAAAACAAGGAATTTAAGGTAAGATTTCTCAGTTTCTCTTGAGGACCATCTACTTGTACTTGAAATGGAGAAACTTTAGTTTCACATTAGCAAATGAGTGTATGACCTTCTCACCTTGAGCTTCTAATAACAATGCTCATGTTTTTTCCTCATGTAAATGGATAATTTTGAAGCGAAAAGAGGAGCTAGTGGCTATGTTGTTGCTTTGTTCTTTTTAAATTGTTACTTATGGCAACATATGTCATTTATTCTCGACGTCTTATATTTCATCTGCTTGGAAACAACCTCTCTTACCTCCACGAGGTAGGGGTAAGGTCTGCATACACCCACCCCTCCCCAAACCCCACTTGATGGGATGGGATTACACCGGCTATGTTGTTGTTGTTGTTGCCTTATATTTCATTACTATTGCAGGATTTACCACCAGAGCGTGCTTATGCAGACTTTATTCTCAGCAATTTAGTGCTCCATTTGGTGATCATGAATTTCCTTGGATAGATTGACGTTCCTAATCTCAAGAGTATGTTGCTTTTTCTAAATTTTCTTGTCTTGTAAGGATACTGAGGCAATGCATGAGGTTTCATTAGCACTTTAGCCATGTGAAAATTTTTTGTCTGCCCTTTTCGATCTATCATTTATGAATATGATCATTTGTTAGTCAGAACTCACAAATAAAGTGGGAGAAATCATGACAAAATTGAGTTTAAATCTCTATAGAGAAAATTTCTTCCCATCTATCAAAGTTCTAGTGAATAGAATTATTTGGTACTTATAGTGATGCAGAAACCCAATGAAACAGTCGAAGAATACTCGATGGAATAGTTCAAGTGCTCAAGGAGAGTGCAAATTGATCCAAACATGACCCTTGTCCAGGAGCTCGAAGATTTTGACAGGTGGATCTATTTGTTGGAGTTTCGTGATCCATGGAGTTCAAACTTCAGAAATGATTCATGCAATTAGTTATTTTGAGAGTGTTCATTCTTTTAAGATATATCTATATAGTATAATTTTTCAGCAATGAACATTCATTTGACCATCCTTGCAATAATATAGTTTCGCCATTGTTTTGACGTCGTCCCTATTCTAAGGCAGTTCTTTTGGTGCCATAACCCTTTTTAGCAACATAGTTGCAAAACTCGAGTTAATTATTGAAACTTAAGCTTAATTTTTTTAAGAACAATGATTAGACTATCAAAGATTATGCATTAATCTACAGATATTATGCTTTCTAACAATTGATGATATATATTTCAGCTATATGGTCATCAACAAATACAAAATTTGTTGGTACCTAGAGATTCTAGGAATAATAATTATTAACAACAATGATTAAGATGTTATGGAGATCATGATTTCAACCTATATTGCTTGACTTCTTATGTTTTTCCTAATTAAAAAAATATAGTATTTAGTATTCAATATTTGTATTGAAGTCTGATTAAATATGAATACACGTATTATGCAATTTATTTATTTGTCATCACCCCACAATTGAAGAGCTAGAATTTTGTTCAATCCAAAGTATTTGATTAGCGAAAAAAAATATAATTTGGGGATGACCAACTTATCGTTTTTGATTATTTTGACTTTTGATATACTCTCGTCGTTATAATTATTTGTCGTCATTTTAGAAGTTCTCTATAAGGTGAGTTATTTTTTCCCCATTTTATTATTATCTTTAAAAACTACAAATACTTTAATTAAGTTGTTTTTTCCAAACATATTTTTTAAAAAAAAAAATTAAACTCGAAACCTCTTATTAAACACGAAATACGAGGATGATGTTGGCCCATTAAGAACAAAACTTTTTAAGACATGCAACGCACGAATGGAAGGAGAATCAGAGATCCGGACACGTGGCTAACACCCACGGCGACATTCCTCCGCAGGTTTTGGGGTCCAGCTCAGCAAATTACGATTTTGACCTTTTACATAGCTCCAATGGCCCCATCCTTGTGGACTTCAACATATTTTTATTTTTGGGAATAATATAGAGCAACTTTCACATATAACAAGCATAAAAATCATATTTATATGTTATAGCTATAGTTTGCATAATTCGCTCAATAGCAAATTTTATGTTGGCTATGGAGCTTTTGATTTTGTATAATTCGCTAAATACATCCAATTTTATACAAATTGTTCAGTTTTGTATAAATTCATTTAAATATCGTAATTCGTATAATAAGATCTATATTTGTATAATTATAAGTGTATAAGACGAACATATATATATTTGTATATACACTTTTCCCTCGTTATAGACAAACACAAACACATTTTATACCGATATGTATAAAATGACTAATTGTATACCGAATCAGAAAGCAAAAAAGGGATGTTTGCTGCGAATTACAAATAAAATAAACTATGGTTATAACATTTAATTTGAATTAATAGTTTGTTATTTCATACAATTTTCCCAATAATATATGAATATTAAGCACTATATACGATTGAAAAAAAAGCTATAAAGTCAATTACTAATAATACTAATTTAAATATTTTTTTGGAATTGATTCATTAGGAGGTCAACATTATACTCAACATAAGTACATACTCACATGAAGTATTAAACAAAATATGTGTTAATTTGATAATAATTATTAAGAATAATAAACGTGAATTCAATAAGAATCATATTATTTGGTTATATGAAAGAGGAATCAACCCAAAATTTGGATGAGGTCAAGATGCTACCAAGCGAATTGCAATGACATTGAAAATAACTTATTTTGAAGTTTTTCTTTATTTATACAATAATTTCGAAAGAGATTGAAAAACATATTTTAATAACCTGCTTGGTTAAGTTTTTGTAAAGTTAAAATTACTTATTACTTTTTTAAAACAAGTATTTTATTTTTATAAAGGTGAGATGTTTCATCAAATACTAATACATCAACATTAACAACAAAAAATTAATAATTATTATACACAGTTACACACTTCATCATAATATATTTTTGCTCTTGTTGAGAGTCGAACTCAAGACCTCCCGCTTACTAAACGGGTGCTCTAACCAACTGAGCTACAAGAGCTTTGTTGCTAACATTTCATTTCTTTAGTTAAACAATGCATATTCAACATTTTTGCCTGATAGATAGGAAAACCAAATAGTGAGTTGGATCATTAAACTATACTTAGGTAAAAAATTAGATTCAATTCGTAACCTAAAAATTTTAATTTTTATATTTTGATTCTTTTCCATTGATATTTATGCTCATATACTCAGGGATGGGCTGAGACAGATTCAAAATTAAAAGTCTATGAGTTTCTACATTGATTTCAAGTCAAAGTATATAATCTTAACAATTGAATTCATAAGTCATTAAGTTGTCATAAATTACTCAACCAGGCTCTACATCCGCCAAAAAGGGGTGGGTGGTAGGGCCTAGGGGTATAATTTGCCATACATCTAGTTTCATGACCAGAATAATGGAACAAGTTAATGAATGGTTGTTTTTACGTGTGGGATTTTGATAATATTATTTTGTTGCTGAATTCATTGACATTTATGGATTGATCAACGTGAGTTGGATGAGATAGTTGAGATCTCTTTATTCTTAATTATACATTTTAGAACGTTCGAGTACTGGATATGATCTTTTGTTGTTGTTGGGATTGCTGCCCCCGAAGAGGCCATGCAACATGCGATTAGAATATAATCAAACTCTAATATAAATATCGGACACCAAATAAAAAATAAATAATTAAAAAATATTTATGAATTGAATGTACATATTGACCCCTTAAATTACTTCAACTGTTGCATTCATGAATTATGCATGAGTTTGGGCTTTTGCCGTAACTATTATGTTCGATCACGTACAAACATGGATTTGAAATTTAAAATTTGATAAATACGATTCAAATTTGTAGCACTAAATTTATTTCATTTTAAAAATAATTAGTTGAGATTATAACATTTATTAAGATTTTAATTGATAAACTTGTGTTTCGTATTAAGATTACTGAATCAAATAAGTTTGATGTCGATGTGTCATGATGCATCATCTCTAACAAAGTTATAATATACTTATTTTAATTTTATAAATGAGGTCCGTAGATATTGTTATTAACGGTTCTTCAAAACAAATGTAAACGGAGTAATTTTTTGTTAATTTTTATATAACTGTTTCATATTAAACAATTTAAATTTACTTTTGTAATTATTATTTTATTTTCAATTTACTAATTGTTCTCCACTTCTCCTTACTGGTTCCAGTTGTAAAGATTGTGAAAATATCTCATGACCTCCTAAACTCCCATTAATTACTTTTAGAACCCCAAAACTTCCTCTTTCTCCCTTACTATCCCTTACCCCCCCTCAAAAAAAAGTGTTCTTTCTTCCACCCCCAAATTCAGCAAGAAAGTAAAAGCTTCATATGAACATCTTTAATAGCCATTAAAGTTCACATTTTCTTCATAAATTGCCTAATAAAATCTTAATAATAAATACATGCACAATAAGTTAAAAAAATATACCATTTCCTATTTTCTTGAAATTCTTAAGCAACCAAAAAAGGAAAATGTTTTTTTCATGTCCTAAAAAAAGGAGACTTATTTATTCACTCTGTTACTTTATATACACACAAAGTTCTTGAAACCTTTGAATATTATAGATATTGTGTTCTTTTTTGGGTGTCATAAGCATAACTTGCTGCTATTTGGTAAAAAAAATGAGTCTTTAAATCTTTTTATTGATAAAGTTTGAATCTTTCTCATCTGGGGTTCTTCTTTTTTTCAATTTTGAGGTTGGTAACTGCTAAATAAAGCACTTTTTTTTTTCTTCTTACTGATAATACCATGTCAAAAATTGAGTCTTTAAATATTTACTTTGTAAAGTTTGACTCTTCTCATTTGGGGTTCTCCTTTTTTTCAATTCTGAGGTTGGTAACTGTTAAAGAAAGAACTTACTTTTTTTCTACTGATAATACCAATTACCAAGTTTTAAAAAAGACTCAATTTTTGTCATGTTTGAGACTTGAGGAGAAACATTGAAAGAGAAAGAGAGAGGAAAATGGTTTAAGGGTGTTAGTTGTTAATTTTGGATAATTAAAACTTGAGTCTAGTTGTAACATTTTGATAGGACCCCATGAAAACTTTTCTTAATATTATAATTGTTTTGTTGTAGTTTCTGTTCTGTTACTATTTTTTGTAAGCTGTTTGTTTCTTGTACTTCTGTTATGCGGACCTTCCCCAGACCCCACTGGAGTTATAGTGGATTTGTTGTTGTTGTAATTTGTGATGTTTGTATACATGTATCTTTGTGCTGCTGCATGTTGTTGAGAATCTTGAATTTTTTTAATTAATTAGTAGTTGCCTTGAATGTTTCTTACAGGCCTTTTGGTAGGTAGATTATTTAGTATTATAAGTATATTGTAAGATTTTGTTGGAATTGTTTATATAGTTTTTGGACAAGGAGTGGAGGTCCATATCTCTCCACTTATGCATGCCAAATTATAGTTTAGATGTATTATCAATTGATTTGTATTGGAAGACCATTTGAATGTCTATTTGAACTGCTATCTCCTTTTGAAAAACCTCTGTCCTTACTTGGATATGGTGTAGGAAACTCTTGATCCTTTGTTCTTGCTGTGTACCTCATCAAGGCTAATAGGTACTTTTCCCTGTGTGATTCTGGTTGTATTTTATACTTTTCTTTTGTGTTTTGGATGTATGTTGCTCGGACTCTTCAAAAATATTGACGGATAGGTGTTGGAGTCTCCAAAAGTACTGCATCTTTTGGATGATCCGACATGTGCATAATAGTATTTTTCGAGAGTCCGAGCAATATAAGTGGATAAAAGGTGCAATCTTTAACGAATTGAAAACGTAGTATGCCTTGGGAAATTAAGGAAGTGGAAGAGGGTTGTGTCATAATTTTACCTTTTGCTGTGGGGATGTTGGTGCACTCCCACTATGAGCAGTGTCGGACCACAATGGTCTATTGTACGAAACCTTACTCTGCTCGAACCCAGGACCTCTAAGGCACATGGCAACAACTTTACTAGTTACGCTAAGGCTCCCTGCAATTTTACTTTTCACTGTTCTAGTGACCTGCAAATGATATTTTGGTTCTTTCCAACTCTTCTTTTTTGTTGTTTCAAATGGAAGTGTTAATTATGCATACTTATAGCTAGCTGAGATCTTGAGACATGAGCCTTTCAGATGTTGTATTAATTGTGTATACTTTCCATCTAGCTAAAAATTTCTGTTTTCTTCATTGGCCTTTTGCATTTTCAGGTTCTGGTGAGATCTTGTTGCTCAATATTTAGCTAAATGGCTGGAAGATCCTTCAAACCTTCAGACTCGCAACAAGGTAAGCCTCCGGGCGTGACCTTTGCAAGGAGGACTTCATCTGGTCGCTATGTGAACTTGTCTAGGGACTCCCTGGATAGTGAGATCAGTGGTTTAGAGTTTGCGAACTACATGGTGCATATGCCTCCGACACCCGATAATCAACCTTTTGATCCTTCCATTTCACAGAGGGTTGAAGAGCAGTATGTGTCGAATTCCTTGTTTAGTGGTGGATATAACAGTGCTACTCGTGCACATTTGATGGATAAGGTGATTGATTCGGAAGCAAATCATCCTCAGATGGCTGGTACTAAAGGGTCTTCTTGTGCTATACAAGGTTGTGATGGAAAGGTCATGAGTGATGGCAGGGGTGATGATATCCTCCCTTGCGAATGTGATTTCAAAATTTGTCGGGATTGTTATATTGATGCAGTCAAAATCGGAGATGGGATGTGTCCCGGTTGTAAAGAGCCATACAAGAACACTGATTTAGCTGAGAATGATGTGGATCCCTCTAGACAACCTTTGTCATTGCATTCAAATGTTGGGATGTCTAAAAATGAAAGGATGTTGTCGTTGATGCGATCAGCTAATAAGTCGGCCTTAATAAGGAGCGAGTCAGGGTTGATGAGGAGTCAAACAGGAGATTTTGATCATAATAGATGGTTATTTGAGACTAAAGGAACATATGGATATGGGAATGCTATATGGCCAAAGGATGAAGTATTTGGAAATGACGAAGATGATAACATTGGTGAGCATTCTGAACTTCTCGACAAGCCTTGGAGGCCACTTACGCGTAAGCTGAAAATACCTGCTGCAGTACTCAGCCCATACCGGTAATTTCTTGTTCCAAGTAGTTTCAATGACTATATTTGACTATATTAGACGAATAACTTTAAATCTAACGGAATAGTGCCTTAATCTTCTAACTTTAACGAAATAACAAATATAAAAACAATCATATCATATTTCCTAACTGCAAATTCTTCTATTAACTTTGATCAATCTAAAATAACTTGTAGGGGACATATCATTTACCTTGGCAAATTCTGCTTAATGTGTTTTTCGTAATCCAAATTCGATATCACCATCTAATGACATTACCCATCAATGCCATTTTTGGTGTGTTGTAAATTTAGTTTTTTAAGGCTTAGCGTGTAGCTATGCAGTAGCTGAGTCAGAATTTTCACAAAGAGAACTCACAATATAAAGAAGTAAACACAAGAAGAAGCCAAGGGGATTCAACAACTGATATATATTCATAAAAGATAATTGTGACCTTGTACATACAATGTAATTTTCTGGCGAATGGGGCTTGGGTGAACTCCTTTGCTCCCCCTAGCTCCGCGCCTATTAGCTTGTTTGACAGACTAGATCCAATTATTCTGCCTTTTCCAACTACGTTTGCATACTACTATGATCTAGGTTGATTGTCCAATGCTTAATGGTCTCGTATTAGGTCTGTGATCGTTTACCTAATAGTAGGATTGAATGACTTCGATGTTCAATCTGTTCATGGTGCTTATATCTCAAAATATACATTAATAGTAGTATCATTTTTGTTGTTATTTTCAAGATGTTTGAGACTTTGAGAAACTGTCCTGACATATCTTTCATTTTACAGGCTTTTGATTTTAATTCGTGTTGTTGTACTTGGATTATTTCTTCAATGGAGGATCAGCCATCCCAACAATGATGCTATATGGCTGTGGTATATGTCAATAGTCTGTGAGATTTGGTTTGCAATTTCATGGCTGCTTGATCAGCTTCCAAAGTTATGTCCAGTCAATCGTGCTACCGATCTTACTGTCTTAAAAGAAAAGTTTGAAACTCCGACCTCAACCAATCCCACTGGAAAATCTGATCTTCCAGGAATGGATATATTTGTTTCTACAGCAGATCCAGAGAAAGAGCCGCCACTCGTTACAGCAAACACAATACTATCTATTCTTGCTGCTGATTACCCTGTTGAAAAACTTTCTTGCTATGTATCTGATGATGGAGGTGCTCTTTTGACTTTTGAAGCAATGGCAGAAGCTGCAAGTTTTGCCAACATTTGGGTCCCATTTTGTCGTAAACATGATATTGAACCGAGGAACCCGGATAGTTACTTCAGCTTGAAGAAAGATCCTTACAAGAACAAAGTACGTCAAGATTTCGTCAAGGATCGTAGACGTGTGAAGCGCGAATATGATGAATTTAAGGTTCGAACGAATGGCCTTACTGATTCTATTCGCCGGCGTTCTGATGCCTACAATGCTCGAGAGGAAATTAAGGCTTTGAAGCTTCAGAGAGAGAGAGCTGGAGATGAACCTTTGGAACCTATCAAGATAACTAAGGCCACTTGGATGGCAGATGGAACTCACTGGCCCGGAACTTGGATGGTAGCTTCTCCCGAGCACTCTCGGGGTGATCATGCAGGAATCATACAGGTATCGATCATGCTTGTTCGTAGCATCTAATTGCTTCCAGAGGCGGAGCTAGGATTTTTAGTTTATATGTTTTATATACTCCCCCCATTTCAATTATTAGATTGCTTTTACATTTTGGTTTCCTTAAGAACTGTAGGTGATGTTAAAACCTCCAAGTGATGAAGCCTTGCATGGTGCGACAGCTGATAGCAGTATGATTGATTTTACGGAAGTTGATATTCGGCTCCCCATGCTGGTGTATGTTTCTCGTGAGAAGCGTCCTGGCTATGATCACAACAAGAAGGCTGGAGCTATGAATGCATTGGTCCGAGCATCAGCTGTCATGTCCAATGGCCCTTTCATTCTAAACCTTGACTGTGATCACTACATCTACAACTCAGAGGCAATAAGGGAGGGCATGTGTTTTATGATGGACCGGGGTGGGGATCGTCTTTGTTATGTCCAGTTCCCTCAGCGGTTTGAGGGGATTGATCCCAATGATCGTTATGCAAATCACAATACTGTTTTCTTTGATGTGAATATGCGTGCACTGGATGGACTTCAGGGTCCTTTTTATGTGGGCACTGGTTGCCTCTTCCGCCGGACTGCTCTGTATGGTTTTGATCCCCCACGAGCAAAGGACCGCCACCCTGATTGCTGCAGTTGTTGCTTTGGGAGGGGTAAGAGTAAGGCCATTGTTGCTGATGAAACGAGGGGACTTAGAATGGGAGACATTGATGATGAGGATATGGATCTTGCTTTGTTTCCTAAAAGATTTGGAAACTCTAGTGTCCTCATTGATTCAATCCCGGTGGCTGAATTCCAAGGTAGACCGCTCGCTGATCATCCTTCTGTAAAGTATGGACGACCTCCCGGTGCACTAACTATTCCAAGAGAACTTCTTGATGCTTCCACTGTTGCTGAAGCAGTCAGTGTCATTTCGTGTTGGTATGAAGACAAAACTGAATGGGGCAATCGAGTTGGATGGATTTACGGATCTGTTACTGAAGATGTGGTAACAGGATACAGGATGCATAATAGAGGTTGGAAATCGATATACTGTGTGACAAAAAGAGATGCATTCCGTGGCACTGCACCAATCAATCTCACTGATAGGCTTCACCAAGTCCTACGATGGGCTACTGGTTCCGTTGAGATCTTCTTCTCACGCAATAACGCCTTTCTTGCTAGTCCAAAGATGAAAATTTTACAACGGATTGCTTACCTCAACGTTGGCATCTACCCGTTCACTTCAATATTCCTGATTGTCTACTGCTTCCTCCCAGCACTCTCACTTTTCTCCGGTCAATTCATTGTTCAGAGCCTTAATGTCACATTTCTCGTGTACCTCCTTGTCATCTCATTAACTCTCTGCATTCTAGCTTTGCTCGAGATCAAGTGGTCTGGCATTGCTTTGGAAGATTGGTGGCGTAATGAGCAGTTTTGGTTAATCGGAGGCACGAGTGCACATCTTGCAGCTGTGTTTCAAGGTCTACTAAAAGTGGTTGCTGGCATTGAAATCTCATTCACTCTGACATCAAAATCATCCGGTGATGAAAATGACGATGCATTTGCTGATCTCTACGTCATCAAATGGACATCATTGATGATTCCTCCTATAACAATCATGATGGTTAACTTAGTTGCGATAGCAGTTGGCTTCAGCAGAACTATATACAGCACAATACCACAATGGAGCCGTCTGTTAGGAGGCGTTTTCTTCAGCTTTTGGGTGTTGGCTCATCTCTATCCTTTCGCGAAAGGACTTATGGGACGAAGAGGAAGAACACCAACCATCGTGTTCGTTTGGTCCGGGCTCATTGCCATCACCATTTCCCTCCTTTGGGTTGCAATTAACCCTCCTGCAGGTAACACTGAAATTGGAGGTTCATTTCAGTTCCCTTAACAACTTTTCTATGATGGCATAGTAACAAACTATGAAGGTACATACGAACTTTCATCGAATACAGTTTTCTGCAGAATTCTATATGTATCTATGAGATCGAGTATGGAATTTTGTTTGCTCAATTAGACTTATTCCACAATGAATTTCAAAATTATTCTTTTAGTTATCTTTTCTTGATTTCTATTCTTTGATATGTGGAGAAAAGTGGACAAAGGGAATTGATTGTTATGTAATCAGAACCTCAAATTACAGTAGTGAAATTGATTCTTTTTAATTATCCTTTGTATACTTTTTTTTGGTTTATTTGAAGTTTTTCGAATCTACGTAAACTTTATGTGAAATGCTTGTCAGAGAGAGTCAAAGTAAACAAACGTGACCACTATATGTTATTCACATTTTTAAATGGTACTCCCTCTGGCTCCTAATCGAAAGTCAACATCTACTGTATAATCCTAAAAAATTATTTTAACCATGTATTAATAATATAATTTTCCGTCGAAGGGGGTTCGGATGGACCCCCTAACTAAGGTGGCTCCGCATCCTTCCGTCCTATTCTATGTGGCACTTTTTAGATTTTAAGATTTAAACAAGTCTATTTTTTACCGTAATTTTTCCATAAATCTTTCAAACATTTTGAACTGTCAATTATTGTGACTTATAATACTTTTTACGTAGTTTACAAATATATAAATTTCATTTCAAAAAAATTGAAGATTCCATGCACAAGTTCCTGTTCAAACTTAAATTATTTGACTCTCGAAAAACAAAAAATGACATAAATTGAGATAGAGGGAGTAATAAATGTCATTAACAACATTTGACCAAACAGCTAGAATAAATTGCAAATATGTTGCCAAATACAAAATTGTTGAGTGGAAAATGTTGTCATTAAGGCAATGAAATATTTTAGTCAAATCATTTGAATGTTGCCATTAATGAAATACATAATTAAATTTTTTGACCAAATTAATAGCACTTGAAAACTGCCATATAAAACTATTGATTATAAAATTAATTCTTTTGATCATTCGTCCTAATTGACCATTTTGTGTCTTACGTGTAACATATCACGTAGAACACATGTATTTACATGTTCAATTTTATACAAATTTAAATGTCTACTTGTATACTCCAACATTGGAAAGCGTAGATACCGACTAAAGCAAAGTTAAAATGGCTCTGTATTATGTCAATATGAGAAATACTACTAAAGGGTTTATCTACATTTAAGCTCATATCATCAACATCATGCTGAATACATTGTATCAATACTTGTTAATATTGTTGTACCTAATGACAGGATGAATTCAAATACAACCAAAATCCACAATAATCATACAAACATCTATGGAGCATAGCAAAAGAAACTTTCTTCACTCCTGTCACCTTACTCAATATTAGTAAATACAAATTTGAGAATTTTTTTAGGAACACCTCCCTGCTGGATACAAAATAATGCGACGATCACATTCTCTACATATCATCCAGGTTTCTCGACCATAAAAGATTGGCCCGACAGAGAAACGATGGACTACGTTAGGCATATTACAGATCCTGATACTAAAAAAGGTGAGCTTTTCGCGAATTATAAACTACCTTAAATTAAACCTTTTCTTTTACAAAGTTTGTTAGGTTAAACTCCTAATCATCAATCCACATAAATGCAGCTAGTACTTCATTGACCACCCTACTGGGACTCGGTTTGTGAAGAATGCTGGGCATTTTTGCCTGGAAGATGGTCCTCTCGACCAGTTCTTGGATCATCTTCCCCCGGAACTTCCCCAAGCCTCTCCTGCAAAATCAAATCCGATGACTCATAGCATTAGAAAAGAACCCTATAACAACTAGGCCTCAATTTCAAACAAGTTGGTGTTGGCTAAATGAATCTTTACTGGCCAAGTCGCTCCATTTAAGCTCATCTCCGTCTGATATATTATATAAATCCTCATTCTTTTCTATACTCATAATGCTATTTTATAAAAAACAAGACAGAAAGAAGAGAAGTTGGAAAAAAGAAAAACAAACTTCAACAATTAAAGGGTAATAAGACACACAACTTCTTAAAGAATTTCAGAGACTCCCCCAGATTGGTTTCGTAATACTAAGCTCCTTTTTAGTTTACAATATTACATTTTGCTCCCTTGTTTTAATTTCTTTGTAATAATTCTTAACCTATCCATAATAAATGTAAAAGTATTGTGCTTGACCAGTTTGCCTTTTTTAAATAAATCTTCCGTTAATTAATTCTTTGAACATCTTTTTTTCTTCTTAAATTCGTTTAGAATAAATAACATAAAGGTTATCTCTGAGTTGCTGCTTCTTCATCCAACAATGAATAGATACTATTCACTTGAATACAACACTGATGCGATCCCTTCTAATGATACCATCCACTGTCATACTTATTGGTGCAGAACGCAAGTTGCATCCTTCAACGAATATATTCCGATGTCTCAATCAGGAGTACTAGGGATCTTTAATAGGGTGTTTAATGTTCATGTACCAGACAACATGAGCTATCGTCTTTCAGAAAGTGGAACTATCGTAGCCAACACTTACTGTCGCCAATGTGGAAAGATGATAGGGTGGAAATTTATTACAGTCCAAGAACCGGACATGTATGTTAGAGAAGGAAAATTCTGTATGAGACTGGACAAGCTTACTTTTTCGAATCACATACCGTTGCTTCGTTCAATTGAGGAAAAAAAATTCCAAGCTAATGAGGGAAATGCTGATCAAGATGGAGACTCTACTGATCAAGACGGAGACACAACTGATCAAGATGGAGACCCAGCTGATCAAGATTTAGCCACTAATGAGCAAAATGCTGATCAAGATGGAGACGCTAATGAATAGGTTCTTAAAGAACAAGAAGTGGGCGCTACTGAGCAAAATGTTAATCAAGATGGAGGCGCTAATGAGCAAAATGCTGATCAACATGGAGGCGATAATCAACAGAATCATGATCAAGACGGAGGCGCTCCAATGAACTGAATGAAGATGTAGAGCAACTAGGTGATGGACCAACTAATGAAGAAAATGAAGACATTGATACTCTGCTTATACAAAATGCTATAATTCATAATTATGTGATATTCTATTTTGAGATTGCACTACATATTATTACTTCAGGTTGGAATAAACCAATTTGAGACTACCGTTCTGTATATCATCATGTAGAGTCCTATTTGGCATGAGTAATGAGTTTTCCTTCACCACAGTACGTCTATTCTGAAGATGTAAGCCTCTCAAGTATCAACAAAAGGATCTTGACTTCTTATAAAAAACAAACAATAAACGTAAAGGCAATTATTGTGGTATTCTAAACGGAGAAGGACTGGAAATGGGTGATGAGTAGAAAATTGATCAAAATCGTGATGGGCAGCTATCATAGAAGTATCAAAACCAATACCCCTCAGAGTCAAATCCATGACAGAAGTTTTATGCACAAATGGATTTTAATCATTTCTTATATTTTTATTTCTGTGATATGCCTGATGTTGTTTATGGAAGAGATGTATAGGGAAAGGGACAGCGGACAGCAACAACACATTCATACAGGATTAATTGAACTGGAAGAAGGTTTGATTATAACCCCTGAGGCCTCATAAGCATGACATATAATGTCATGTAGTCAGTCAAGGAATCATCAACATCCACTCGAATATCCATGATTTCAAGGACAAACACAAAACCAATAGCAACAGGAACAAACAACCTTTGTAATTTTAGTTTAGCAGAAGAGAAGATATTCATTTAAGGATTATTTTCAATCAAATTTCTACCATTTCCTTCTCATTTTTATTCTAAAGGAATTTAAGAAAAAAAATATGTTTACAAAATTAATTAAACAGAGGTGTATAATGAAAATGATTAGTTAGTCAACTCACAACTTTTTATACATTACTTATAAATAGGATAAAAGAATTGTTATAAAGAAATCAAAACAAGGAAGGAAAACGAAATATTGTAAACTACAAGGATGGTTAGTTTATGCAGTCAAACCTTGAGGGAGGTCTTTAAAATTATCCCTATTAAGGGTAGAGGAAAATACCTTAAGAGATGCATTCTGAGCAAGAAGATGCTCGTACTCACTCCTGATACGATTCACTTCAGCTCTAAGAGAGGCATTTTCTTCCTTCAAAACTTCAGCACGCTGTGCAAGTTCATCACACTCTGCCTGGTTCCCAAAGACAAAGTGGAGTCAGGGTTGATCAACATTAACAAAGGAAACCACTGAAGGATAATTTATACCTGCTTTCTTAACCTAGATCGACGAGCAGATTCCCTGTTAGACTGCTTTCTTTTCTGCCTCTTAAGCTCCCTTTCATCCTGAACTCGATTGAAAAGAAAAGATCATCAATGACAATGCATTAAAACATCCAGAAAGAGAAGAAACACCAAGTTAAAAGAGATACATCCTCATTTGGAAAGGAAGAAAAACATTAGTTTGACAGAAATGACATCAGAAAAATCAGATGATCTGCTAATATGTGCAGTCCCCCTTTCAAAACATACAAGACTGGTAGGTGCTCAGCACTATGTGTACAGCAAGGGTTACACCTCATTAGAAGCCTATTTACTCTGCAACTTAGACAAAAAATGGAATTTTGATGCTGGGATCTTTGGTGGAAACATGTATTATTTAGTAGATAGTACCAAGACTTGTTTTTGTTCACCATATAATGGCGGAAGCAAAATACGTAATAAAATTCATGGAAATCTTGGCCCCTGGTTTTCTCTTCCAACTCTGTATCCTAACTCAGTACAAACAATCCCAGGCAAATATGTCTGCATTAATATTAAGGCATTAGTGATAACAAAATAAATACAGTGCAAATAAAACGATCCCAGAAGTTTGCTTTGATGCCTATATTGAACATTAAGTCCATTCTTCTCTCATGTAACCAGAACGCATGCTCTTTACATGTGTTTTATTTGGCTGTACATCACAGAATATTTACATGTGTCAATTCAGCTACAAGATACTTGTTTTCACAATTCAATGTACAGAATCTGATACACCGAGTGCTAAATCACAATAATGAATAAAAATTTCTTAACAAATGGAGACACCAAAAGGATACCTGAATCCACATCTGTGATTGGACGCTATCTCGCGATCCAGCAGTAACTAACCCTCCAGCAACTGAAACAGGTACCTTTCCATGCATTGCAGGAATAGACGATGAAGTGGCAGCACCCCAGTAATCCATACCAATATTCAAGTTGGTAGTGGGGCCAGGAATACCTCCAGCCCCAGCAGCTGACACGATAGCCATAGTTTGGTTAATCATCGAATGAGGAGTACCAGTCCCTCCATTCTGGGAACCATGCGCAGCATCGCCATTTTGAGATGTGTCAGCTGTAGCAAAGACAACATAGTACTTTTCTGTCAACTATGTTCATTGCCAAAATAGTAATCAGATATTCAAAGCAAATTCACATCACCAGACCTGAATCCTGCCTGCCTCCTGAATTCATTGGTGACTCCTAAGCAAAATCAAGACGACAAATAATCAGATGTAGTATAAATAGAGAGGTATTTTTCTTTCCACTCCTGTTTTCTTTCCATTGGAATTAGAATCAGTCATCAACCACACCCTAATTAAATTGACTGCAGATACATTCTCCCACTGAAAAATAGAATAGCTCGGCTAATACCCTGGTATTTAATCTTCATTGAAATTAATTGCAATCAGGCACAGATTACAACTTTAATTAAGTTCCTCTCTCCTATCTTCTCTTCCCAGTCCACTCATAATTGGTATTTTATACCCTTTGAAACTTAAGTACAACTACTACTAAACTTAGGCATTCTTGGGCTGTGGTTGGGGAGAAGTGATAGGGGTTGGCTGGGAGTTGGGGTTTTCAGGAGTGTGTTTTTAAAGTTCATTTTAGCTTTCTTTTATTTTTCAAAATTTTCTAACAAAACAAAGAACGGGCTGATAAAAAAACTAAAATACTAATATAATCAAAGAAGGATTCATATCATTATAAATACAGAGATATTAGAATTTTTCCTCACTCAAAAGTTTTAATTCTTTTCGAAAACAATCAACATAATTACCACCTATTTAAGAGATATTTGTCGCTCTAATTAATAGGTTGGTACTTCGATCTTCGTCTCACTAAATCTAATATGATTCCATCTTTGAGAAGGTAACCATAGTTAATTAATTTAAAGCTGAAAATTTAGCTTCTTTCATTTCTCTCTGTGAAGATTTTGGTGCTTATTATAAGATTGCATCTTCTCGTGCTAACATATTTTGATGAGTTCAATTATATGTCTCAATCAACTTTGAGTTTCAATTAACTTAACCTAAGTTATTTCCCTTACTTATTTTTCACTCCCTTCTATAGTGTGAATTATTCAACTTTAGATATATATCTCAACCGACTATGCCCTTCAACTGGAGAAGCAAGAGGGATTCATACAACAACAAATAGAGCAATGAATTTGCACCATTTACTAAGGTTTTGGACTTCTTCCCTTGGATATTTAGTGCATTTTAATTAATAGGGCAGTTGAAATATTGAGAACAATATATTGTTTTTATCTTTTTTTTGTGTTGATATTGATTAGGATTATGCACTTGGACATCTATTTGAGTAGTTCTTTTACCATATCTTATCATAAACTTTATGATATCTCTATCAGCTTGTTTCGTCTTCTAACACTTCTTGTACAGAAATCTTAGCTCCAACTTAGCTCCATATGCATGGGGAAGCCTTCGTTGTTTTCCAACCAAAACAGGTCATTATTTACATCAGTCATATCACATGTGTGTTTATTTGCATCTTTTTTTCCTTTTGACATCTATTATGTATTTCAACAAAAAATAAAAATTCAATTTCCTAATGAAATTAGATTCCTTCCACAATTATCCTATAAAACATGGTGATGAGTTTATTTTTAGTCTATTTTCTCCTCTAACTGAACAATAAATAACTTAATGCTTTGGAAGAGAACACCAAACGCATGTTGTGTTTGGCTTTGGTATCAACGGGATACCGCCCACCTCCTACCAGCAACAGGTACTAGGGTCTCCACCAAGGCTAGGACAGATGGAAGAAATCCCCTAGTGTTTTTTTGTCTCTTCATTGACCACTACGCCATACCCTTGGGTTTGGTTTTGATATTTATTTGCAAGTTAAATAAATAAATATTTTAAATTATGTATTCTGTTAAAAGCTTATTCGTTTTAGATCTAAATTTATAATAATTCTGGGGCTACACATGCGAGGGACGTATATATATATATATATATATATATATACATATACACACATGCACATAACTATGACTTCATTGAAAATTGTATAAAGCACATACAAGGCTGAAGCGAATTCTTTAAGATGGAAATTAATTTACAAATATTATACTTTCCATAAACAGGAAATAAGAACTATACTCTATCATATAATTATTGAAATAAACCAAATACATCATACAATACCCACATTTTGAGAATGAGCATCACTTCCTTCACTTGACCCTTCACTTCCACTCTCGGCACTGCAAGTCCAACATTGGCAAAGGTCTTAAGCCTCATGAACTGATACAGGTGGTATTTAAGCGTGACAACTTTAAAAAATTTAAGTAGAAACACATTCTCATGTGAATAGAAAATATAATTATTAGAAACAACATAATTAACTATCTGATATTGTGAAATATTATTGTACTCAACCCAACCAATAAGTATATATTCCTGGACAGCAAGTATCTTGCCCAGAAAAAGCTTAAAACATATTGGTGGACCATTAGGAAGGAAAAGAATCTGGGATGCTCTGAAGACAAGGATAGTCGTAGTCCATTGAGAAGATTAAGATGAACTCCCCTATTGTTATTTCATTTTTGGTGTAAAGAAGAATTCCCATTGCCTACAGAATCTATCCTAGAGATTTTGAATCTTTGTAAGTTGTATAGGACAGCAATTTGTCAGTTTCCTCTTCTGTATAAATGGTATTTGCACAGCCATTTGTGCACTAGCATATAAAATCATCTCCAAAAATAAAAGACTAATCAAAACAGTATTTGTTGTCTTGACCATAGATGGAAGGGCGTCGAAGGACATGGATTAAGGTAGAAGATTAGTAGGTAGCAGTGTGTTGTCTTGCAGTCCGTTCACATCAGTTGTCATAGTATTGCTCCGGTAGGTATTGTTTTGTTGTAGATTTTGTATTGTTTTGTTGTTTTCGTCACTATCTGTTGTTCTTGTACTTCTTTTTCCTGAACTGCTTTGGACTATTTTTCCTTGAGCAGAAGTTCTATAGGAAACAACCTCTTAACCTCTAAGGTAGGGTAAGGCTTGCATACACTCTACCTTCCCTAGACCTCACTTTGTGAGACTACACTGGGTATGCTGTTGTTGTATCAAAACAGTATGTACCAGAAAACAGTGCATGAGGAGAAGATCTCTCCAACCCAATCAGAACCATACTCTTATCTAACAACTTGTTTATAACACTGATTATCCCAAACAAATCTTAAGGCAGTCACGAAGTGCCAACAGTAAGCTAGACTAGGAAAAAAGGAGCATGACTTGCAAAGTTACAGTCATCAAAGGACTAGAATCCACTCAATGGGAAATGCACACTGAGCTGGCCACACAAAACAAAGAAGTCTCATTTGGCTTGGTTAACATTATTCAATTTATAAAAGTTACAGCAAGAAGTTGAGCTAATTTTATTTTTTTGAGAAGTTACCAATTTGTATTTATTTATCAATACATCACCTACGTTGTGCTGAAACCATATTTACAAGTGAAAAAGAAGAACAAACTGCTTCATCAGCCTAACAAAGAAACAAGGGTGTCGATCATTGAAGCAGTATCTTCATGAGCTAATGTTGATTGAGCAGAAAAAACAATAAGGCAATTGGGTCGTACGTGCCCATTTAATAACCAATCTTTTGCTTATACTTATATTTCAATATCCCGAGACTTTCATATTATGCACTGTTGTTGGTTAACATCAAAGTCACTGGTCAGTTATTGAGCAAGGGTAATAGAGATCCTAGATAATGATCTCTCTAATTTTATCCTCTTTCTTGCCACAACTATGCAGAACTACCATGTCTAGAAAGTTTAAGATACTTTTGGAGTGTCACTGAAGGTGAGAAGAATGGTGATAATCTTCTGTTCCATGAAGCATATCATTCTTTCTATCTTCATGGCTAAGTTGCTCGGACTCTTCACTTCCAATGTTGCACCAGTGTTGACACTACATGGGTGTGAGTTTGGGATCTGTACCCAATTTGGTCAACCAATTTTGGGTACCACTACCAAAATTGACAGAGAAATTCCAGACAGATTCAATGATATTTGTAATTAAAACCAAAGCTAAGGTGAAACTGGAAATAATTGAATACATTGTGTATAGTAATTACTATGTCACTCCTTTTCCTTTTATCTCCTTTCAGGATTCTCCTCCAATCAATATTTCTCCTCAAGTTTTCCACAAAATATCATATAATTTCGGTTTTACAACTCTATTTGTAGATATTTGAATTATTTTTCGTTGAATCTCCGCACTCATATCAATACCTGGATCCATATCCCCAAATCTTAAAATTTAGATCCACACCCGTATCGTAACCCCGCACCCGAGTCCAAGCAACTTAGCTTCATGTTCTGGAGTTCTTCCTCCAACTACAAACCAGTCACACCCACATCTTTCTTTATGATCACATGAAACATTCAGTTGAGAGAGCACGATACCTTTTAGAATAGACTCCATTTGCAGATGCTCCAGGTGTCTTACCAGGTCCGTTATTCTTCCCAGTGATCATATTCAAACTACCCAAGCTTCCCCTAGATCTCTTAATCGGCAATTTTTCCTTTCCCTCAGATGACTTACCATCCACTTCAACATTACCAGAGTTATTAACCTGCACAAGAAAAAATGAACAAAGCAGTATAAGAACAGGATACTTAAAGCATAGATTACATGGACAACGTTGTTTAGCACATTCAGCATAGATACTCACTGAAGCTTCAGCGACGCCATTTGGAGAAGGCATTGCAAAAGGACTGAAGGGGTAAGATCCCTGATCAATTAGGAAAATATCCATTTCTGGTTAGCAAAATAAAAAATGAGATGCATAGAGTAAGACATAGGACTCGGGCTACAAGATTATACCGGAGCAATAGTTGGATGAGCATATATACCACCATGGGGATACATTGCAACGTATGGATGTGGTGGAGTACCATAGGGTGGCATAAATTGCTGAAATAACAGCCAGCATAAATTGTTAAAGATAGATGACAGCAACTTGTCAGAGTAGAATATTCGCGAGTAAAAATAGAACCAAAAACTAGACCAAGGCAATATAAACCACAAAAAAATTGCTGATTAGAAATAATTCTTAAAACAAAAAAACAATATTTTGGTACTATTATCCATATCAGAATTATCTGTGCACTTTAACAAACCATGGAGATGAAGTCAAAAATAAATCAGCAAATTATTGTACAGAAATATGCTAAACTTATTCATATAGATTTCAGAAGGAAAATTGAGAAACTTCAACGAGGACTTGAAATGAAAGCCTCAATTGCTTTTGTTCTTAGTAATGCAATATGCAATATTGCAGTCTGGAACAAATTTGTTTTCTTCTGTTAGTTAACCATATTAACATTTCAGAAACAGTGGAGACTACACAAAGAACCATTTGAGCGAGACTATACCAAGTCTCCTTGTTTTCTTGATAATTTGGGACCAGGACACTGTACTAAAATCAAATTAATCTTTACTCTTATCACTAACAGGGAAGATGAAACCCCAAGAACAAATTACCTATGTTGCTTGCAGTGGCGGACGCAGGAATTTCATTCAGGGGGTTCGAATATAAGAAGTAAATTTACGAAAAGGTTGATTAAAAGGAGCGTAGTGGTGAAAGACAAGATCATTTTAACTCGTTTTGTCATGTTTCATTTAACATTTCCTCCTACTTATGTCTTGCTTCATCGAGCCTTTTTAAAATCTATTGTGCTTTTAGGAAAACAAATACAGTAGATATTTTTGAGTTGTGGCAAAACTTCTTTTCAAAAGCTGAAAACATAACTTTCTCCAAAAGCACTACTAAAAATTTTGGCCAAGCACAAATTTGATCTCTAATATTGATGAGAAAAAAATTTGAATTTATTAGTCAAACATGAAATGTTAATCTACAAAATAATTTTTTTTTGAATAAAAGGTACTCCTCGTAATAACAAATTATATAAATTCTACCAATCCCCTATTAATTTTGTTGTTTTAACGTTTTAAATATATTTATTACTAGGAGCCTATTCTTATTCTATATCCTTCGTAAAATGATATAGAATTTTTTACAAAATTTATATAAATATTATTTATGAAAAAAATCAAATGTTATATTAATTAATACTCCCTCTGTCCCAATTTATGTAACATTTTTCATTTTCTGAGAGTCAAATAGTTTAAGTTTGACCGAATATTTGCGCATAGAATTTTCAAATTTTTAAAAATGAAATTTATATATTTATAAACTACGTAAAAATACTATTAGTCAAAATAATTTTAAAAAATCAAAATATTTAAAAGATATATGAAAAATATACGGTCAAAGATAGACTTGTTTGAATCTTGAAATTCAAAAATGTCATCAAACTTCAACACAATTTCGTATAAGCTTTCGTGATTTTAGTATGGATATTAACCTTTGTAAAATCCAAATCAAACAACCTTTTGAAAGTTAATTTGTGGGCTGGGCTTTGGGAAAAGACAAAACTAAAACTTATAGCTAAAAGCTTGGGATGTGGGGAAAGACAAAATTTAAGCTAAAATTAAATAAAAGCGCGACTAGCAAGAATCGAACTTGGAACCTTGGAGTCATTCTGAACCCCCTTGACCACTGGGCTTCGCATCATAGTTGTAATGAGGGGGTTCATTTTAATATTTATACCCATAAATAATAATTTTAACCTTATATATACGATATAATTTTTTAATCGAGGGGGTTTGGGTCCCCCTCCCATCCACCAAGGTCCGCCCCTGGTTGCTCGGACTCTTCAAAAAATGTTTTTGGGTGTGTGTCGGATCATTCAAAAGTAGTATATTTTTTAAGGATCCAACACGGGTGCAATAACATTTCTAGAGAGTCCGAGCAACTTAACAAATTACCATATCATCATAGAACCACAGTCATTATAAACTAATCACTGAAATATAATGAACTTAAATCATCTATTCCTTATTTTAACTCTGGTGGATCAGGGGGTATATAATTGAAGCAAGAAGCATCTTACCTTATTTTAACTCTGGTGGATCAGGGGGTATATAATTGAAGCAAGAAACATCTTACCAAAAGAACCTACTTTACAACTTCACTGCCTGGTATGAATTTCAGTAGTAGAAAAGTAGGCTTATCAAATAGACCTAAGTAATTGAGCTAATAAATAGAAATGCTTAAGTATGAAACTTGCTAAAAGACAAATATCTTTCAAGAAATCGCTATAGCTCAAGCTCATAAGTATCAAAGTTATATCTTAGACAGCTCTATGTGCACCAAGTAAGTGTGATATCTTTAGTTACACACTTTTTCAATAAGAAGCCATGATTAAACTAGCCTTACATTAAGCTAGCAGATCTGATTTTTGAAGGAAACTCAAAACATCACGTGAATCAGAGCCACGCCATAGTGAAACTTGCATACCTGAACTCCCCACATATAAGGGTGCGCTTGAGGACTTGATGCCATAAACCCGTGAGGAGGCATAGGAGAATATGCCTGCATAATGATCATCAACGTCCTTTGATTACCAACAAAGAAAAATCAATAAACAAGACAAAAGGCGGAGAAACTATGCTACAGAGAAACCAAACCTGAAAGCCAGACCAATCTTGATTAACTGGGCCAGCGGTAGTAGTAGAAGTTTGCTCCTAGATAGTATCAAGAAGCAAAACACATTAGTTGGTGGTATGACTCAATCTACTCACACAAAAATACTTGTTCAGGGGAAAATTGATTTTTGTTTTTGATACGAAGTCTCTTTACTGAACACCAAGCCAATGCCAAAAGTATGTGGAAATCGTTTATATGTCTCAAACTGAGTCACCCACAAGCGTCTATCAAATTTACGAGCTACCCATTCAACACAGTATTCTCTCTTAGCACCAACAACAGTTACCTGTGAATTGGGGGGCTTTGACTCTTTTGCTTGCTTCGCCTCTTTTGGGGATTTATCCATCTCACTGCTACCCATGGCTCAACTGTACTACTTCAAAAGTTCCTCAAACCATTCTGTCATGCACATAGACCCATATAAATCAAGAATCAGTTTTAATCACTTTCTAACTGACAAAAAATCTACACTGAAATTGTCAAAAGTAACAAAATAGACCAAAAGCACCACAGACCAACGGCTCTATCAAGCTGTCAAACATCGCCAGATAATTGGACTTAATCAGCAGTATTCACCAACCCAATAGTCCATGCAAACAAATTGCCTGTTAGCTTATTACTATCTCCTAACTTACAAATGAAAACTGAATAAAAAAAAGCATAAAGTTCAAGTCCACATCCCACATACAGAATTTATGATTAATCAATCACAACTACACCTCAATCCCAATCCTCCGACCCATTGGTATCCATTTCGAATACTGGAAAGTGCTCCATCGATGTTAATTTGATTTCACATAGGCAAAGGAAGAAGGTTGCAGTAAGTCCACAACAAGAAAAAGCGACCCAAAACACCCAGTAACCAATTCAACAACAAAAATAAGCTAACACACACAGAAATTAAATTAGTGGTGAATTTAGTTACCAAGAAAATTATACAAAACCAATGTAAATATAGTCCTTTAGATAATGAATCAACATGCAAAATTATGCGAACAAGAATAGAAAGTGACCCAAAACACCCATTAACAACTTCAATAGATTTTGAGTTCATATCTGAACCATCCGGTGTGCTAGTTTCCTACTTGAATTATTACTAACTATTTATCAAAACACATCTCAACTATCAATTGTTCTCATTTCCTACCTACGTACACAATGGTGATATGTCAAGTAGGAAAAAATGTGTTTTTGATAAATAGTTGGTGATAATTCATGTAACTCGCAGCCCTGATAGTAAAATGCATGAAACTCCAAAAAAAGTAATACTTTATGTATATTCTTCACCATTAAATCTAAAATAATTGGTGAATTTAGCTACAGAATTCCGTAAACAAAAAAAAGAATCGACCCAAAACACCCATTAACAAATTCAACAACAAAAATAAGCTAAAAACACAACAGAAATTAAAATAATGACAGGATTCAGCTTACCATGAAAAACTATACAAAGACTGGTGAATCTGAAGAACTGGGTAAGCTTCAGCTGCTATAAAACTCCAATTACAGTCAAACCCAGTTTAAAATTTAGTACCCAGCTATCTGGTTATACCTCAAAATTAGCAAAAAACAATCAAAGATTGAATTTTTCAAGATATATTAGGGATAAAAAACGACAAAAAAATCCCCAAAAATTGAAAAAAATAAAAGAAAAATAGGGATTTGTTTGTGAAATTGTCGATGTTGCTGTTCCGATGATTTGCAAGAACAGAAAGAGAAGAAGAAATTGTGAAGTTTTTCGATTTGCTTTGTGTTTTTGCTGATTGTTTTCGTAGACTAATTTCAACGGTTCAGATTTGTGTTATAAAAAGAACAGGTGGACTATTTTCTTAACAACACAATTAGCATTGTTAGGATGGTGGTTAGTAAAATATTAGACTAATTTGAATAGATTGTAGTATTTCTCGGTTAGTTTTTTTTTTTTTTTTTTTTTTTTTCATTCGGTTATGTATTAGATTCTCAATTAAATTCGAATAGTGCATTATAGGCTCATTTGGAAGATGACGCTCATAACAAATAAAAAATCATATGAATACACAGGGGTTACCTGCAAGGCTGCATATAAAGCTAGTCACAAATAAATCTATGAACCAAATTGTTGCTACTACTACGAGCTTTCCTCTCAGTCTTTAAAAGATTTAGTCTTTCCACTATGTTCTTATTAATATGTAACACAACTGTTTCAATCTCTACATTCAAGTGCTTCAATGTAGTTCAGTTCCTAGCCTTCCAAGTGTAATAAACAATTGCTTCTTTCTAGTTCATTTCAGAACAACTTTCACTTCACCAATTTGAAGTTGTATTCCCAAACACACAGATCAATTATCAATTATTTGATCCTAAGAAATATATTTTTCAAAAATTTGACCGATCAAACATGATAACATTAAACTCCATACCGAATACATCTTAATATCATGCTTATAAATCTATACATATTCTAATAATTAAAAAGTAGAATACATATAGAATTATTTCAACTTTTTAGGAAATTGTTTCTTTTGCTATTGCTTTTGATCGTTGACCTACTGATCCATTGTTGATAGGTGAATAAGAAACTGCAGCAACTAAAAGCTCTCAAAAAAGCAGGGACTCCAAGCTATCAAACTCAACGTAGAGGGTCGTGGCATGGTGAAGTACCTGTAGTGGCATATAACTCATGTATTTATCAAGGTATAATATCATGATGATTCAATTTTATACAGTTATCGTCCATCGTTAAGATGTCTGCTTCTGTGCTGACATCATCTGTGAAATGGCTAATTACAATGCTCACTTTCATTTAGCGATCAATTTTTCAGGTTTGTGCAAACTTTGTATCTTTATGCTAATTTTGTTGTCTAGTGAGAACCAAAAATCAAAAGATAGAAAAGGTAGTTGATATCATTTTAATTTTCATTCCTCATTTGATATGTTTCAACTTTCAAGTTATTGATGTAATCATTGTTTGTTTGCTTCATGTAATACTTTTGATGTTCATATCAAACCAATGACTACTTTGATATTCGTCTTCTATGTACAATTTAGTCAAGGTTAATTATTATGTATTCTTATCTTAGTTTATCACATAATCATGATAAATATTATATAATTTGATATAAACATAAAATCTTGTCGTTCAAAAAAAAATTATGTTATTTTCTATGTATCGCAACAGTGTAAGGTTTCAATAGGCAACATGTACATTTTTCCTTCTATGATTTTTTTTTATAAGATTGGTAAGAAATTACAAAAATTCAAGGAAATTCTAACCTTTTATCAATATTTATACAAAGAGAAGCATAAGGGCATCTCCAACCTTATTCTCTATTTTACTCTCCAAATATATAGTTCTCTATTTTTTCAGATAATCAACTCCAACCCAATTCTCTATTTTACTCCCTAAAAAAGAATATTTTTTTCTCTCTTCAATATTATATTATTATTTCTATTTCATAATATAAATCATTTTTTCTCTTTGACAAATAATCACTCTATAATCTTTATGTAATACAAAATTTCATTTTTTTTTTCAAATTTTTCATTCAATATAAAATTATATTTCAATCTAAATTTCTAAATAGCATAAATTGCAATAAATATTGCATATAATACATATTAACGAACAATTCAAATAAAAGTGAAATCATTGATGAAATATAATTACGTCATCAATATTGTATCATCGTAAAATTTATTTTAAATCAAGACTATTACGTTACTCTCATAAGTGTTCTAATAATGTATTATGGAGTTCAAAATGAGCATTTTTTTGTCCTTATTTTTGTAGGTATAGCTAAAAATTGTTTAAATTAACAATTTCATTTGTATCCAATTATTTCGTATACTAATTTACTTCCCCTATTCCATTTTGAACTATTCCATCAAATATTTTCATGCTCATTAAAAAGTGTAGTTAAATAATTTATCTCTATAACATAAAAGTAGATTGTTTGAATTACCGTGTAAATTTTGTGCATACTTCATAATGAAAAATAATTATAATTTATATTACATATTTAAAAATACAAAAAAATAATAATAATAAATTAAATCTGAAAAATTGTTAATTCGGGATGGAAGTAGTATACTTATCAATAATATGTTTTAGATGTTATATTACTTAGAAAATAATTATAAATATTAAAGACTTAATTAATGATCTTATATAATATAAATAATATTAAATTACATATTTAAAGTGACAACTTTTTAAAAATAAAATAAAATAGAAAAATTATTAATTTGGGTGGAAGTAATAACTGTTAATAATATATTTTTAGATGCTATATTACATTAGAAAATAATTACAAATGATAAAGATTTAATTAGTAATATAATAGAAATAATATTAAAATAATCAAAAACTACTATTCATGTCTCTATGATAAAGATTTGATTATTTTAATATTATTTATATTATATTACTAATTAAGTTTTTATCATTTGTTATTATTTTCTAAAATATAACATCTAAAAATATATTATTAACAAGTTCCTACTTTCACCCAAATTAATAATATTTTTTTTTTAAAAAAAAATTGTCACTTTAAATATGCAATTTAAAGTTATTTTAATATTATTTATATTATATAAGATTATTAATTAAGTCTCTAATATTTGTATTTATTTTCTAAGTAATATAACATCTAAAACATATTATTGATAAGTATACTATTTCCACCCCGAATTAACAATTTTTCTAATTTGATTTTAATTTTTTTTTGTCATTTTAAATATGTAATTAAATTATACTTAATTTTCATTATGAAGTATGGACAAAATTTACATGATAATTCAAACAATCTACTTTTATGTTATAGTGATTAATTATTAAACTACACTTTTTAATGTGCATGAAAATATTTGATGCAATAGTTCAAAATGGAATATGGGAAGTAAATTAGTACACGAACTAATTGGATACTAAGGACAAAATATTGCTCATTTTGAACTCCGTAATACATTAATAGAACAATTATGAGAGTAACGTAATAGTCTTGAAAGTTTAGTATTTATATAAAATTTAAATAAATTTTACGATGATACAATATATATGATGTAATTATATTTCATTAATGATTTCACTTTTATTTGGATTGTTCATTAATATGTATTATATATAATATTATTGCAATTTATGTTATTTAGAAATTTAGATCAAAATATAATTTTATATTAAATGAAGATGAAAAATAATAATTTATATTACATAAAGATTATAGAGGGATTATCTGTAAAAAGAAGAAATGATTTATATTATGAAATAAGAAAATAAAAATGAAATAGAAATAATAATATAATATTGAAGAGAGAGAAAAAAGTTATTTTTTAGGAAGTAAAATAGAAAATTAGGTTGGAGTTGATTGTCTGGAAAAATAGAAAACTCTATATTTGAAGAGTAAAATAGAAGATGGGTTGGAGATGCCCTAATTGAAGAATAGATAGTGAAATAGAGAGTGCTTGGAGAACCCATGCTCTATTTACTCTCCAAATATAGAGAACATGGAGTAAAATAGAGATGAGTTGGAAATGGTAACGTGATGATAAATTAATGATACTTAATAGTCATATTTCAAAACTTTAGGGACTAAACTTCATTTAAACCCATTTTGTGGGGTGGGAATATAATAACTGTTCTTTCTTTTGTTCTCTCATTTTCTTCCCTCTCCGGTCTCCGATCACCACACAATTACTCCGGCGACGAAAAGATGGCCGCCGACGAAGAGAAACCACAAGACGAAGCCGAAGCCGGAGACCAACCGGAAGCTTTACGACTCAAAGCCTTAGCCGAGCAGAAATACAACTCCGGCAACCTCAAATCAGCTCTCAAGTACGCCAAGCGAGCCCACAGTCTCTACCCTGCCGTAGACGGCGTTTCTGAAATGCTCACCGCTTTTAAAATCCTCCATACAGGCACCGTTCCGGCGGGAACCCCAGCTGCCCCCACCACCGGAGATGCAGCAACTATTACAACAACTCTGCCGGACTACTACAAAATCCTACAAATAGAGCGATTCTCACACATCAACACTATCAAAAAGCAGTACAGGAAGCTGGCGTTAACCCTTCACCCTGATAAGAATCCTTTTGCGCCATCAGAAGAGGCTTTTAAGCTTGTCGGCGAAGCGTTTAGGGTTTTGTCGGATAAGATTAGGAGGAAGGAATATGATGTGAAGCTTAGAGTTGCTATGCAGTCAGCTGTAATGGCTGAGGAGGGTGAAACGACAACGTTTTGGACGGCGTGTTCGACTTGTCGATTGTTGCATCAGTTTGAAAAGAAGTATTTAGGGCATAATTTGATGTGCCCAAGTTGTAAAGAAACTTTTGAGGCAATTGAAGTTTCAGAAAATGATGACAATGAAGAAGGGTGTGAAGGTTTGATGGAAACAAGAGGGAGTGCTAGGATTAAGGCTAGGAAAAGTGAGAGCTTTGGTTCTTCAAGAAATAGTGAGTTAGGGAGGAAGAGGAAAGTGGGGAGTGTTGCGGAGGTTAATAAGAGGCCACATGGAAAAACGACAAGAAATGATGATGCAATTGGTGTTGGAACTGAGGTGGATATGGAAGGAGATGTTGAGAGCGACGATGGTTTGATCAAGGAGTTATCAAAGATTAATGGTAAGGTGAGAAGTGTAGGTGAAGGGGAAGATACAATGACATTAGCTGAGATGCAGTTGTTAGTGAAGAAGAAGGTGAATAAGGGAAAGATCCCGGTAAAAGATAAGGGGGAAGAAAGTGAGAAAAGTAAGGAGATGGATTTGATAGAAAAGGAAGATGATGTGGAGATGGAGATGCTGATTGCAAGGGTGAGAGAGAAAAGGATGAGGCGTGAGGCATTAAAGGGAGATGGTTCGGAGGATGGAGGAAGAAGACTGGACTTAAGTAGCAACAGGGGTGGTAAAGGGTTAAGGCAGGATGAATCGGAGATAATCGCGGAGAATGGGAAGGAAGAGAACGAGAAGGCAACAGTGCTTAATTTAACGGAAAAGGATAGAGAAAAAAGAAAGGAAATGACTTCTAGTTTGACAGCAGAGGAAGATGAAGATGAAGTGGAGATGGAGACACTGATTGCAAGGGTGAGAGACAAAAGGATGAGGCGTGAGGCGTTAAAGGGGGATAGTTTGGAGAATGGAGGAAGAAGAAGGGATGATTTAAGTAGCAACAGGGGTGGTAAAGGGTTAAGGCAGGATGATTCAGAGAGAATGGTGGAGAATGGGAAGGAAGAGAATGAGAAGGCGACAACGCTTAATTTAAAGGATAAGGATAGAGAAAAAAGAAAGGAAATGACTTCGAGTTTGACAGAAGATGAAGAAGATGAAGATGAAGATGAAGATGAAGATGAAGTCGAGATGGAGACACTGATGGCAAGGGTGAGAGAGAAAAGGATGAGGCGTGCGGCGTTAAAGGGAGATGGTTTGCAGGATGGAGGAAGAAGAAGGGATTTAAGTAGCAAGAGGTGTGGTAAAGGGTCAAGGCAGGATGATTCAGAGATAATGGCGGAGAATGAGAAGACAATGAGGTTAAATTTAATGGAAAAGGAAAGTGAGGAAAGAAAGGAGACGAATTTGAATTTAATAGAAGAGGAAGACGAAGTGGAGATGGAGTCACCGATCGCAAGGGTGAGAGAGAAGAGGATAAGACGCGAGGTGCTAAAGGCAGATGGTTTAGAGAATGGAGAAAGAAGAAGGAATTCAAGGATCAAAAAGGGTACTTTGTCAAAAAGTAACAAGAAGGATAAAGGGCCTAGGCAAGATGATTTGGAAAAGGCAGAGGAAAGTTTTGATCTTTATAATTTTGACAAGGATAGAGTAGGGAGGAGTTTCAAGAAAGGACATGTATGGGCTGTTTATGATGATGACGGAATGCCAAGGGATTATGCTTTGATTGATGATGTTATTTCTGCGCATCCCTTTGAGGTGAGATTGAATTGGTTGGAATTTCAAAGTAATAGTGATGAGGCACTACTGCATTGGGGGAAAAAGGGTTTTCATATTTCTTGTGGGAAGTTTAAAGTTTCTCGGCAGGCTTTGGTTAAATCATTGAAGAAGTTTTCACATGTTGTTGATAGTGAAAGAGCAGCAAGAGAGTTGTATAGGATTTACCCCTCGAAAGGTTCAGTATGGGCATTGTATAAAGAGAATGTTTTAGGTACTGGCAGCAGTTCTCTAATGGAGGATAACCAATGCTATGATATTGTTATATCTTTGAGTAGTTACACTGACTTACATGGTGTGAGTGTCGCATATCTTGAAAGAGTTGATGGTTTCAGGGCTATTTTCAAGAGGAGAGAGGTAGGGGCTCATGCTGTTAAGTTATTAGGAAAGGATGAACTTAGGTTGTTTTCGCATCGGATTCCTGCAAGGAAGCTATCTGATGAAGAAGCCTCAAACATCTCCAAGAACTGTTGGGAACTGGATCACGCTTCATTGCCTCGTGAGTTGCTATCTATTAACGGGGGAGTTAAAGAGTATGTGAATCAGATGGAAATGGACTTCTTGCACTGAGCTATTACCTATTGAGCACCCATTTAGGTAAATGTGGTTTGATTGAGCATGATGTTCGTTTAAATTTATCTGTTATTAGAAAGTACTTGGCCCACTTATCAAATTGAATCTGGTTTCTTTGCCATCCTTGTTTTAGAACAACCAATGATGGCCTAAACATCAGATCAACATGGCTTTTTTTGGTCGTCACATTTGCACCACCTTTATCTAGCAGTTGATAAATTCCCCTTAGTTAATTCCCTCAACCACCACCACCAGAGAAAAAAAGAGAGAAAAAAATTTACAGTAGCAACATTGATATAATTAAACTACTGAGGAAAATATGGAGCTCTATTGCTTTTTATGATTATCATTGTTCTTGATTTCACGCCTTTTCCTGGTTATAGATTGCTCTCTATGCTTAATAATGGAATTGGAGTCGTTTCCTTCTTTGAGTAGCTCTTCTATTTAGAGCACTTTGGATAGATGTCTGAAACACAATGAAGCTATGAACCCCCAGAAGATAATTAGCTCTAGGCTGTTATCCCTAGATAATCATAATTATCTTCTTTTTTTTGGGGGGGGGGGGGGGGAGGGGGCCACCCGTCTCTCTCTCTCCCAACAGGCACACTTAGTCCGAACCAAGCACATGAAATTATACAAGGAAGGTTCTATTTCAGTACAACATTTTCAAAGGAGTGTATTCTTTGTAAAAATATTATTTTGCTGAGTTTTCTTCATATTCAAGACACTCTCCACCTTCATGTTTAACTCCCTATTGATGTTAATTGTAGTTGGCGACGATGTCCGAGTTGAGTGTGTCAAAAGTATTTTGGGAAGAGTAAGACGCAGCACATAGAAGAAATCACCAATGTCTCTAGACCACAGGGGGGAGCAAGTGGCAGATCGATCCCAGGTAGTGAGGACGATTTCTTGGAAGACCTCATTTCTTCACCTTTTGATTTTAGAGAGTTCATTTCTCCTCTCTGAATGTTAATTGTTTATACAGTAGCATCTTTATTTCGGTCATTAAAAGTTGATTCTTATACAGAACATTTGTAACATTTAGTACTTGCAATTGTACATGTCTGCAGATGTTACACAACTAGAGGCGGATTCAAAGGTTTAAACTTAACCGGTTCAACATTTCTGGTTCTTAGCATTCAACGCATTGTACTTCTGAAATTATGTGTTCAAAATGGATGTTTGATGAAAATGTTACTAGTTGACACACACATATTGCTATGTTTGTGTCTAAGGTACTGAGTTCAGTTGATCCCATTAAGCATATGTTGCATCTTCTGTATACAACAGTGTGGTTGCGCGTCTGAACTAGTTGCATTGCCTGCTTTTCTAGGACAAGAGATCGGCTAACAGTTTATTAGCTCATGAAATCATAACCCACTCAATTTGACAGTTGGATTTTCATGGTCGGGTTATTAACCATGAAAATCCAAAGGCTGGATTTAGTGGGAAAGTTGCTGCAAATGTCTCCACCTTCTCATATTGAGCTCTGGTTGAGAAATTTGGAAGTAGGCAGGCAAGAAAGAACCTTCTGAATGAGTTTTTCTTTATAACCGAGAAATTTCCGAGGGTCAGTGACACACAGTTTGAAACTTACCCTTCTCCGTTTAAATACCAATACTTCTATGTATAGCAGGGTTCAAACTCGTGACACGCGCCTTCTGAAGTAGTTCTGTATTTCATATTTCTCTGAATACAGCCACTGAATGTATTCTTTTAAAAGGAATTGCTGTTCACAATCAGATCAACATGTTATGATTTGATGAAGAGTTGCGGAGTTGAGGGAGATTTGGTTTTGTAATCAAAATAAAGGAAATAACAACAGTAATAAAATCGAAGTATAAGATAATGCTATTAACTGTGTACTCTAATTCTACGTTATTCTATTTAAGGTCACGTCCTTGGTGAGCTAAGGATGAATCATGTCTTGTTTAATTACCTCTCTCCAATTCTTCTTCGATCTATTCCTACCTACCTCTCTTCAAATCTATCACCACCAACCTCTCACACTTCCTCAATACTAGAGCATTTGTACTCTTTTATACACATGTCCGAACTCCGAACCATCTCCACCTTTTCATCTTATCTCGATTGTACTCCCTCGGTGTTGAAATACTTGTCACAATCTTTTTTTTAAGAGTCAACTTTAACCAACACTTATATTTTTTCATCAGATATTAAAAGAATTACGATTTATACGATTTTTCATATAACTTTTGTATTAAAATATAAAACTAATCTAATCTAATTTAGATTTGAGAATTAATCAAATAAAATTTTGAGAAGTCAAACGTGATAATTATTTTGGAACAAAATACCTGTTTTAAAAAAAATAAAAAAAATAATAAAGAAGTACAAAAGACCACATGGATTATTAATGATCATTGAGATCTTGCAACTGCCTAAATAGTAGGCTTTGTCTGATCTAATAGGGAAAATATTGTTAATCCATTGATACTTTATCTTATGACTTATGAGATCAAATTGGAAATTAATACAATATTTAAGTTAAGACAAAACCACAAATGATCTCTATATTAGTACTTCTAATATTTAATTAATAATAGTTGCAAAATTAGTTGTTTTGATGAATTGAATTAGTTTTACTTTTAATACTTTTCAAAAATAAGTTATTTATTTTTAAATGTGGCATAAAATATTTTACACATGTAACGTTAGTTAAAATGCGGCATAAACTATTTTAAAAATTGATGGTAACATTTAGAAATTAAAGTTCAATGTAATTTTATAAGCGATTTCAAAAAAAGAATTACGTTTATGTAATCCTTTTCTTACATTAAAAAGAAATAACAATTATTTTCGATAGACTTTTGACTTAAATAAAATAATAAAAGAATTAAATAAGTAAAAACAATTACAATTATAAAGAATTCATACTAAAACAATGGAGTAGAACAACATTTAAAAAAAATATAAAATTAAAAACAAGAAGACAATAAAGTCGGATAATATTTTTTAAAAATAATTTATGCATTAAATATAATTTCTGTTTTCTGGTCACCAACTCCCACTCGCTCCTAGAAGCGTGTACTCACGCTCCCTGCACTGACACTCTCCCACCTGCCCCTTTGTCCATCTTCTTCATCATCACCATCTTCTTTAACACAGTCCAAAACCGTGCACTCTTTCACATGGACCCACTTCACCCCCTACCCCCACTCACCTCACTACCCCATGCCACCCACCCTACCTACCCCAACTCTCTATCTTGGTTGTATTCAGCATATCACCAGTCTTTTTCTCTCTTTCTATATCTTTCTTTTTGCAAGTTTCTTTCTTTTTGTTCAAAAGGGTTGATTCCCCCAAAAGATTAGGCTTTAAGAATTAACCCCTTTTGAGTTTTTCAAACTTTTTGGAGCTCAATAAAAAGTGAAAGCAATTTTTAATCATCTCTATCAAGATTCATATTTTCAGCTTGCTAGTCACTTTCACAGGTAAAGTTACTCAACCCCTTTTCAGTTTTCTTCCTCTTTTTAACTTAAAGGTGAAAACTTTCTAGATTTCACCTCTTTTCTTGTCATTTTTGCATACTTATATTAGTTTGTGCACTTGTATTTTTGTATGTTTGGGTTGAAACTGTTGCAAAGTAGTTTAGGGTTGGAAACTATGGATTAGCTTTGGTTAAGTTTGATTCTGAAACTTTCAGTACTTCAATGTTCAAAATTGTTAGATTCCCACTTGAAGATATGAACTTTGGTTTTAATTTTCGTGAAAACTTTGATGTTTTGTTTTTTTGATAACAGTTGTGTGTTGGCCAGCTCTCGTGCACCTCGACTAATTCCAGAGGATACCTGTTACATCCCACCAGTAAAATCACTGAAGTTGTTTGAACCTGAGACCTCATGGTTCTCAATCCAGTTCATTGACCACTAAGCACATCCTTGGTTCTGAAAAGCTTTGATTTTTGTTTTTGTTCTAATAAAATGTGTTTGTGGGTCTTGTCTGGTTGTTTGAGTAGTTAAGTTTTGTGCTTGGATTGCTTGGTTGTCAGATTTCAAAGTGTTGAACTTTCGATCAAATGGTGAGATTGAAGTTTTTCCAAATTGAAGGTGTTTGGGGGAATTTTGACTGTAAAATCAGCATGAGTTGAATGCTTAACAATAGTTCCTTGGAAAGTAATTATAATATTGTTATTTGACTTAGATGTTTCTGTTTACTAGATGATGGTGGAATCAGCTGTATTAAGAAGTGATAGATGTGTGAGAAATTGAGGCTGCAATTGGTAATACTACACTAGCTGATTGGCGATTTTCACATTAAATAAAGATGGAAAAGAATAGTGGAGATAATTGGAGGGAGATGGTGAGGAGGATGCTTCCTCCAGGAGTTCCCTTCCCTGAGGAGGATGCAATGAATTACTCAATAGCATCAGAGTATACTGGTCCTCCAATATCATATGAACTTCCTAGAGTAGAACCCGTTGATGTGAAATCTGGTGCAATCCCCACAGCATCAACAGCAGAACCTCTTTCAGAATGTAGAAGATCCGTAGGCCAGGATGTTGCACCTGTTATAGAGCCAATCCCATTGCACGTGTCACAAAGTCCAAGGATTTCTGGTAGTTCAGAGTCCCAGGTGTCTGTACTGCAGAGCCCTGATTCTTCTTCAGGTTCCCCCTCGGCATCCCCTGGGTCTGAGCATAATCCCTCTGAGAATGCTGCAAAGCACAATGAGGGGAGAAGAGCCCATATGGTCACTTTCAATTCTGTTAATAGATCTGAAAGAAAAGTGGTGGACATTGAGAACCGAGTCTTTCCGGAATATGTTGGAGTTTCCAAGGAAAGAAAGAAGAAAAAGAAATCAAGATTCTGTTGTAGGTGTGGGAAAGGGAAGTGGGAAAATAAAGAGTCATGCTTGGTTTGTGATGCAAAGTATTGCATCAATTGTGTGCTCAGAGCAATGGGTTCAATGCCTGAGGGGCGCAAATGTGTAAGTTGCATCAGTGAGCCAATTGATGAGTCAAAGAGGTTCAAGCTTGGCAAACATTCAAGAGTATTATCACGTTTGCTAAGTCCCTTGGAAGTCAAGCAAATAATGAAAGCAGAAAAAGAATGTGCTGCTAATCAGCTCCGACCAGAGCAGTTGATTATTAATGGATTTCCTTTGAAGCCTGATGAGATGGCAGAACTCTTTGGGTGCCCTTTACCGCCTCAGAAGTTAAAGCCTGGAAGTTATTGGTATGACAAGGAATCTGGACTTTGGGGAAAGGTAATTTTGTTTAATGAAGTTAAACTAATCATTCATTGTAATCCCTATCAGGAAATAAGAAAGTTGATGCAGCTTTGGCTTCTTAATTCAACAGGAAGGAGAAAAACCTGACAGAATTGTGAGTTCAAACCTGAATTTTACTGGGAAACTTAGTCCGCATGCAAGCAATGGAACCACACAGGTCTATATTAATGGCCGAGAGATAACTAAACTGGAGCTCAAGGTGTTGAAGGTATGTTGTTTGTACGACAAAGTTCCCATTCATATTTTGGAGGCAATAACTTGTCGCAGAATAATTACTATACACTATTTAAATGCCAAGCTAATGGTTACTTTCTATTACTAGCCACAGTTTATGTCTTTTCACTTGAAGTTTTCCTGTTTAAGGTGGTGAATAATTTCTCCTCTTTTTTTGGTCAATTCTGTCACTTATTGTCTTGCTGTTTCCTTTAGGGATTTCTTTCACCAAATGTTGCCTGCAGCATTGATTTTTCTGACCCTATGTCGGCTGCAATCATTTTACTGATATACTGTGAAGTTAAATAAAATCTACATCCAAGTAAACATTTATAGCTCTGAGATTACCGTTCTAAGAGAGATTTGGTAGTGAAATGTCCCTTATGCTTATATCTGTTGTTGTCTTCTACAACTGTAAAACTATAAAGTAGGTCCACACTCATAATTAATTGTAATTTTGCTATCCTTACTTAGAGAGACCGGCTGCCTATTGGTCAGGAATATGGTACCTGTTTTAGTAGGCTGCAGTTATTCTTTTCATGAATAGTAGATTGCATTATTTGACGAGGAATGTCTCTTATTACCCAAGTCTTTGTTGTCCTGAAAATCTTTGAAGGATATATAATGTTTGTGACTTTACCTAATTTATCAGAAAACAAAAGTCCAACAGGGAAATAAAACTGTAAAAAATGTCTGCTTGGAAAAGCATAGTGATTATGACCCAAAATGAGTGAATAACGAGTCAGTCATTAACAATTATTGTTTGGATAGGTACGGCCAATCCATTCTAACTAGATTCAGTTTTTTTTTCATTCTGTTTTCTTATTGAGTATCCCCCTTCTTTGGATTAGTACTGGGACACATATATCAAAAGCTCAGTGTGAAATCTGAATGAGATATATCTTCTTTTTTTTTGAGAAGAGATATATCTTTCTTTTTTCAAGTTCCAACATATTCATGATTGAGGTTACACAAAATCGGAGCCAGAAAATGAAAAAGTGTCCAGTGATGCTGATATGAGATGCTTATTTGACAAACTGTGCTCATGTCTATGTTACATTATGTTAAGGCTCTCGCGAAAATGGATCTTATCAAAATGGAACTGTTATCATGTCATAAACAACTTTTCTGCATTGAATCATTCTTATCTTTTATTTCAGCTTGCAAATGTGCAATGTCCCCGTGACACTCATTTTTGGGTATATGATGATGGTCGCTATGAGGAAGAAGGTCAAAATAATATTCGGGGCAACATATGGGAAAAGGTAGCAAAAATAGTTGATTTCGGATTCATCCTACTCTGTAAGTAGGACTAGTTGGTTCTTAAATATCTAATATTTGTTTGTTATACAGGCATTTACGCGGTTTATCTCCTCCCTGTTGTCACTACCAGTACCTACTGGTCAGCCCCATGGACAGAGGGATGAACCTAGCAATTATACTACTGTTACAACTTATATAGAACAAAAAAGGGTTCAGAAGCTACTTTTACTTGGACTTGAAAGTTCCGGAACAAGCACTATTTTCAAGCAGGTATTACCGTATTGGATTTGTCCAAGTTATTTATAGCATACCGCTTTATAGAGGAGATGCCTTTTCTTCGTTTAGTGTTCTTTTTTTTAATCCGAAGTCAAGCTTCTATATATGGAATATTCTGATAAACTTTGTTATAAGCCATGCAGAGATAAAATAATATAGAGTTTTTTTCTCTCTCCATCCCTACTAATATGACTTTTTCCATCTTTGAATGTCCCAAGATATTCACTATTACGATAAGAATATTCTATACAACTTTCAAGAATTCAATTCATTTAACGATTCATACTTTAGACTTTGAAGCAATGTTCTCTGCCGAACTAGCTTTTCAACCATTATTTTAATGTTTTATTCCATTACAACTATATAATATATATGTCAAATTAATACCTAAACTCCATGTCCCCTCAAATATCGTTGTATAAAATGGGACTGAAGGAGTATCATTAAAGACAAGAAGCTGAGGCTTGGATGAAAGAATGAAATCCCTCATTTAGTGTGCGATACTGGCTGGGATATCTTACAAACCAGGGCCTCTTGCTCGCTTTTTGAAGGAGACAATTCAGCACAAAAGTTTAGATGGTCCACTTCCGGTAGTCTAAAAGGGGGAAATATGTAGTGTGGTTTAAACTCTATTTTGTTTATTTTTTCTGATTGAGTTTAAAGTTTCTCTCTCTAACCAAACTAGTTAGGGGTTGTTGTTTACTAGAAAACTTTATGCCCTTTGTTTCATTACTGATGCAATTTTATCGGCCATATAGGAAGATTGGTCTGAAAGTGTGATGAGCAGTGTGGGCCGGTATAGTCCATCTACTCATGTTTGACAACTTCCTCACTTCTTTCTCAATACTGTGTTCCTTTTGTCTATAATAGAGATAACAGTTCTCTGGAAACTTATCGTTGGGAAGCTTGAAGGAAGTGCCTCCACAGGCAACCCAAATTGAATTGAAATCCAGGAATCTTATGGTATATTACGAATTAGAACCATACGTTAAATTGAACACACATGGACATAGTTTTGGGATAGAACAAAGAAGAAAGCTGAAGAATCAAGGTTGAAACGAAATGAGTTCCTGGCAATTGGCTATGTGCTTGTTTGTATACAATTTCAGTTCTCTTCTCTTTCTTGACTCTGTCTCTGTTTCTTTCTCTGCCTTGTTGCATATTACTTTTTAGCGGGTGAAATGAAATTCAATGGTTAATATTGACTTTCCTCAAGTGGAGAAGGGTAGAGGGACAAATGCATTATACACTGAGTTTTGAATTGTGCGCCACTTGCTCTAGGGGATTTTTCAGTTATCAACAAAGGAAATTGACTTTTCTTAGTTTTTTAGTGATTAATTGTACTTCCTTGCTCTCTGTTATTATACTCATTTTTGACAACTTTCTGAGCAGGCAAAATTTTTGTATGGGAACAAGTTCAATACTGAAGAAGTTCAAGATATAAAGCTGATGATTCAAAGCAACATGTACAAATATTTGAGCATTCTTCTTGATGGAAGGGAGCGCTTTGAAGAGGAGGCTTTGTCAAGAATAGAGGCTGAAGGTTTTTTTAAATACATCTCTAAAATTAGTGATAGAAAGTCCTCTGTTAATTTACAAAAGTACTTGCACCAGTCGAGTAGATCAGTGATCATACCGTTGGACTTGGAGCTCTTGCCTTCTTTGTCTCTGTGGCAAGGGATTTATTCCACTAGTGATAGTTTTGTCTGTAGTGGAATCCCTGTCCTACTTAACAAATTGCAGAGGAAGAAGAAATAAAAGAACTGCAGAAATATTATACTTTACTGCTCTAAATTTTCACCCATACTCAAATAGTCAAAGTCGCTTAAAAAAAATTAATGGGAATTTTCTTCAACTAGATTTGCGAGAAGTGAAATTGAGTTATTCTGATTTCCGTAAAGTAGCTAACTTTTGTCATGGATTTCCCTTTGGGATGTCTTTTTGCAATAAAATATGTAAAGATAGAGCAGTTCTTTTCAATTCTTGATGTTAGTAAAGAGTAAAGTTTCAATTTAGAGTGGTAAAATGAAGTCACAGAGAGGAATCTTCAAGGGAGTTATTTCATTGTCAATTTTCAGTTATTTACTTGTTTCATCATTGGCCAATTTCAAAGTCTTGAAGTTTCCTACAGTCTTATTATGTGGAGTTTATATGCTGCATGCCATTTACTAGAAAGATATTGCGACTTGACTAAGGTCACAAACATCCTCGTTGGGACATTAATAACCTTCACTATTTGGAATTGTATCGAATACATAGTTTCAAATTTCATTGATGATTCACAATGTCACGGTGAAAGGAACTGCTGGCTGCAATTTAGTAACTAAGTTCAACTTTACAGGTGGTGACGTGGGATCTGCCGAAACTAACCAGTGCATCTATTCCTTGAACCCGAGGTTGAAGCATTTCTCTGATTGGCTACTGGACATCATTGCCACGGGAGATTTAGATGCATTTTTTCCTGCAGCAACACGTGAATATGCTCCTCTGGTTGAAGAGGTGTGGAAGGATCCTGCTATACAAGAAACATACAAGAGAAGAAATGAGCTTCATTTCCTTCCAGATGTAGCAGATTACTTCTTGAGCAAGGTACTTTTTGGAGCATAGGAGTATTCTTATTTGTTTCCTCCATTGTCATATTCCCTCTTTTCATAAATACTTGAATTTTCTGCACTTGAGCCGGGGCTCTTTCGGAAACAGCCTTTCTACCTCTCCGAGGTAAGGGTAAGGTCTGCGTACACTCAACCCTTCCCAGACTTCACTTGTGGGATTACACTGTGTATTTTGTTGTTGTTGAGGAGTAGTCTTATTGAATCAAATTGTCAAAAGTCTCTTGCACTATCTTAAACGTATACAGGTAACGAGTTGTTTTGGTTATCTAGTTAATCTGAGTTGTCGACCATATGTCTTCTATATGCATTTGGCTCTGCTCTCCTGGTAACATATCTCCCTAAAGATCTGTAGTGTTCTCATGGTTCAGCTATATACTGTTATTTCTTTTAATTGAGTAATATTGAATCTAAATCCTTTCCTGAGACAAGTTAATTCAGGTGGACGCAAGACCCATTTTACTTTTCTGGAGTATACCTACTAGTGAATAGATTCTTAGTTTGATTAATGCCAACCACTACAGAAGATGGATAACAGATACTAAATTGTTTTTTTCCTATCTTGTAGGCTGTTGAGGTATCAAGTAATGAGTATGAACCTTCAGAGCAAGATATACTGTATGCTGAAGGAGTAACCCAAGGCAATGGTTTGGCTTTTATGGAGTTCTCCTTGGATGATCGTAGCCCAATGTCTGAAACCTATGGAGACAATCTGGATGCTCCAGCACCACCTCTGACTAGGTAACCATTCTCCTCCTAGTAGGACAATTACATTTTATCGCGTTAGCCGCTAAGTGATAATTATCTTTTTAGTTTTAGATGTTGAAAATTCTCTCGATGTACTCTAGCTTGATGGTTATGTGACATATACTCATTGCATATCCTGATAGGTACCAACTAATTAGAATAAATGCCAACGGAATGAATGAAGGATGCAAATGGGTGGCGATGTTTGAAGATGTTCGTGTTGTAGTATTTTGTGCGGCCCTGAGTGACTACGATCAGATGTGGCTTACTCAGGAGGACTCTGGTAGCGGTACGCTACTTCAGAACAAGATGATGCATATCAAAGAACTCTTTGAAACAATGGTCAGACATCCCTGTTTCAAAGAAACCCCATTCGTTTTAGTCTTGAACAAGTATGATCTATTTGAGGAGAAGATTGTTCGTGTACCATTGGACTCTTGCAAGTGGTTCAGCGATTTCAGTCCAGTATGGACCCACCATAATAACCTATCACTAGCAAACCAAGCATACTATTATGTCGCAATGAAGTTTAAAGAACTTTATACTTCTATCACTGGTAAAAAGCTATTTGTATGGCAAGCTCAGGCAAGAGACCGAGTTACAGTTGATGAGGCATTCAAGTATATAAGAGAAGTCGTGAAGTGGGACGAGGAAAAGGAAGACACCTATTATGGTGGAGCAGAGGATTCATTTTACAGTACAACTGATGTTAGCTCTTCACCATTTATCCAACAAGGAATGAATTAGCTTAGACATATTTTGCTATTTGTAGATTTGGCAAAGAAAAAAGTAAGTGATGTCAAATAAATTTGAATCAATCTTTTTTCACTATTGTGTAGCTATTCCAATGTATATTAATAGTGAAAGTTTCTTGGATGGCATTGTAAGTTTTAGGGAAACCAATACTTATATCATCCTTTTGTATGATCTTTGTTGTAACTTGTAAGTGGCTTTTAGTAACAATTGTAGCTCAGTGGTTACCTTTTATTCCTTAGCTGAAGTTTTCCAATTTATAGCCTCAGAAATGTATTCTCAAGATGAGCTTTGCATATAAAAATAGTAGTCGTTTGGAGATATGCCCATAAGACACTCTCTATGGATAAAGGTGATCAGAACAAAGTATGGAGAATTGGATGACTAAAGAAGCAAGCAATCCTTATGGTGTCATTGTTTGGAGATCTATCAGAAACTGGTGGCCTATTTAACTTGAACCACACGACCATTAGTGTAGAAGAATCTCAGAGGCATACAACGGACAATGCCTAAGGCTGGGCACCGGAACGGGTTGTACCGGTACCATTCCGGTCCGTTCCGGTATCATTCCGGTCCGTTCCGGTCCGGTAGTATTCGGGACGGGATGGGATACATTGAACCGGTACACGGAACGGAACGGTACCATGATTTGGTACCGGTATACCGGTACCGGTTCATTCCAGTTCCGTTCCGGTCCGGTCCGGTCCCGGTAAATCATTTTTAATTAAAATAAAAAATAATATTTTTGTCATTATTTACTTTTATTAGCATTTCTTTTTTGTTTATTTAATTTTTTTAAAATTACAAACTTAAGTTATTTAACTTACAAGTTATAAGTATAACTTAATAACTTATAAACTTCAAAAGATTCAAATCTTTAAAACTTATAACATAACTACATAAGCTCAAAAACTAAAAAAAAAAACTTTATTAAACTTAACTTGCAAACTTATATACGTAAAAATTAAAAAAAAAATCTTTAAAATAAACTTAAGTAAAATTATTATAAATTTTAAAACTTAAATACTATAAACTAATATAACTTAGAAAAATAAAAAAAACATTCGAATTTTCGTAATTCAAAATTACTCAAAAAAAATAATTATTTTTTGAAATAGCTATATGTGCTGTCCCGTTTATCCCGTTCCGGTCCATTCCGGTCCGTCCCGGTTCTATCCCGGTATATAGTGGGACGGGACGGAACTGAGCCTCCATCCCGGTACCTAGGGGTGCGCATCGGTCGGTTCGGTTTTAGGTGTTATTGGTTCGGTTTATCGATTTTCGGTTTGTATATACTTCAAACCGATAACCAAACCAATAACATATTTCTTAGCGGTTTTTGGTTAATCGGTTTATGGTACTTAACGGTTCGATTTTCGGTTTAACCAATAAGAAAATACTCATATATATTATATACACGATAAGAAAATTTTCAAATAAACCATATGATTTTTCCAACATTTGGCATGAAAGTAATAATCATAAAAGTAACAATCATTTTTCTTGCAAGTTTAGACAGTAGACACATTCAAAGGAAAAAGTGTGAAAGTAACAATCGTTTAACCATTAACAAAAAGTGTGAAAGTAACAATCGTTTAACCATTAACAATAAGACTAGTAAATTTAGTATAGTCTTATTGGGTTATCGGTTTAACCATTAACAAAATGATAAAACCGAAAACCGAACCAATAACCCAATAAAAAAATTTGCAAAACCGTTTAAAACCCGTTAGTCCAATAACCCAATATCAATAAACCAATAGTGTTTTTTTCGGTTCGGTTTATTGGTTAAATCGGTTTTTGCACACCCCTACCGGTACCGGTCAACAACCCGGTCAAACCGTCCCGTTCCGGTCCGGTACCGATTCGTTCCGGTCTGGTGGTCTCATTCCGGTCCGGTGCCCAGCCTTCAATGCCTAGCAAGATTGTTGACACTCTATCTAGTTGGGAAGAACCTGGGAGCTAAAAACATGAGCTACCGGAGAACCATACCATCTTGTATATGGTGGACCATCTGGAAGGAGATAAATGCTAGGTGTTTCGAAGACACAAGTAGAACAGTACAGAAAATCAAAACAGATTGTATTTTGCTTCTGTGTTTTTGATGTACAAAGAACTCTCATATAGATGTGTTAGAACTGGGAGTCCTTTGATATATTGCTATACTTTGACTTGTTGTAAAGGGTTTAGTACACTACCTAAGTGCTGAGTTATAATACAAATGTTACTTATTCAAAAAAAAATAGTAGTCGTTTGATACGTGAGATGAGATAAACAATTATAATTCGGATTGGGATTATTTTATCCCACATTTTATATGGGATGATGATCCCAATTCCCACCATTTCAGTACAAATGGTGTGAAATAATCCTGATTAGTCGATACCTTAAAGTAAGTATGGGATAAAGTTAATTTCAAATTTTATTCTACAATTATTATCCTTTATCTCTCGTATCAAACGATCTTTTAAAATTTTAGCATTGAGTCTGTTCAAAGAACCAAGATGAAACCAACTCAGGCAATCAGTTTTTTTCTATTATTTTTTTTTTTGAAAAAACCGACGATAAACCTTTCCACATACCACAAAAAATGTTACAGTAATAAATTTGAATATCATTTATGATTATTTCTTTTCCCATTATTATTGAACTATAGTAACAATTTTTTTTTCTTCCGTACTCAATGAATTAAGAACATTTATCCTTTTAAATTTAAATTCAAAGAACTTGATAAACATTAGAGCATATGAAGAGATGCAAATAATATTATCAACTGTCTTTTAAATTCAAAGAACTTAAACATTAGAGCATTGAATTTGTAATCGTTTTGAGCACGAAATAAATAGATGCTCGCTGAAGTCAAGTTTTTACTCATTTCCTTTCAATTTTCATGGTAAGGCAGAAGAAAATCATGGTGGCGGCCGGAGAAGGAGACCGGCTGAGTAATCTGCCGGAGCCGATTCTCCTCTACATCCTCTCAATGTTACCAAACAGTAAACAAGTTGTTCAAACCAGTGTATTATCATCGCAATGGCGATTTCTTTGGAAATCGGTTCCAGCGTCACTCGATTTCGATTTTTCAGATGATCCTAAAGCTTACAGAGAGAAACATATTCTCGCTTACGTAGCTTCTGTTAACAGAGAGCTTCATTATTGGAGGTTTTGCGAGAAAATTAAATCATTTAGGGTTTTTATTCATAGTTACGTGAATATTGATCGTGATATTGATTTTTGGGTGTACTTTGCTACTAATATTGGTAAGGTTGAAGAGTTTTCGTTGAAATTTTATGTTATTACTTATCCAGATTTGGCGTATAAGTTTCCTGAATTCGCGTATACGAATACTGTTTTGAGGAATTTGGCGTTAGGATTTTGTCAATTGAGACCTTCTGGTGATGTGAAGTGGAGTAATTTGGTTTCTCTTTCGATTGGGGATGTTGATATGACAGAGGATGTAATGGAAAAAGTATTGTTAGGTTCTCCTAATTTGGAGTGCTTGGAATTAGATAATGTTGTTGGTATTCGTCGTCTGGAAATCAGCTCTGTGAAGCTGAGGAAATTGATTCTAAAACATGATAATGATGAATGCCATTGCCTTGAAATTCATGCTCCGTATATTCGACATTTGGAAATTTGGGGATTGTGCTGTAAGGAGATGCATTTTCAGCTGAGAAATGTGGCTTCACTTGTTACTGCAGTCGTTTCTTTAAATGTTTATTTTCCTAAGAATGCAGAGAAGGAGTGCAAATATTTGCAGGAACTTCTTCACCACGTTGCCCATGTCGAAAATCTTGAATTGAGTCCCTGGTGCATCGAGGTTTATTCTTACTCAGATTTTGTGACTTATTATTTGTTATTGAATTCATTGGTATCTGTTACTAAGTATGCTGCATTTCTTTATTTTGACGTATCTGTTTGGTTCATAAGTGCCTATCCATACTGGAGTTGAAAGGGTGGCCTATACCACCATCAAACTGGAGATTCTTAAAACTTAACGCAGCCTTAGAAAAGTTGGACTACCCTGGAATTTGCAGCTTTCTATCGAGTTCATCAAATCTTGAGACATTGATCATTGACTGGTTCAATCGCAAACCAAGAGTAAGTTTCTTTATCACACTTTTCAATCTGTGTGCAATCAACTCCTTTGCTTTCTACCTGGTTAATATGTTGGATTTTTTCCTGCAGAAACTGCTGTCAAAGTGCACAAATGAGGATGAACAAATGAGGAGATTATGGACACGTTATTTTAACTGCTCATTGCCACATCTAAAGACCATCAAATTCATTAACTTTTATGGAAAACCAAGGGAAAATAATGTTGTTCTACCATTGGTGAAATGGTTGCAAAAGAATGCAACAGCACTAAAAGGGTTGTCATTTCTAGTAAAAATAGAGGGAAGTGATGTATCACGGAGTCATGTTGTCCGGAGTTCCTAAGCTTTTCAAGATCCTCCCTGCACACTTCAGTTTTCTTTCCTTGCTGACTCTCTTTTGTAGTGATCGCAACATACATAGTTTGGATTCTACTAATCAGTATCCAAGTAGTTGTTCATGTCTAAAGCACAATGTATTTTTTCTTTGATAATCATGTAAGAAAGCTTGCTCTAAGGTTGAATGTCATTTTGCAGAAATAGTATTTCTAGATTCATTACGACTCAATGGGCTTGTTTCCTATGTAATGGAAAGTGGAGATGTTTGAAGATGTTCACGTTGTAGTATTTTGTGTGACCCTGATGCATGTCAAAGAACACTCTGAAAAAATGGCCAGACATGTCTGTTTCAAAGAGATCACCCCATTTGTTTTAATCTTGAACAAGTATGATCTGTTCGAGGAGAAGATCGTTTGTGTACGTACCATTGGGCTCTTGCTCAGCGATTTCAGTCACCATAGTAACCATTCACTAGCAAAACCAAGCATATTATTATGTCGTGGTGAAGTTTAAAGACCTCTATGCTTCTCTTACTGGTAGCAAGCTATATTTGTGTGGGAAGACACTCTACAACTTATTTGGTTTCTAAAACGTCATATGAGTTGCTGATTCTAAAAATATTATCCAAAATCCCAACTTTTGAAGGGCTATATTATTCACTTGATGCCATTGTTATGTATGTATAATTTGTTAAACGCTAATACTATATTGAACCACTTTCGCAACAAAGAGGTATGATCTAAACCAGAGTTACATTTGTCTCTTTTTCCCTAATTATCCCTATCAACTTCAATTGAAATATATTTGAGGTTTTTGATTCTTATATAAGACATTTTTCTTTTTTCTTTTTAATTTTATACTCTTGCAAAATACATAAATATGACTTTTAACTTGACTTTCGACTAACAGTTATGTCCTCTAAATTTTTGTGTGCATAAATATATACACTTAAATTTATATAAAATTGAACAAATAGACACACACGTCTTACGTGACAAATACACATAAAATGCCACATAGGACACAAAATTGACATGTAAGATGTCACGTATGACAGATGAGTCTATTTATTCAAGTTTTTACTTATGCCAAAGTTAGAGGGCATATTTTAAATAATATACCATAGTGTAAACGGAAACTGCAATTTTGCGGTTATCAAATTGCCATTACCGAAACTGCAACAGAAAATCATGACGGCGGCCGGAGATGGAGACCGGCTGAGTAATCTACCGGAGTTGATTCAAGTTCACATCCTCTCTATGCTACCAAACTGTAAACAAGTTGTTCAAACCAGCGTATTATCATCGCAATGGCGATCTCTTTGGAAATCCGTTCCAGCATCACTCAATTTCGACTCAACAGATGATAAAGATCTTTCCGGTTTCGTACGTTCTGTTAATAGAGAGCTTCATTATTGGAGGTCTTGCGAGAAGATTAAATCATTTAGTGTTTGTCCTTTTACATACGATGGGTTGATTATGGATTCTGATCTTTATTTCTGGTTGCACTTTGCTACTTATTCTGCTAAGGTTGAAGAGTTCACGTTGAAATTTTGTGATACGGCCTTTCCAGAATGTATGTATGCTTTTCCTGAATTCGCGTATAGGAATACGGTCTTGAGGAATTTGGTGTTACGGAATTGCGAGTTGAAACCTTCTGGTAATGTGAAGTGAAGTAATTTGGTTTCTCTTTCAATTGGGGATGCCTATATTTCAGAGGATGTAATGGAGAAAATATTATCAGGTTGCCCTAATTTGGAGTGCTTGGAATTAGATAAAGTTCTTGGTATTCGTCTTCTGAAAATCAGCTCTGTGAAGCTGAGGAAATTGATTGTAACGATGTATGAAAGACTTGAATATGATTATGAGTATTAAGATGAATTATATTGCATCGAAATTGATGCCCCATATATTCGACATTTGGAACTTTGGGGATCGTGCTGCAATGAGCTGCACTTTCAGCTGAGAAATGTGACTTCACTTGTCACTGCAGTCCTATCTTTAAGTGTTGATTTTTCTGGCCTTGAAGATAGCTTGGAGGAAGAGTGTAGATATTTGCAGGAACTTCTTCGCCACGTTCCCCATGTCAAGAATCTTGAACTCGGTCCCTGGTGCATCGAGGTTTATTCTTACTCTTGGCTATCCAATTCAGATTGTGTTTTTTTTTCATTTTGCGACTTACTTATTATTTGTTATTGAATTCATCAGTTTAGTAACATTAAGAATATCACTAATTAGGATGATATTATAACTATGTTTGTAAGTACTGAAGAATAACATTCTCATGGCCAATTTTGTTGGACAGTAGCATGTGATTGAAAATAAAGAGTTTACTATTAGGATGGATAGCATTTAAAATTTGGATTGGTTTACAGTGATCATATTCTTGAAGTCATGTGAATGGGTGTGGACTAGTGGTCAATGAAGTGGATTGAGCACCGTGAAGTTCAATTCCCAACAGAGGAAAACATTAAGTGATTTTTCCCTCTGTTGTAGCCTTGGTTGACAAAGTTACCAAGTATCTGTTGTGGCTAGGAAAGGGCAAGTATCCCGTGGAATTAATTGAGGTGCGCGCAAGCTGGCCCCAACACCACTTTTATCAAATAAAGTCATGCGAATGTGTTTTTCCAAGCATTAACATACTTAGTGTAATCCCACTACTTGTGGTTTACGGAGGGGGTGTGGCGTACACAAACCTTACCCCTACCTTTGTGCTCCAAGTGTTTAAAAATCAATCTGTCGATTTCCAAGCCAACCTTGAACACTTTGATGTGGCTTGTGGCAAAACACAGTCCCTTTAGTTGAAGCTGTTTTTACGAATTATTCAATAACTTTCAATGTTATTTATTAAGTATGTTGCATTTCCTTGTTTTTGACATATTCTAGTTTATCTATTTTGTTGGTAAGTGCCTGTCCATACTGGAGTTGAATGGGTGGCCTGTTCCACCATCAAGCTGGAAATTCTTAAAACTTAACGCGGCCTTAGAACAGTTGGACTCTCTTGGAATTAGCAGCTTTCTATCGAGTTCATCAGGTCTTGAGACATGGGTCATTGACTGTTGCGATGTCAAATCAAGAGTAAGTTTCTTTTAGACCTTTATTTTTGTTAATGTAATTGATATAAAATAACTATTAGTGAAAGATGATATATGTCAATATATTTCTGATCTTTAGGTATGTTTCATAGACAATGATAAACTCCTTTGCTTTCTACTTAAAGGAGAATAACTGGTTAATATATCGGATTTTTCCTGCAGAAATTGCTGTCAAAGTACACAAATCAGGATGAACGACGGAGGAGATTTGAAATATATAGTTTTAAATGTTCATTGCCACATCTAAAGACCATCAAGTTCATCAACTTTTATGGAGAACAAAGGGAAAATATGTTTGTACTACCATTGCTCAAATGTTTGCGCAAGAATGCTACAGCGATAAAGAACTTTGTCATTGCTTGCAAGTTCAGAGGGAAGTGATGTGTCTCGGATGAGTTCCTAAGTTTTCCAAGATCCTCTCTGCACGCTTCAGTTGTCTTTCCTTGTTTGATAAGATTTACGCCACTCTCTTTATAATCTTCTCTTAAATTTCCAAAAAAACTTCTATCGCTCCATCCCCGCAGGAGCAGAGAACCCGTCGTTGTCTCGGCTAAGCTACCAGAAGCTCTGGGAAAGTTGGAATGGGAGAGCATTCATCTTGGAGGGGGCTTACTACTTGGATGTTTTAAGTAGTTATCTGCTCCGCACTTGGCTACCCAGCGTTTACTGTAGGCACCAAGGGCGGAGCCAGCCCTCTATAATTACTATTTATATTATTATTTATACATGATTAAAATTATTTTTTATATATATAGTAGATGTCGAATCCCATTCGATTAGTTTGTGTGTTTAGTTCATCAGATTTTGAACTACCTTATTAAAAATCCTAACTCCGCCACTGGTAGGCAGAGGTGGGACCTTCCCGGTCCTCTTGTACTAGGGAAAGATCATCTCAATGCTCTATTGCCCACACTAGATATGGACCGAAGTATCGATGCTTAATTTACTTGGAGCAAGGTGGCCGGTATTAACCAAACTATTAACGGAATTGACACTTTTTGGACTAAAGTATTGACTACATGGATAATTTATATTAAATCATTTCGAAAAGATATTTTTATTCATTTTCATATAATTTAAGGATATTTATGACCATTTTCTTTCTTAATTTATATATGAACTGACCTAAATTATTTTCTTCGTTTCCCCTTTCGCGCCAACTTTACCAAAACTGCACACTCCATGGAAACCCAGAAGAAAATCATGGCGGCGGCCGGAGGAGGAAACCAGCTGAGTGATCTACCGGAGCCGATTCTACTCCACATCCTCTCTAAGTTATGGGACGAAAAACAAGTTGTGCGAACCAGCATACTCTCTACACGATGGCGATTTCTTTGGATGTCCGTTCCATTATCACTCGGTTTCACTTTCCCCAATAGTAAAAATCAAAATGACATTCTTGCTTACCTGGCTTTGATCAACAGAGAACTTTACTATTGGAAATCTTGCGAGAAAATCAAGAGATTGTTTGTGAGTAGCCTTAGGTACGATAAGATTTATGCTAAAGATGTTGATTTATGGGTACATTTTGCTACTAAAGTTGCTAATGTTGAAGTATTTACACTTGATTTTTATTCAAGTCAACAAAATTATGAGTTTCCTCAGTTTGGGTATAAAAATTCGTCCTTAAGGGAATTGGTTTTAAGTTATTGTCAATTGAATCCTTGTGGTAGTGTTAATTGGAGTAATTTAGTTTCTCTTTCGATTGGGAATGCTGAACTGACGGATGGTGCTACGGAAAAGGTATTATCTGGTTGCCCTAACTTGGAGTGTTTGGAACTACGAAAAGTTTCAGGCATACAGCGTCTGGAAATTAGATCTGTGAAGCTGAGAGAATTGACGATAGAAGAGTACTACGACAAGCATCATGATATTTGGCTCGAAATAATAGCCCCACATATTAAGCATTTGGAAATTATAGGAATGTGCAGTAAGATACGCATTGAGCAGACAAATGTGGCTTCACTTGTTTATGCAATCCTTCGTTTAAATTTTGATTTTGAGGACGAGGAGAACAACTTGGAGAAGGAGTTAAGCTGTTTGAAGGAACTTCTTCATGGCGTTGCCCATGTCGAGAATCTTGAACTGAGTACCTGGTGCATCGAGGTTTATTTATACTCTTCACTATCCATAATTCAGAATTTCTTTTTATTTGCCATTGAATATTACTTTAGTTAACATTAATAGTGCCACTACTTAGGATAATTTGATACCTAAGTTGCTAAGTACTAAAGAGTAAAGAGTTGCAATTGATAGAACATGTAAAATTTGGTTTGATTTATATTGATCTTACATTTAAGTCCTGTTGATGGGGTTTTCCATGTGTTTAAAGGTCCATCTATCTTTGGATTTTTAAAACAACAATGAATACTTTGATGTGGAAAATCACAGTCGTATAGTCCAAGCTATTTTTGTTAATGAATTATTCAACAATTTGCATCTCATTTGTCAAGTAAGTCATGTTTCCTTGTTTTGACATATTCTGGTTTATCTTTTTGGTTTATAAGTGCCTGTCCATTCTGGAGTTGAAAGGGTGGTGGTCTCCACCATCAAGACGGAAATTTTTAGAACTTAGCGTAGCTGAAGACCAGTTGGACTTTCCTGGCATTTGCAGCTTTCTACAGAGCTCATTGGATCTTGAGACATTGGTCATTGACTGGTTTGGGGATTCACCAAGAGTAAGTTTCTTTTAGACCTTTATTTTTGTTATCAAGAGAGGGGCGTGGCTTCCTTACCTGTTCAAAAAAGATAACTCTCTAATGTGTAAGCAAAAAAGAGGGTTTATATATAGAAGGAGGACTCTCATTTGCAATTTGAAACATAACTAGTTTAAGTACTTAATTATGAGCTTCACAAGTGATGTAGCTAACAAGGTCTCGCTTTTGCTTTTTGTGGCTACAATGTAGCCTTACTCTCTATTTGCTTATCTCTGCATCTTCTTGATGCCTTCTATAATTAAACCTATTACTTCATTATAAAAAAAGAAGAGAGCTTCACAACAATATCTTTTGACTTGTGGAGATTGCTTCCGTGTATGTTGTTTTCACAAGAACTAGAAAGGAGAAAAAAGTTAGACAAGTAACATGTGAGCTGACAGAAGGATCAAACCGGGAAGTTTATCTTATTGCATTATTGGAGATAAGCTTTGGGCTTTCTTTCGAATTCTGAAACAAGGGAGGTTCCACTTGTCAATTATTAAGTTCCCTCTAGCTTCTCTCGATAGTGAGTTAAAGCCTAAACATTTTCTTCTCTACATCCAATAAGTGATTGTATCCCAGCTAAAGAATCAGCCACACAGACTTCTCTGTAAAATTGTACATATCACTTTGAATCAACTCTTTAGTATCTTCAATAATAGGTTAATAGTGCCAAAAAGTTTTTATAACTCCCTTGACAGCATTCACAATAAATTATGGGTGGTCTTCCACCCAAATGTTGCTAATACAATGTTCAAGACACCATTTAAGCCCATAGGAAAATAAGTGCTGCAATCTTATTTGCAACTGCCGTCTGCGTTTAATTAGTTTTACCCATCCTAGATGAGATTTACACCATTTTACGGTACTTGTTCATTGAGGTGTGTATTTCTCAATGTGTTCACATATATTGCTCCAGGGAATGTGTAGTTCAAATTCTGCAAATTTCATTTCAATGTTGTTTTGTTTGGTTATCAGAATCTGCTTTTAAGTCTGGAAAGTTGATGGTTTCTCTTTGCTAAATCTGCTGCAGCAGCGTGTTTATTATTCTGTTTTTGTGTAAGATGTTTAGAGGAACTCTCTTGTTCTCTCAATTTAATTTTGTCAAGAAAATGGTTCAACTTGAGTTGCCTTGACTGAACTTTTTGTAGCTGTTGGAAAAAGATGCTTAACAAGGGATTGTTCTCACCTTCATGCGAGGGTGTAAATGATCAGATTTGATGAAGCTTTGGAACATTTTTTTTGTTGTTTGCATGTACTACATTGTACGTAACATTGCTAAGCACTTGAGATGTTCGTTGAATTTAAAAATTCTATCACCTTTTTATTTTATCCACGATCAACCCTTTGGTTTCTTGTTTCCATCTAAGGAGAGTAATTGGTTAACATAGCAAATTCTTTTCTACAGGACCTGCTGTCAAGGTACACAAACAAGGATAAACAAACCATGAGGTTTGAGACACATAATTTTAACGGCTCATTTCCACATCTGAAGACCGTCAAGATCGATAACCTTTGGGGACTTCTAAGTGAAAATAAGTTTGTGCTGCCTTTGGTAAAATATTTGCTCAAGCATGCGATCGTGCTAGAAAAGTTTGTCATTGCTGCATCATTCTTAGGGAGTGATGCGTTTCCGGATCATGCTGAAATGACACAGGAATTCCTAAGCTTTCCAAGATCATCTCCTCACATTTCAGTTGTCTTCTCTTATTGATAACATTTGGCTCCTATCGTTTGAACAGATTGCAACATATCAAACTAATTTTGTAAAGGAAGCTACGCCGTGGAAACTTGGCTCAGTGAAGGCAAGAGTATCATGAGTTGTATATAATTTTTGAGCTCACAAGCATGGTCCTGGTGCTCCAACAATTATATTCATAAACAAATGAATTCTCTTCACTTGTCGAAAAAAATATTCTAGTATTGAAACGTTCATGCTCTACAAATGGGATTGGTTATTTGAATTGTCACTGTTACTGCATTTGAGATTCGACCAATCTAAACAAACAAATCATTTTACCCCACTCGATCTCCCAAAAGACAAATAAGTATGTTGCACGTGTGCGATAATAACAAATACCCCTCAATCCCAAGACTATTTGAATTGGATTGTCATTGTTCATATCACTCCATTAAAGACTGTCATAGTCCAATATTATAGAGAAAAATGTTTCTGCAATATTATCTACATCTTTTGCTGGCATATGATATGACAGTGAGCACTGAGCAGCAGTCAGTTGCTACACAATTTTCCCAATTTTTGTGGTATGTCCATATTTGGCTATGACTGTACTATCAAGTCTTAAGACTGATGGTACATTCAACCAAAAACGTCCGTTGCAGTATCTAAGACTTAAAAGATCGAAGTCTTGTTGCTCTTTTGATTTAAAATCAGCAATAAACTTTTCTTTTAGTGCTTCGACCCGAAGCGATAGCTTCTAGCTAGTTCAATGGATAAGATAGAATTTCAAGAGTTAACCAAAAAAAATTTATATGTTTTTATAAAAAAAAAATATTTCAAGTTGTTAATTATTGAGATTTATAGTGCTTTTTACGTCATTTCTATATATGTTATTTGCTTTGTTCCAATTTATGTGGCACTTGTGAGATCCCATTTTTTTCTATTCTTGCATAATACATTTGACAAGGCGTAGTTGTATGAGTTGTATATGATTTGATATGGTACATTGGAGAATAAGACTGCAAATGGGTGGTAATATCGAGGAACTAAACTAAAGTTTTAGGTTAGAGGAATTACTCAAACAAAGGTTTGGAGTTAAAGAAATGGCTCGTGTAACACCTTGTATGTTTGAAAGGTTTAAATTAACACGTACATTCGGAATAAGCCTATGAGTGTCTAATATGCTAAGAATAATGTTTATGAGGTATTATAGTAGCGCGATGGTCGTATGTTAAGTTTTGAAGTTAAGCAAAGTAGTGAAACAAAGGTCGGCAAAAGTTATCGTAAGTTTCTCTAATAAATTTTCTGAACTTTGGGTCAATTGTCTCGGATGTTTTCTTCCAATATATAAGGAGTTAAAGGATCTACGACCTATTAAATTGAAGGTCTACTAGTCTAGCTTGCAATGCACAAAACCTCACAGCGAACCAACTTTGAAGTAAGAAATTATGAGTGTTTTACTGTGGTCTGTCTAGGCAGATCCGAGTCATGAACCAGGTTGGGTCAAATAATATTTTAAATCGGCTATTCGACGTTTTAAACCATAAAAAACATTTCTTTTCAGTTCATAACTAGAGAGAAATCTTAATGGTTCCAATGGAATTTTTTAGTGATGAAGTTGTGTTTTAGTGATTCTACCGATAAAGTTTTCCCTCGTGCCTAGAAAAGTAATCTCTACGCATGACAATTATTTTCCCCTTCTATTAGTTGTGTTTGGAGCTAGTTTTGAAAGATAGAATTTGATAGTTATTGGTGGTTCTTCAAGGTTTACCCTTTGTTTGGTAAAGTAACAATCTCGAGACTCTTTTATGATTTTTTTTACGAAGTTCTACTGACATTTCGACAAGTTAGGACCATATGACGAATCTGCCGATTTAAGCTCATTATAAATTGTTTATAGGTGCTTATATATAGTGTTTGCGGAGCTTAGGACGTAAGGAATAACTTTCGTGAAGGAACTACGAGCATTCAAACGTTCGTTGGAAATATAGGTTAAGGCTAAGCTCTGTCCTTCCTTTTAGCACTACTCCCGGGAAATTCCTAAAACGGCAAATGCGATATTTTATTATTGTATTGTTAGAAAGAACTTCTGAATTATTTTTATGATGCCTATTATATTGATATTGATTTTGAAAAATCTTTAAAGTAACACATTGATTTTCAAAACTCTCAAATATAACTTGTATGTTTAAACTATTAAAACACTTGATTTTTGAATTTCTTTCTTTTATAAATTATCATGTAACCAAGTATAGAAACTAAGTGAAACATTTTAAGATTTTTATGAACATCGACCCCTTAGCTAGGATTCAGGGTTCAGCTGTGAGTTAGTAATCTCCATCTTATCACGAGGCTATCAAAATATGTTTACTTTTGTTGTACAATTTGATTATAGTTGGGGCCTTGTCTCGACAATGCTTATTTCACTCGTAGAGGTTATTGTGGACATGATATTCCAGATGTTGTGCTACCCGATCTTTTGGACCCACAATTTAGTTAGCTAGTATGTTTCAATGGCTAACTCGATCAAGTACGGTATCGAGTATCAACCGAGCCTCCCTATTTTGGGGAATGACAACACCGATATAATTTCAAGAGTCAACCAAATGTATGTCTATTAAATATATAACTTGTTCATTGTTATGATTTATAGTTTCTTTTAAGTAATTTTTCAAATATACAAAAGACTAGGAGAAATAAAATAAACGAATTAAAACGTAGATAAAAATGACCAAAATGCCCTTAGATGCCAAAGTAGGCATCCCTCAATTTAAATTTGAACCGCCCTAATAAGTTGTTCATTTCTTTCAATCAGCCATAACCCAAATCCTAACCACCAAATTAGTTCTTCATTTCTCCAATGGCGAAGAAAAGCAAGAAGAGAGAAGACCGACTCAGTGATTTGCCGGACTCAATTCTAATTCACATTCTGTCTATGTTGTGTGAAGACACTGAAGATAGTAAAAAAGTTGTGAGAACCAGCTTATTATCGAAGCGATGGCAGTTTCTTTGGAAGTCCGTTCCAGTATCACTTGAAATCCGATTCCCCGATGATTGCTATTCCACCACACCTGCTAAGTGGGAAAGGGGTGTTCTCGATTACTTGAATTCCACCCATAGGGAGCTTCATTATTGGAGGTCTTGTCACAAAATCAGAAAATTAGTGTCGTATTCAATAATCGCGACCCAGAGAAATTTGTTAAAGACATCGATTTATGGGTGTATTTTGCAAGTGAAGTAGCAAATGTTGAACATTTTAAACTTATAAGTGAAGGTGGATATAAGGTTCCTCAGTTCGCATATAAGAATACGTCGTGGAGAAAGTTGGATATAGAGTTATGTATGGAATTGAACCCCTTAGCTAATGTGAACTGGAGTGGTATCATTTCTCTTTCAATTGGATACACATATTTGACAGATGGTGCCATGGAAAAGATATTATCTGGTTGCCCTAACTTGGAGTGCTTGAAATTGGACCATTTTTGGGGATTTCATCATCTGGAAATCAGCAATGTGAAGTCCAGAAAATTGATTATGGACAACTTAGAAACTGATGAATGTGATGTATGGCTTGAAATAATAGCCCCATATATTCAAAATTTGGAAATTCAGGGGACGTGCCGCGGGATATACTTGAGAAATGTTGCTTCGCTTGTCACTGCCGTCCTTAATTTTGATTTTGATTTTGAATTTGAAGAGCAAGACCCATTGCAGAGGACGGAGTCTACCTGTTTGAACGAACTTTTTCACAGTGTTGCCCATGTCGAGAAGCTTGAATTAGGTCACTGGTGCATCAAGGTTTATTCCTGTTCATTAGTTTATTAACATTAATAGTGACAGTATTTAGGATAATCTAATGACCAATTTGGTGAGTACTCAATAATTACATTCTTTTACTGATCTGGTTGCTAAGTGGAAGGGGATTGAAACAATAAATAATTTGCAATGGACAGAACACTGAGAATAAATAGCTGATCATAATCTTTTTGTCATGTGAATGGTTTTTCAAAGTGTTTTAACAGTCCATTTTTGTATCTCCAAACCATCCTTGAACACTGTTTAACAATTTGCATGTCACTATTAAGTATGCAGCATTTCCTTGTTTTGACATCATCTGGTTTCTCTATGTGGTTTATAAGTACCTGTCCATAATGGAATTGGAATGGTGGCAACCTCCACCATCAACCTGGAAATTCTTACAGCTTAGCACGAAGTTGAAGCAATTAGATTTCCCTGGAATTTGCTGTTTTCTACAGAGTTCATCGGATCTTGAGACTTTGGTCATTGACGGGTACAATTTCCAATCAAGAGTAAGTTCCGTTTGGACTTTATTTTTGTTACTTCATGTTATTAATATATAAAAGAAGACGACGCGGGCGGGGATCATAAAACTTAATGAAAAGTCACCTTTGTGAATCGTGATGTACTTCATAGATAATGCTAAAAGGTTACAAGGAGGGGGGATTTGACTGATGAGACGATCTGTAAGTAGTTGATGAACTATACAATAGCTTCTAATTTGTGGAGACTTATTTGCTCCCTTGTGCATTGTTTCCATAAGAACTTGAAAAAGTGAGGAGTTTTGCAAAAAGATATAATTGGGAAGGGAGCTGCCATTTGTAAACCCTTCTTTGTGTCCAATAGGTGACTGTATCCAACTAAAGAATAGTGTCACCTCGACTTATGAATCAACTCTTTATGCTTTTCAATAATAGGTTCATATTGCCAAGAAGGTTTTGCAACTTGCTTGTCAACATTCACAACAAGTAAAGAGTTAGCTTCCACCCAAATTCTTCTAATACGATGTTCAAGACACCATTTAAGCCCACAGGAAAGTGCAAATGCTTTAGTCATATCTTTTTTTCAAATTTTGCTTTTCTAGTCTCGAAAGTGTGTGATTTCTCTTTGTTAAATCTGTTGCTGCAGTGTGCTTATTATTCCTTTGCTAAGTACTGAGATGTTCCTTGAATTTAAAAATTCATCACCTTTTTCCTGCTTCTATCTAAGGATAATAAAATAGGTTAATATAGCGGACTTTTTCCTACAGGACCTACTGTTAAAGTACACAAATAAGGATGAACAGACAAGGAGGTTTGAGACACATGATTTTAACTGCTCATTTCCACATCTGAAGACCATCAAGATCCTTAACTTTTCTAGATCTGTGATGCCATTGGTGAAATACTTGCTCAAGCATGCAACAGTGCTAGAAAAGTTCATCATTGCTGCCAGACGCAAAAGGAGTGATGTGTTTCCAGATTATGTCAAAATAGAACAGGAGCTCCCGACCTTTCCAAAATCCTCTCCGCAAGCTTCAGTTTCCTTTTCTTATTGATAACCTTGGACCCCTATTGTTTATATTAATCGCAACATACTTAACCCTCCGTTACTTTATGTCTGAAACTGATTTGAGCCGATAGACGAGGCTTGTATTGCACTTGTCCGTGTGTTCATTCTCTAATTATCATTCTAAATGTTTTGTGATTTCAGTTCATATTACTGAATCTTGATCATACTTTTATACTGAAAATTTAAGTTTTGCTATTATATGTGTGGGGCACTGATTCATCCTTTTGTTTTAGTCAGTTATAGTTTTTGCAATATTTGTTTTCGACAACCTGCTTTAAGATGTCTCTCGTGTTGTAGTTTTCTTTCCTTGCTTCTTTAGTCGTTTGCTCGACAACTTTAACAGACTCGTTGAGCTTAGTGGTCTCGTTGTGTAGAGAAACATCTCGTTCTTCTTTAACTTTTTTTTAAACACGCGATGAAGCACATTTCCTTTCTATTCCAAGCCAAAAGGACTCATTCCTCTCTAACTTTGATATGTTTATTGTATTCCTTTATATCATACCTCCTATAACAACATGATTTTACTATAACGATCAAATTTTTTGAATCGATTTTTCATATTTTGTTATAGTGTTTTTGATAATCACTTTCATTTTGTAGCCTCCTTCACATGTGCTAATTCTGGTAAATAAAAATGATTAGGTTACAGATTTATGAGAGGTAAGTTTTGCACTATGACAATTTTGATAGTTTGTTTAGTCAAACTTGCAAAATTTGCTTATTTTGAAAAAGTGTTTTGTGAAAGTTCTTTAAAAAAAAAAAACTGTAGAGAGTGTAGTTTGTATTTGATCAAGATTTCATGAGTGTTCCTCGAGAAAAAGTATCCTTTTTATCTTTTTTATAAAAAAGTTTTGCTATTATGCAAAAACATTTTTATTTTTTCTAAAAGTTTGGTTTAACACCTCAATATTTTTAAGAGTCGCCACCTTTATTTTAAAAGTCAATTAGGACACCTATTTGCTAAGGTAATGCTCGATTAACTCTAAACTAAAGTCCGCTTTACTTAATGCGATTCTAAGTAAGGGTTCTAAGAGCCCATTTGGATTGACTTAAAAAAACAACTGTTAAGTCAAAAAACAAAAAAATCAACTTTAAACGATTTTCGAGTAAAAAAATAAAAAGTAGGGGAGTCCTTTTAGTTTTTAACCTCTTTTTTAGTCATTTTAAACTTATTTTTAAGCTTGTCAAATACTTCCAAAAGCTAAAAATAATTTAAACGTAGATTTGACCAACTTTTAAGTCAATCTAAACATGCTTTACTTATCCTATAGGGAAGGTGTAAGACATCATTTAAAATCTATCAAAACGGATTAACCGGTCAAATTTAGATTAATTAATTACTCTCTCTGTCTCTAATTAGTTGTCCACTTTTTCTTTTTTAGTTGTCACTAATTACTTGTCCATTTTAACAAATCAAGAAAATACAAATTTATTTTATCTATTATACCCTCAATTAATTTCTTTGAAAAAAGTAAAACTTTTTGAAAATCTTGAAATTTTAATTCATTCACTTCATAATTAATAGGGGTAAAATAGTAAATTTACTATGTTAATAAATTTTTTTTACTAGGTGTGTCAATTCAAAAGTGGACAAGTAATTAGGAACAAAGGGAGTATAAAAGAAATTCTAAATTAATTAACCCCAAAAATGCTAACAATCAAAGAGCAAATTAACAAAATATCACATAATATGTTTCCTTAAACATCATTTAAAGGAAAACATAACATATTAACGACTAAAAGAAATAAATGAGTAATTTTCGATTTTCCTTGCTTGTCTTTTCCATTTCTATCCGGATGAGTTTAAACTGAAATAAAAATACTTGACTTTAAACTACTATATATTAAATAAAAATAGATAGAGCTAAGCAAAATTACACATCAAATATACTATCCAAACTGGAGCATAAAAATACTTGACTTTAAACTACTATATATTAAATAAAAATAGATAGAGCTAAGCAAAATTACACATCAAATATGCTATCCAAACTGGAGCACATATACTTTTCGTTTATTTTTTATACAAAAAATGTCCCTCCCATCTAACTAAAGGACCACAAATACCATTTCCTTTAACTCACTGCCACTGAATCCTGGCAAGTGACGTGCCAAAAAATTGCCTACGTGAGGCAATCAATGTGGCTAAAACACCTAATAGGTGAAGAAAACACCAATCTAAAGGGAGGGTGTTTTACCCACGTGGACAGTCATGTAAGCAATATTTTGACATGTTGGATGTCAAGTAGTAAGATCTAGGCGGCAGTCTGTTAAAAGAAAGGGTATTTGTGATCCTTTAGTTAGACATGAGTGGTATTTTTTGTATAAAAAATAAACGGAAGGTATATTTGCTATATTTCAGATAGTTTAAAGGTAATTTTGATATTTTTCTGTTTAAATAATCCATGTCGCCCAACTTAAATTTGACCCGCTCAAATGTGATAACCCGACCCACCTAATTCCCTTTTAACCCAACTGAGTTGTTTCAGACAGCCATAATCCAAATCCCTAATCCCCAAATTAGTTCTTCGATTCTCCTTCTCCAATGGCGAAGAAAAGCAAAAAGAGAGAAGCGAAGAAAAGCGAGAAGACAGAAGACCGACTCAGCGATTTGCCGGACTCAATTCTAATTCACATTCTCTCTATGTTGTGTGAAGACACTGAAGATAGTAAAGAAGTTGTGAGAACTAGTGTAGTATCTAAGCGATGGCAGTTTCTTTGGATATCCGTTCCAGTATCACTTGAAATCGAATTCCCCGATCATATTTTCGGTCCACCTGGTAAGTGGGAAAGGGATGTTCTTGATTACTTGATTTCCACCCATAGGGAGCTCAATTATTGGAGGAGTTGTCAGAAAATCAAAAAATTTAGTGTCGTATACGATACTCGCGACCCAGAGAGATTTGTTAAAGATGTCGATTTATGGGTGTATTTTGCAAGTAAACTAGCTAATGTTGAACATTTTAAACTTAGATGTGAAGATGGATATGTATTTCCTCAGTTCGCATATAAGAATACATCTTGGAGAAAATTGGATATACAGTTATGTACAAATTTGAACCCTTTAGCTAATGTGGACTGGAGTGGTGTTGTTTCTCTTTCATTTAGGTTCATAGATTGGACAGATGGTGTCATGGAAAAGGTATTATCTGGTTGCCCTAACTTGGAGTGCTTGAAATTGTACCAATTTTTGGGAGTTCATTGTCTTGAAATCAGCAATGCGAAGTTGAGAAAATTGATCATAGACAACTCAGAAATTGATGAATGTGACCTATCACTTGAAATATTAGCCCCATATATTCAAAATTTGAAATTTCTGGGGCCATGCCGTAGGATATACTTGAGAAATGTGGCGTCCCTTGTAAATGTAGTCCTTGATTTCGATTTTTGTTTTGGAAAAGAAGACCCATTGCAGAGGAAGGAGTGTACCTGTTTGAAGGAACTTTTTCACAACGTTGTGCATGTCGAGAAGCTTGAATTAGGTCCCAGGTGCATCCAGGTTTATTCATACTCTTCACTATCCAAAATTAAGAAAAAAAAATCAATTTGGGACTTCTTATTTGCGATTAAATTTTTTGGGTTAGTAACATTTATAGTGACAGTGTGTTTAGGATAATGTGAAAACCAATTTTGTAAGTACTAAATGATTACATTCTTTTTCCAATCTAGTTGCAAAGTGGCAGGTGACTGAAATAACACCTTTTGGACAAAATTTTGGATGATGAACATTGAGAATAAATTGTTTGTAAAATTTAAATTCATTTAATTGATCATAATCTTTTGGTCATGTGAATGGTTTTTCAAAGTGTTTAAAAGTCCATTTTTGGATCTCCAAACCAACCTTTGAACATTGTTTAACAATTTAAGTATGCAGCATTTCCTTGTTTTGACATATTCTGGTTTCTCTATTAAGTACCTGTCCATACTGGAATTGGAAGGGTGGCAGCCTCCACTATCAAGCTGGAAATTCTTACAGCTTGGCACAGATTTGGAGCAATTGAATTTCCCGGGAATTTGCTGTTTTCTACAGAATTCATCAGATCTTAAGCCTTTGGTCATTGACGGGGACAAATACCAATCAACAGTAAGTTCCCTTTGGACTTTATTTTTGTTACTTCATGTTATCAATATCAAACAACTATTAGTGAAAGAAGACGACGATATATATCCACATATTTCTGATATCCAGTACACTAGGAAAAAAATCATAAACATAATGAAAAGTCACCTTCGTGAATCATGATATACTTCATAGATAATGCTAAAAGGTTACAAGGAGGGGGGGATTTGACTGATGAGAAGATCTGTAGGTACTTGATGAACTATACAATAGCTTCTAATTTATAGAGACTTATTTGCTCCCTTGTGCATTGTTTCCATAAAAACTTGAAAAAGGAGAAAAAGTGATGAGTTTTCTCAAGTAACATGTGTGCTCACAAAAAGATCTAATTGGAAAGGGAACTGCCATTTGTCAACCCTTCTTTGCATCCAATAGGTAATTTTATCCAACTAAAGAATCAGCTACTCCGTTGACTTCTCTGTATTAGTGTGTCATCTCGACTTATGAATCAACTCTTTATGCTTTACAATAGTAGGTTCATATTGCCAAGAAGGTTTTGTAACTTGCTTGACAACATTCACAATAAGTAAAGAGTTAGCTTCCACCCAAATGCTTCTAATACGATGTTCAAGACACCATTTAAGCCCATAGGAAAGTGCAAATGCTTCAGTCACATCTTTTATTTAAATTTTTTCTTTTCTAGTTTTAAAAGTGTGTGATTTCTCTTTGTTAAATTTGTTGCAAGAGTTGCGCGGACTCTTCACTTTTGATGCCGCACCCGTGTTGGATTCTCCAAAAAATACACTACTTTTGGTGAATCCGACATGCACCCGTTGACATATTTGAAGAGTCCGAGCAACACTTGCAGCTGCATCCTTATTGTTCCTTTTTTTCTTGTAAGACATTCAGAAGAACTTTTTTGTTCTCTCAATTTATTTTCCTTCATAAAACAGTTCCACTTGTGTTGCTTTGATTCATGTTGTCACTACCAAAATAAACTCTATGAGTAAACTTTTTGTAGTTGTTGGAAAAAGACGTTTAACAAGTGATAGTACTCAACTTCATGTGAGGGAATAAATGACAGATGCTTTGAACATCTTTTTATGTTTGCATGTACCACATTGTAACATTTGATAAGTACTGAGATTGATGTTCCTTGAATTTAAAAATTCATGACCTTTTTACTTTATCCACAATCAACTCCTTTGCTTCTGGCTTTTATCTAAGGATAATAAAATAGGTTAATATAGCAGATTCTTTCCTACAGGAACTGCTGCTAAAGTACACAAATAAGGATGAACAGATTAGGAGGTTTGAGACACGTGATTTCAACTGCTCATTTCTACATCTGAAGACTATCAAGATCCTTAAGTTTTCTGGATGTGTGATGCCATTGGTGAAATACTTGCTCAAGCATGCAATAATTCTAGAAAAGTTCATCACTGCTGCCAAATACAAAAGGAGTGATTTGTACTATGTCAAAATGGTACAGGAGCTCCTGAGCATTCCAAGATCCTCTCCGCAAGCTTCAGTTATCTTTTCTTATAGATAATAACCTTGGGCCCCTATTGTTTTATAAATCGCAACATACTTAACAGTTACTCCCTCCGTTTCAAAAAGAATGACCCCCTTTCCTTTTTAGTTTGTTTCAAAAAGAATGACTTCTTTCCTTTTTTGGTAGCATTTTACTTTCAACTTTCCACGTGACATGTTTAAGACCACAAGATTAAAGGGCAATTTTGTACATTTGACATAACTTTAATTTAGGGCCACAAGATTCAAAAGACTTCTTTATTTTTTTAAACTCCGTGCCAAGTCAAACTAGGCCTCTCTTTGTGAAACGGAGGGAGTATTACTTAATGTTTGAAATTGGTTTGTGCCGATCGACAAGGCTTGGATTGCACTTGTCAGTATTGAAGTAGTTATTAGTGCTTTTTTCATGTCTAAGTAACCAAGTGTTCATTCTCTAACCATCATGTAAGCAACAGTACAAGAGGACGAGATATATGAGCTTCGTTTCCATTCAGATGTAACAGATAACTTCTTGAGCAATTTAATTTTCGAAGCACATAAGTAGTTCTATTGTGCCAAGTTGTTTTCCAGTTGGCTGCCCAAGAAGTTTGGTATAGAGTCATTTCTTCCAGGCATGAAGAGTGTGTTGAAGATGTGCACAATAGCTTTTAGATTGTAATGTGAAACTAGAGAATATTATAAGCTCTAAATTGATACTACTAGGTTTTATTATTTTTGCAAGCTCATATGTTTTGCATATTGTACAAACAAGGTTTATTTTGTATTACTAAAAAAATGTAACGATAGACGCTCTTGTCCGGTGAGGTATAAATTCTTTTAAACTCGCTTGAAGCATATTTCTTTTGTAATCCAAGCCAAAGGAGCCATTTGTCTCTATTTCAGTATGTTTATTGTATTCATGTATATCAATCTCTTTATAACAACATGATTTTACTATAACCATAAAAAGAATTAAATAAAATTTGCATAGTTTGTTATTATGCTTTTGATAATCACTTTCATTTTGTAACCTCCTTCTTTACTTGTCCTATTTCTAGTTGTGCAACATTTAAGTTTCATCCTTGTAAATAAAAAAAAGGGATAAGGCACAAGTACCCCCTAGATTATAATCGAAATCTCAGACTTACACCTCAACTAAACTAAGGTCCTATTACCCTCCTGAACTTATTTTTTTTGTAATTTTGTACACCTTTTGTCTTACGTGGCACACTCCGTGACTCCACGCAATTGAGGCACGTGTGAGATATTTGGATGCCACGTAAGTCAAAAAGGTGCACAAAATTTTAAAAAAAATGGGTTCAGGAGGGTAATATGACCTTAATTTAGTTAAGGTGTGTCTATGAGATTTCAGTCATAGTCTAGGAGGGTACTTGTACATTTTCCCAAAAAAAATAACATTAAGGTTACAGATTTATGAGGGAAAATTATGAATTTTGCGCTATGACAATTTTAATTAGCAAAACTTAAATAATGACCTTTTTAAAAAAAAATATGTTTTTGAAAAAGCTCGTTTTAAAAAAATTCTTTTAAAGAGCAATGATTTGTATTTGATCAAGATTCCAATAGTGTTCTTTGGGAAAAGTTATTGTTTGCAACAAATTTTAAACATATGAAAAATAAATAAACCACACAAATATAATCTGAAAAAACATGAATATATTGATAAATATGTGGGTACAATTCTGTTCCTTCCTTAATTCTACTCTCCTAAGATTTATCCATGATTCGAGGGTTGTTAGTGGCGTATTTCTCGAACTAAAATGATTTAGATTTGACCTCTATATGAATATTCCATCAACTTATGGAATATTCAAGATCTTGATCTTTAAAAATACCCAAGAGTTTATGGGATATTTTGAGATGCCTTTTCAGGGAATTTAGTATCCTTTATATATGCATAAACTAGGGTTTAGGGTTGAGTAACCTCCAAGAATTCTAATTGAAACTGAACACACTTTCTAGAGTCCCAATTCGAATTGAACACGTCTTGTAGAGTCCGCAAAATTTCAACTTCTACAAATGCCCCCTGCTTCAAGGCTTGTCGGAGTGTAGACTCGATGAAACTCAAAGACGAGGCTTGAAGTACTCATTCTTCCACCTTTGCAGCTTCAGATTTTCAGATTTGATTTAACAGAGAAGAGATAAAGAGCAGATTTAGTCCCACTGGGCGTGCCAATTTGTTTGCAACAAATTTTAAACATATGGAAAATAAATAAATCACAAAAATAAAATATGAAGAAACATGAATATCTTGATAAATATGCAAGTACAATTTTGTTCCTCCCTTGATTCTACTCTCCTAAGATTTATTCATGATTCGAGGGCCGTTAGTGGCGTATTTCTCGAACTAGAATGATTTAGATTTGACAATGCCCCCTGCTTCAAGGCTTGTCGGAGTGTAGACTCGATGAAACTCAAAGACAAGGCTTGAAGTACTCATTCTTCCACCTTTGCAGCTTCAAATTTTCATATTTGATTTAAGAGAGAAGAGATGAAGGGCAGATTTGGTCCCACTGGACATGCCAATTTGTTTACAACAAATTTTAAACATATGAAAAAATAAATAAACCACAAAAATAAAATCTGAAGAAACATGAATATAATGATAAATATGCGGGTACAATTCTGTTCCTCCCTTGATTCTACTCTCTTAAGATTTATCCATGATTCGAGGGCCGTTAGTGGCGTATTTCTCGAACTAGGATGATTTAGATTTGACATCTATATGAATATTTCACGTCTTTTGTGGAATATATCGAGGTCTTGATCTCATTGTGGAATTTTTGAGATGTCTTTTTAGGGAATTTAGTACCCTTTACATAGGCATAAACTAGGGTTTAGGGTTGAGTAACCTCCAAGAATTCTAATTGAAACTGAACACACCTTCTAGAGTCCCAATTCGAATTGAACACGTCTTGTAGAGTCCACAAAATTTCAATGTCTACACTACCATTTTTATCTTCTCAAAAATGTTTTTGTTATTATGCAAAAATACTTATGTTTTTCTTAAAAGTTTGATTTAACGCCTCAATTTTAAAATAAATATTTTTGGTAGCTTGACCAACATTTTGATCTTTAATTAACTAAAATTGTTGTTTTGATCCATGTGATAAATGGGAGTTAATAAAATTAACATAATACCCCCATCGTCCCTAATTACTTGTCCACTTTTTCTTTTATAGTTGTCCCTAATTACTTGTCCATTTTGACAAATCAAGAAAGGACAAATTCATTTTACCTATTATACCCTCAATTAAATGACTAATTATTTTGAAAAATGTAGAACTTTTCATCCACTTCATAATTAATAGGGGTAAAATGGTAAACTCACTATGTCATTAATTATTTTCTTAATAAGTGTGTCAATTCAAAAGTGGACAAGTAATTAGGAATAGAGGGAGTAATATTTATTGAAATTTTTTAAGTGTGAACATAAATGAGAACACATCTCCATCCTCCCACAATTAATAGTTATTGGGATTGATGTTGCTTCGTTCTCTCTTGGGCATCATTTTCAAAACAAAATTAAAAAAAATTAATGATAGTGTAATTTGATATCATTTATTGAGTTCGTTCAAATTCTGTCTGTTCAATTATCAGTATTGAAAATATTTGTTGGGATTAATATTTCTTCTCTCTCTTGTGTGCATTGTTTTTAAAACAAAATGAAGTAAATGATATTGTGGTCTATTATTATTTATTGAATTCGTTGAAATTCTGTCTATTCAATTATCAGTATTTTTGGAATTAATATTTCTTCTTTCTCTCTTGTGTGCATTGTTTTGAAAACAAAAACGAAGTAAATGATAATGTGGTCTACTATTATTTATTGAATTCGTTGAAATTCTGTGAGTTCAATTATTAGTATTGAAGAATAATATTTCGTGATATTATGGAAAAAATTAATCCTAATCTAGACAATTGCAAGAAAATTAAATTCTTTTAAAACAAGATAATCTTTTATTAGACTCAAAACTTATTTATCCTACATTTTTTTAATTTTTATTTCCAGTATATTCCTCGAATGTGAGGACCGGAACATGTACTAAGGTTGAAAATATTCATATATCCTATATAAATATATCATTAATGTTGTTTACATTAAAAAGAAGCGAGAAAAAAATCAAATATGTCCTTTTAATTATATATGTCATTCATTAATAGTTGAGTTGAATTTATTTGTATATTTGTCGTGATACAATGTAAAAATTGTGCAACTTTTCATTAACAATTAAAAAAAATAAAAAAATATACGTGTTATTAATTTCTTCACTAACAACTCAAATAATTAGAAAATATATGTATTATCAAACTCTTCAGAAAAAAAAATCAAGTAATAAAAAATAGCAAGTGTTTTTAATCTCTTCACTAACAACTCAAATAATCAGAAAAATAGATGTGCTATCAATCTCTTCACTAACAACTTAAATAGTCAGAAAAAACAAGCGTTATCAATCTCTCCACTAACAACTCAAATAATTAAAATATACACGTGTTATCAATTTGTTCATCAACAATTCAAATAATTAGAAAATAGTGTTATCAATCTCTTCACTAGCAACTCAAATAATTAAAATTTGCATGTGTTATCAATCTCTTCACTAACAACTCAAATAATAATAAAATTTGATATCATTTATTGTGTGCATCATTTTCAAAACAAAACAGAAAAAAGTTAATGATAATGTAATTTGATATCATTGATTGAGTTCGTTGAAATTATGTTCGTTCACTTATCAGTATTGAAAATATTTGTTGGGATTAATATCTCCTCTCTCTTGTGAGCATTAATTTTAAAACAAAACAAAGTAAATAATATTGTGATCTACTATTATTTATTGAATTCGTTGAAATTCCGTGAGTTCAGTTATTATTATTGAAGAATAATGTTTCGTAATATTAAGAAAAAAATTAATCCTAATCTAGACAATTACAAGAAAATTAAATTCTTTTAAAAAATATAATCTTTTATTAGACTCAAAACTTATTTATCCTACATTCTTTTAATTTTTATTTCTAGTATATTCCTCGAATGTGAGGACCGGAACATGTACTAAGGTTGAAAATATTCATATATCCTATATTATATAAATATATCATTAATGTTGTTCACATTAAAAATAAGTGAGAAAAACTCAAATATGTTGAGTTGAGTTTATTTGTGCATTTGTCGTGACACAATGTAAAAATTTGTGCAACTTTTCTTTAACAATTCAAAAAATATAATAAAATATATGTGTTATTAATGTCTTCACTAACAACTCAAATAATTAGAAAATATATGTATTATCAAACTCTTCACAAAAAAATCAAGTAATAAAAAATTGCACGTGTTTTTAATCTCTTCACTAACAACTCAAATAATATAGAAAAATACACGTGCTATCAATCTCTTCACTAACAACTCAAATAGTCAGAAAAAATAAGCGTTATCAATCTCTTCACTAACAACTCAAATAATTAGAAAATACACGTGTTATCAATCTGTTCAGTAAGAATTCAAATAATTAGAAAATACACGTGTTATCAATCTCTTCACTAGCAACTCAAATAATCAAAATTTACATGTGTTATCAATCTCTTCACTAACAACTCAAATAATGATAAAATTACACGTGTTATCAATCTTTTCCCTAACAACTCAAACAATAATAAAATTACATGTGTTATCAATCTCTTTGCTAACAACTCAAATAATCAGAAAATACACGTGTTATCAATTTCTTCACTAACAACTCAACTAATCAGAAAAATACATGTGGTATCAATCTCTTCACTAACAAGTCAAATAATAAGAAAATACAGATGTTATCAATCTTCCCTAACAAATTAAATAATCAGAAAATACACGTGTTAAATCTTCACTAACAAGTCAAATAATTAAAAAATACAGATGTTATATCAATCTCTTCACTAACAACTTAAATAATCAGAAAATATACGTGCTATAAATCTATTCACTAACAACTCAAATAATCAGACAATATATGCCTTATCAATCTCTTCACTAACAAATCAAACACATATATTATCGATCTCTTCATCAACAACTCGAATACACATGTTATCAATCTTTTCCCTAACAAACTATACAAATAAAAAAAAATACACGTGTTATAAATCTCTTTGCTTACAACTCAAATAACCATATTATACACATATATTGTCAATCTCTTTACTAACAAACTCAAATAATTAGATTATATACATATATTATCAATCTCTTTACTAACAAGCTCAATTAGTCAAATAATATACGTGTTATCCATTTAAATGATCTACGTTACGTAATTATCCCGAATTAAATTTGACGCGCAAAACCGACCCGACCCGACCCACCTACTTCCCTATAAAATCCAATTAAGTTCTCATTTCAATCACTTCATCATGATCCCAAATACCTAACCCACCCCCAAATCAGTTCTTCATTTCTTCAATGGCGAAAAAAATCATGGCGATGGTAGATCGACTCAGTGATTTGCCTGAGCCAATTCTAATTCACATTCTTTCTATGTTGCCGGACGGTAAAGATGTTGTGAGAAGTAGTGTATTATCTAAGCGATGGCGGTTTCTTTGGAGGTCTGTTCCAATATCACTGGATTTTAGCTTCCCTGAGGATACTTATTTAGGTCTCCCTGAGAGTGGGGAATTGGAGATTCTCGATTTCGTGAATTCCACCCATAGAGAGCTTCTATATTGGGGGTCTGGTCTGAAAATCAGAAAATTTAATGTGGTTGTCAATTTTTCTGTTCCGGAGAGGTTCGATAAAGATATCGATTTGTGGGTTTATTTTGCGACTAAGAAAGCTAATGTTGAAGATTTTACTCTTGAGTGTTTATCTGGATACAAGTTACCTCAGTTTGCGTTTAAGAATTCGTCCTTGAGGAATTTGAATTTACAGTACTGTAAGTTGAAATTGGAACCTTCCGTTAATGTGAACTGGAGTAATCTAGTTTCTCTTTCAGTTGGATATGTCAAATTGACTGAGGGTGTCATGAGAAAAATATTGTCGGGTTGTCCTAACTTAGAGTGCTTGCTATTGGACTTCATTTGGGGCTTTGATCGTCTCGAAATAAGCAATGTGAAGTTGAAAAAGTTGACCATAAACAGCTATGAAACTAGTGAATGTGATGTTTGGCTTGAAATATTAGCTCCGCATATTCAAAATTTGGAACTTTTGGGGTATTCCAGTGGGATACGTTTGAGAAATGTGGCTGCACTTGTCACTGCATTCTTTCGCATAGATTTTCAGTTTGATTTTGGAGAGGCAGACAGATCGGAGAAGAGTGAGATTAGTTGTTTGAAGGAACTTCTTCACAGCGTTGCCCATGTCAAGAATCTGGAATTGAGTCACTGGTGCATTAAGGTTTATTTATACTCTTCATTATATAGAATTCAGAATATATTTTTTCATTTCTTATTTGCTATTAAATCCATTAGTTTATTACCATAAGTCCATAACCAATTTGGTATGTACCTAGTAAACACTTACATTCTTATGCCAATCTAATTAGGCAGTGATCGAGACAGGACCTTTTGGACAAATTTTTAGATGAAGAACATTTAGAATAAATAATTTGCAAGGGACATAACAACATGTAAAATTTGGATTCATTTACATTGATCATAATCTTTTAGTCATGTGAATGGGGTTTTCAAAGTGTTTAATATCCATTTTTGGATCTCGAAACCAACCTTGAACACTGTTTAACAATTCACATGTCATTTGTTAAGTATGTCACATTTCTTTGTTCTGACATAATCCGGTTATCTATTTGGTTTACAAGTGTATGTCCACACTGGCATTGGAAGGCTTCCAGTATCAACCATCGAGCTCAAGATTCTTAAAACTTCACACAAACTATGAAGAGTTGGACCTCCCAGGAATTTGCAGCTTTATACAGAATTCATCAAATATTGAGACATTGATCATTGACTGGCACCATCAAGATCGAGGAGTAAGTTTTCTTTACACCCTCAATTCTGTTACTTCACGTTATCAATATCAAATAATTATTTTATTTTTTCTTGAAATGGAATAAGAAATAACTATTAATGGAAGAAGACGACGATATATATCAACATATTTTTTATCTTAAGTGAAGAAAAAGATCATATGTTTTCCTAAAATTTAAACCATCTTGCTTGTACATTTCTCGGCCCCACCTCTTTAAGAAAAGGTAACAAATGAACTAGTTCAATCCTCAAGTCTGAGAAGATTGAGAAGGTTCAATCTTTGAAAAAAGCGTGGGAGATAAGCCTCTAATGTGTAAGCAAAAAGCGGGTTTCTGTATAGGAGGTGGGATCCTATATACACTCTGAAATATAACTAGCCAAATTACTTGATGAACCTTACAACAATAGCTTCTAACTTGTATGGATACTTGCTCCCAGTTCATTGTTCCCGTAAGAACTAAAAACGATAAAAACTGAGGAGTATTTTCAAGTAGCATGTGAGCTCACAGAAAGATCTGAGGAGTATTTTTGCGCCTTGCCTCGCTTCACGCTTCTCGCTTCCCAAAACACTGATATTCCTCAAGAAAATAGTTCACCTCGAGTTTCTTTAACAGAGATTTGTCACTGTCAAAGTTGATTCTATGAGTAATCTGCTTCTATAATGACCTTTTTTTTGTGAAAAAGAAGTTTAACAAGGAATAGTACTCACCTATGCTAAGAGATAAAGGACCAGCTTCAATAAAGCATAGAATATTTTTCTTTTGTTGTTTGCTTATACCACTTTGTAACTTTTGCTAAGCACTTGACTTGTTCCTTGAATCTAAAAAATAATTCATCACCTTTTTATTTTATCTAACTATCAATTCATTGGCTTTTACGTCCATCTGAGGAGAATAACTGGTTAATGTTTGCGAATTCTTTCGTGCAGTACTTATATGCGTATTATTTTAAGGATAAGGAAAGGCAAATCAGGACGTTTGAGACACATAAATTTAACTGCTCATTGCTACGTCTGAAGACTATCAAGTTCATTCACTTGGTTGGACCATTAAGTGTAAATAAGTTTGTTCTTCCATTGGTTAAATATTTGCTTGAGAATGCAATCGTGCTAGAAAAGTTCGACATAGCTGCCAGATGCAAAGAGATTGATGTGTGTCTCGATCAGATTAGAATTGAACAGGAGCTCTTGAGCTTTCCAAGATCCTCTTCGCATGCTTCAGTTACCTTTTCCAATCAAAGATCTTTGCCACCTCTACTTTTGCATCAATCACAACATGCTTAACAGTTGTTACTTTTATGTTTGAAATTGGTTTGTTGCTATAGACAAGGTTAGGGTTCTACTTTTCAGTAATCAGTATCCAAGGAGTTTATGGTATTTCTTCATGTCTAAGTACTTAACAATGTGTCTATTATCTGATCATCATGTTCATGTGTGAACTCTTGTTCCAAATGCTTTGTGATATATATTCATATTGCTGAATCATGGTCATTTTGCAAAAAAAATAGTAATTCTAGATTCATTATGTGTCCAATGTTTTGTTTCTGTTAGCTTATGTTATTAACACAAACATATGAGATCCTGCACTGCAATTAGTAAGAAAGAGTAAGTTCATAGGATTGTGTGCAAATCCCTCTGATATCATTTGAGAATACAAACTCTGCCCTCTTCTTACAGTCAAGTGTCCTTTCCTTCTCTTTGCTATTGTCAAATAGAACTAGAATAGATATTTTTTGTTTCCTACTTACACGAGCCTATATCCTTGCTTTTCTATCAATTTCTAATTCTGATCTTCCTCCCCAATTTGTTACTGACCAGTATTTCATAAGCTTATATGAACTTTGAAAATACACTTTTGATAGAAAAACATACCTACATTATGTGTTTCTCATATATTGCACTAAATCAGTGCTATAATAAGTAATACTTTTTTACCATTTTGATAAAGGGGATAAAGTAATTAAATGGAGAAAACAGGCTCGGAGTGGTTGCTCCGCTTCCTCTGGATTGTTTAATAGTGTTACCATTATGATGATTGAAATGGATTGTGTGGTAACCCGGAGTGAAGTGATTTCAAAATGAATTGAGGAGCTTAGAGGGCCAAGTTCGCTGGTCTTTCATTAGAAACTTATATACGGGATTCAAACAAATACCAGGATTTGATAGTTTGGATTTGAACGTGTGACTTGAAGTAATTTTTGAACCCCCTTTACCACTACACTAGAATTTTTTTTTGACGACAAGGGAAACCCGTAGCCGCTACCCTTTTGGGTGCACACAGTGTAAAACCTCCGCTCCTATGCAATAGCTCGCAAACCACATAGGAGAGGTAACCCACATTAGGCAAGCCTGGTGCGACGAGCTCAACCCAGAAGGCAAACCCCTTGCTTTCGCTGGCAAGGGGTTTCGAACTTGAGACCTCCAACATGGAAGTCCCAAGCCCAAACCACTGGGCCACCTCGAAGGGTCACTACACTAGAAATTTTCCTTATGTCAAAGGGATTCAACAACTTATATGTAACCAAATATGTTCAACTTTATCCTACTTATGAGTATAGTTTTTCACCTTCCTTTCACCTAGTTCCTCCACTGCATGGAGGGGTTTGTGATCATAATATTTTTCTTTCGGTGTATGTGAACAATACTTTTTATGAGCTTGTAAATATGCATTGTAAGTAAATCTATTCAAATAGATAGGTATCGATGACCGAACTACTCTTATATTACTTTGTACCTCATCCTCGTCACATAACAAGGACGTTAGAAGGTATGAAAGAGTCTTCATGTCTATCCTTCTCTCTGAATTTCTACTACTAACTATCCCTCATTGTTTGAAATAGCTTAGAAATACCTTCTTTCTTTTATGAATTTTCTCCAGCCTAAATTGCAAGTTTCTCACTGAGAGCTAAATCCACAAGCCACAGCTTGTTCTTTGTGCACTCAAAATTGATCTAATTTATAGCTTTTTACCATAATACAAATCATATTTTTTTATGACCGTGGTGTCCGGGTCAACTTTAGCGCACCTTGACTAATTTCACGGAATACCTACCACCTCCACCTTACACCAACAACATGTACCAGGTAACTCTGTCCACCACGCTAAGAGCCTAGGTTTTTTGTCTCCATTGAGTTTTGAACCTGAGACCTCAAGCCTTAAGGTTTTCAACCACTTCCTTGACCAGTAGGCCACACCCTTTGGTGCACCATAATAGAAATCATGTTGAATGAAAGTGAAATGAGAAATACGGCAAGTAAAACCAAATTACTGCAAAATGAAAGAAAATGAACTCCAATTTCTAAATGCACAATCTATCTATCTAAACTATATAAAGGCACGAAACTTCAACACATAATATTTTATCTATTTTCTTTTACCTTTCTTCGTACGTGCATTCAATATTAGAGAATTCCACTTAAAAAGAATGTTAGAGAAAATTCTGTTACCTTTGTCAAAAAAAGAATGTTAGAGAAAATTGTAATTACAATTAATTATAAAACTTAATTATTTCATTCTATTTCACATATGACCTTTAGGGTTTCTTCATTTATTAAGCTAGCTAAATAGGATGAACATTATCTGATTCAGATATGTACATTTTTTGCATCAAATCATTGCTTTATCTGAACTATCAGAAAGTCCTATTTTGAATCATCTTCTATAGATCCTTTCCTTATTTGAATTCTATAACAAGATAACGATTTTGTGAAAGATAAGTGAAAGCATAGCTATTCCCTAAGTTGCTCGGACTCTTCACTTTGGTGTCGCACCTGTGTCGACACGAAATGGGTGTGTGTGGTATCCATGTCTGATTCAGTCAACCAATTTTGGGTACTTTGACTAAAATCAATAGGGAAAGTTTGGACAGTTTTAATGATTTTTGCAATCAATACAAAAGCTAAGGTAAGATTGAAGAAAATGGAATACCTTTTATCTAGAAATTTCTATGTCACTCCTTTTCATTTATTCTCCTTCCAAGATTCTCCTCAAGTTCTCCAAAATAATATCTCATAATTTAGGCTTTATAACTGTATTTTTTTAGATGCTTTAATTATTTTTAGGTGAACCCTGCACCCATAATCATACATGGATCCATATCCCTGAATCTTAAAAATTAGATCATGAAGGATCCTACCTTTAGATCCGCAGCCGTATCCAACTCCAGGTTGTAGATTTGGAATGTTTTTTGTGAATTATAACCAATTAATATTCTTGATATAAAAAATAAAAATTGAGAAAGACCAGACCCTTCAGGGTGGCCCAGTGGTTTGGGCTTGGGACTTGCATGTTGGAGGTCTCAAGTTCGAAGCCCCTTGCTAGTGAAAGCAACGGGTTTGCCTTCTGGGTCGAGCTCGTCGCACCGGGCTTGCCTAGTGCGGGTTACTCTCCTATGTGGTTTGCGAGCTATTGCATAGAAGCGGGGTTCTACCTAGTGCTCACCCAAAGGGTAGCGGCTTCGGGTTTCCCTTGTCATCAAAAATAATAATTGAGAAAGACCAAGTAGAAAACTATAGCAAAAGTTGGTTTGTCTGTTGATGCATCGATTTTCATTATTCTTAGTTATAGATTTATAATTAATCATAAGATTAAAATTAATTCATTTTATATACAACAGAGCTCAGCTTTACCAAAAGTGAAAATGCAGATCAAAATCACGATAACGGAAGACTAAATAAGTGATTTTCCCAAGTTCACCGGATCTCGAGACATTGGTGGTTGACCAGTGCTATCACAGACCAATAGTAAGTTTCTTTTGTACCTTTATTTTTGTTACTTTATGTTATCAATGTCAAACAACTATTAGTTGAAGAAGAAGACGATATATCAACATATTTCTGATCTCAAGTACACTAGGAAATAAATCATAAAACTTAATTAATCATCACCTTAGTGGCATATTTCACAGATAATGCTAAAAGGTTACAAAGAGGGGATTTGACTGCATTACCTCTTACTGTTCCAATGCCCTAAGAATAGAGTTATGAATCAACTCTTCAATTTCTTCAATAATAGGTTCATAGTGCCAAGAATGTTTTGTGACTTGCTTTACAACATCCACATTATATAGAGTCGGGTTCCACCAGCATTTTGTTTCTTACCAAGGCTGGGATTCTATCTCACATATCGTACATCTGTTTGAAGCGGTGACATCTAATGACCAGCCATATACAACTGTCCTTATGTATTGAACTATACTATGCTATCACTCGTATTTGTATAAAAACTTTTTACTTTGTTTGTTGGATCTTTAGGTATTCCCTTCAACCCTTTAGTTACTAGTTGTGGAGTTTTTGCCCTTTGCTTCTGGCTTTGATGAAGGAAAATAGTCAAAAAAGTTCCTCTTAGAACGCGAGCATTGAGGCTTTCATCAATACGATATTATTTGTTCCTTACTGGTCTCTTTTGTCCTAGTCTGCAACTGCCAGCTGCATCTAGTTTTACTTATCCTAGATTAGGTTTGCACCATTTTACATTAGTGCTTGTCCATCGATGTGGGAATTCTCTGTATGTTCACACGAAATTTCTCCAAGTAATACGTAATTCAAATGCTGGAATTTCATTTGAAAGCTGCCTTGCAAGGATTTCGGAATTTACTTTTTAGTCTTGAGGTTGATGGTTTCTCTTTTCTAAATCTGCAGCAGCTTGTGCTTATTATTCTGTTTTATGCAAGACTTCTAAAGGAATTTTTATGTTCTCTCAATTTATTTCCCTTGTTTGGGTTGTTAGCAGTTATTCATTTCTGAGTAGCATTGTATTTCTCTGATCATTATTTAAGAAGGATTGCTTATGTTGTGTGATTTATGTTCATATTGCTGTCCTGGTCATGTTTCCTTACTATCGAAGTTTAAGGTTTGAAATCCTCGAAAACAGTTTTTCAAGAATCGTTACATGTTCAAGGGCTTGTTTTAGTTGGCCTATGTTATTAACACAAACAAAAGAAAGGGCAGAATTTCTGCACATTAATTTGATTATGACATGAGTGTTTTGCTTCTGTTAGATTGCTCTTCTTTTACTTGATTAGTCTTCTTTTATTTTGCTGTCATTTTCTTTTGGGGCTTTTGGGCTCTTCTCATAATGTGCTTTGGCTTTTGAGATATTTGACTTTTGGGGTTGACTAATTCTTGGCGTGTAGCCTCTAAATTTGGTGTGATATGATCCTAAGCTGTGATATATTTTTGTGTTGGGATTTTTAACTTTGTTACGGAATCAGTCAAATATGCTCTCTCTGTTTCATTTTATTTGGTACTTTTTTTTCTTTTTGTCGATTAAAAAAGATAAGACACCTTTTCTATTGAGGAAACTATTTAATTACACTTCTTTTGTATTGGAAATTTTATTTAGTTCTTACATTCTATTTTACAGTTGATGACACTCTCTTATAACCGTAAGATTTTAAGAGCATTTTTTGACATGTTATACATATTTGCATTATTGCATTGTCAAATATATTTCTTTTTTTATATTCAATATCGTGTTAAATACTATTATATAAAATAATATAACTAGAGCTACCTTGGTCAGTTCAAGCCTGTTGAATGCCCGGTGGAGCCTCTTGGCATTGATTGACCAAATCAATGTCCATTGCCAGAACCTTCAAACTCAATATAAGTATGCTAAGGCGTTTAATGTATGTGAAGTTGAGGTTTATTTTGATTCAATCAACTATATTTAAGTGCCCGTTTGGATTGACTTATTTTAGGTGCTTTTAAGCAGTTTTGAAGTGTTTGGGTAAAGTTAAAAAGTGCTTATAAGCACTTATTTTAAAGCCAAAATAACAAAAATAAGCCATAAGTTAGAAATCCTAACTTATGGCTTTTGGCTTATGAACATGCCCTAAATCAGATATACTATTCAGGCGGATTCACCTACCCCAGTAATACTCTCGTCAAATCACACTTTATCGTTTGTCCAGGATAGGAGATACCATACTTGTTCGAAAAAAAGAAAAGAACGGGAAAAAAGAAGAAGCATGTGATAGCCTTGTGAGAAATAAGAGTTGACAGCAAAGAAAGAAATGATTATATTAGGTGCTTTGTATATAACTGTTGAGCAAGTCTGTACGAGTACTTAAGCTAGTTATGTTTCATATTGCAAATAGGAGTCCTCCTATACGGAGATTCTCTTCTTACTTACACATTAGAGGCTTATCTCATTGAGGATCGAATCTGCTTAATTCTTACCCTTTTTTGGCAATCATTTTCTTCTGGGGCTCACCAGCATAGTCTTGGTGCTCGGCCAGTTATATTCACAAAATTAAATACAAAACATACGTTACCTATGTACACGTCTAAGGTGAAACAGACTAGCTACATTGATGGAGCCAGCCTCTTGAAAATCATATGTGCAATAGGTTATGATTTTCTTCACTTGCCATCATTTAGGTACATGTTTTTATGTCCTCCCTGATAGGTACTAGCTAATCAGAGGAAATGCCAATGAAATTGATGATGGATGCAAATGAGTTAAGATGTTGACATATGGGTGCATTTTGCTACTAAACTTACTAATGTTGAAGATTTTACTCTTCAAATTTTGGAGTAGTCTAGTTTCTCTTTCAATTGGTCTAGTTACACATCCGTTCAACATTAACTAGTTTAGTTGCAGAATGTACCCGTAAATGTCTAAGCGATGGTGGTTTCTTTGGATGTTTATTCCACTATCACTCGATTTCACCTTCCCCAGTAGTGAAAATCAAAATGGACAGAACTACATTAAAAATTTGGGTTGATTTATGATTATGTAGTTTTCCAAAGTTCTTAAAGTTCATTGTTGGATAATAGCTCTCTGTTTATATACTGCATTTTGCATCCTCTGAATGTTGTTGAATGAAGTTCTACTTTTTCCTCATTAAAAGAAAACGTCATCTTTGAATTTTCAAACCAACCTAGAACACTTTTATGTGGCAAAACACGGTCTTATAGTCCAATTTACTTTTACAAAGTATTCACAATTTTCATGTCATTAGTTAAGTATGTTGCATTTCTTTGTTTTGACATAATTGGTTTATAAGTGCCTGTCCATACTAGAGTTGAAAGGGTGATGGTCTCCACCATCTAGCTGGAAAGTTTTACTACTTAATAGTTAATACAGTCATAGTACTGTTGGACTTCCCTGGATTTGACAGCTTTATATAGATCTTGAGACGTTGGTGATTGACTGGAAACCAAGAGTAAGTTTCCTTTATGTCAACAAATTTCTGATCTCAAGTACTGCAGGAAAATTATCATTATTTTTTTTAATGTAAACAATCATTTTGGTATACTTATTAGAATATGATAAAAAGTTGCAAAGAGGGGGACTTGACTGGTTACCTCTTCAAGTTAAGGTAAGAATTGAACCAGTTCAATCCTCAAGTAAGGATTAAGATAGAAAAGGGTTAATATTTGACTAAAGTGTAAGAGATAAGCCTCTAATGTGTAACCAAAAAGGATGTTTGATGAGCTATTCAACAATAACTTCTAACTTGTGTGGATTTCTTCCTCTGTTCATTGTTCCCGTAAGTGCTAAAATAGAGAAAAAGTGAGAAGATTATTGTCAAGTAACACGTGAAATGAAATGCATTAGTTAATATTGAATTTCCTTAGTCATTTTAGTGCTTGTCTGAACTTCCTTGCTTTCCATAATTTACTCATTTTCTATTCCACAGCTATACTGAGCAGGTGCAGTTGTATTACTAAAATCTTATTTAACTTGTCAAAAAGCAGAAAACATTAATGCTAGTCTGGTACTTAAAACCATCCAGAAAGGGACCATTTATCCATGGAAGAGGTCCTTCCCCGTAAAGATAAATATAGCTAATGTTTGATGCAACATCTATCGGAAGAAATATGATAATAGAACGATCACAGGTGGAAAAATTTCTGGTTTAAGACTGACAATTGTAACTACATTGATGGAGCCATCCTCTTGAAAATTGTTTGTGCAATAAGTTTTCATTTTCTTCGAATGCCATCATTTAGGTATGTTTCTGTGTCCTTCCTGACAGGTACTAGCTAAATGCCAATGGAATTAGTGGTGGATGCAAATGGATTGAGATGTTCGTATTGTAGCATCTTGTGTGGCTCCCTGAGTGACTATGATCAGATGTGGCTTGCTCCGGAGGACAGAGGGCCACTACTTCAGAACAAGATGACACATATCAAACAACTCTTTAAAACAATGGTCAGACACCCCTTTTTCCATTGACTCCATTTGTTTTAATCTTGAACAAGTCTGATCTGTTTGAGGAGAAGGTCGCTCGTGTACCATTGGACTCTTATGAGTGATTCAGCGATTCCAGTCTAGTATGCGACTCACCATAGTAACCAGTCGCAATGAAGTATAAAGACCTCTATGCTTCTCTCACAGATAGAAAGCTATTTGTGTGGCAAGCTCGGGCAATAGAACGAGTGACAGCTGATGAGGTGTTCAAGTATATAAGTTAGGTTGTGAAGTGGGACGAGAAAAAGGAAGAGACCTACTATGCCACATAATGATATCACCATGACCTAGTGGGACTACATATGCCCACATAATGATATCACCAGAAGAGTTCCTCACTATGCCACCTGGTCTACGTTGTCCTTGTCTTCAACTGCCATCCCTGTTTAGTTTTACCTATCCTAGATCAGGTTTGGATAATTATATATTGAGATGTGTATTTCTCAATGTGTTTACAGATGTTGCTCCTGGAAAGCGTAGTTTAGATTCTGGAAATTTAATTTGAAAGCTGCTTTGCAAGACGATTAGAGGATTCTTCTCCAATTTATCTCAAGCAAACTGTCCAACTTGAACTTCTTTGACAGAAATTTCATGCAACGAAAGTGATTTAATGAGTAAAGCCAATTCTACAATCAACTTCTTTTTTCTAGTTGCATGTAAAAGATGTTTATGCGAGGAGATAACGGACCAACTTCGATGAAAGCTTTGAAGCATTTTGTTGTTGTAAAGCATGTACCATTTTGTAACATTCTAAGCGACAATGTGTTTATTATCTGTTCCTTGTGCTTCGACTAGTTATATTTATTATCTGCACTTTACTGCCTACGCTTGGTTCATCTTTTCTACCTACAAGGCCGTTCCGTTCTTTTGGTTACAAATTTCTTGAAAGACATGTTCATGATCTTCAGTTCCTATACATGACCAAACATGCCACTTCAATGCTTCACTGGTTAACAGACAAAACACCTAATATAATCAAAGTCAGAAACAGTGCTCATTACTCGGGAAGTTAAGTATGTTTGGCCAAGAGTATCAAGGTGAGGATTCAACAATATGAACTGAAATCACAAAACATTTAGAACAAGATGATTGGAGAATGAACACATTGTTTACTTAGACAAGAAAACTACTAATAACTCCTTGGATACAGAAAAGTGCAATAAAAGCCTTCCCGCCACTTCACAGTTCAACGTCGGCATCGGAATAAGGGAGAAGAATCTAGAGTTGTGGGGGGGTTAGTGGAAGACTCTAGAACTTCCTAGAGAATTTCTAAGAAGGCTTTAGGAATCCCTAGATCTTTCCTTGGAAGACTCTAGAATACCTTAGATATTTTCTTGGAAAGCTTTAGAATTTTCTAGAATTAGTAGAGAATTCTAGAGAGGGATCAAAGTGTAATTATTAGAGAGACTTGTAAAGTAATTTTTATTTGCACTTTAGCCCCTAGGAGGTAGTATAAATAGAGGGGCACTCATTTGTAAATCATCACTCAAGTGTAAAGCATTCCAAGCAATACAAAAGCCTTCTTCCAAAAGCTCTCTTGTTCTTTCTAAGTCTTTCTTTGCATTCTCTTAGTGATCTTAGTCTTAAAGGCTTGCTTGAGCTTGCAAGATCTTGAAAGAGTAGTAAGTTGTCAAGCGTCACACGGAGCTTTAGCGAAAACTCTAAGTCCGTGACACTTGTCTATCAGCTCAATCCAGTTTCAAACATAAAGTCACATATGTTAAGTATGTTGCGATTAATACAAACAATAGTGGCCAAAGGTTATCAATAAGAAAAGACAACAGAAGCTCGCAGAGAGGATCTTGGAAAGCGCAGGAGCTCATGTACCATTTTGACATACGCATCACTGTTTTTGCTTCTGGTAACAATGACAAATTTTTCTAGCACAATTTCATGCTTGAGCAAATTTTTAACAAACGGCAGCATGGACCCAGAAAAGTCAAGGATCTTGATGGTCTTCAGATGTGGAAATGAGCCACTAAAATTATGTGTGTCAAACCTCTTGATCTGTACGTCCTTATTTGTGTAACGTAACAACTGGGCCTGTAGGAAAGAGATCTACTATATTAACCTATCTTAGATAGAAGCAGGAAGCCAAGGAGTTGGTTACGGATAAAATAAAAAGGTGATGTATTTTCAAATTCAAGGAACATTTCAGTGGTTAGCAAATGTTACAATGTTCAAAGCATCTGATCATTCATCCCCTAGCACGAAGGTGATCCCCTAGCACGAAGGTAAGTACTATTACTTGTTAAACATCTTTTTCCAACAACTACAAAAAGTTTACTGTTAGAGTCTATTTTGATAGTGACAACTTGAATCAAAGAAAAGAAGCAAGACGACTACTTCCATTCCTCCCCCATCAAATACCTTACAAATCTTCTCATCAGTCGAATCCCCCCTCCTTGTAACCTTTTAGCATTATCTATGGACTATGAAGTATATCACGAAGGTGATTTTTCATTAAGTTTTGTGATTTCTTTCCTAGTGTACTAGATATCAGAAATATGTGGATATATATCGTCTTCTTCTTCCACTAATAGTTGTTTTATATTTGATAACATGAAATAACAAAAATAAAGGTCCAAAGGGAACTTACTCTTGATTCATTGTACCCATCAATGACTAAAGTCTCAAGATCCGATGAACTCTGTAGAAAACTGCAAATTCTAGGAAATCCAATTGCTTCAATTTTGCGTTAAGTTGTAAGAATTTCCAGATTGATGGTGGAGGCTGCCACCCTTCCAACTCCATTATGGACATGTACTTATAAACCAAATAAAGAAACTAGAATATGTCAAAACAAGGAAATGCTGCATACTTAATAGTGACATGCAAATTGTTAAACAGTGTGCAAGGTTGGCTTGGAGATCCAAAAATTGACTTTTAAATACATTGAAAAACCATTCACATGACCAAAAGATTATGATCAACATAAATGAATTGCAACTTTTATTCTCAGCGTTCATCATCCAAAATTTTGTCCAAAAGATCCTGTTTCAATTACCTGCCACTTTGCAACTAGATCGACACAAGAATGTAATTATTAAGTACTTACCAATTTGATTATCAGATTATCCTAAATATACTGTCACTACTAATGTTGATAAACTAATGAATTTAACTGCAAATAAGAAGTCCCAAATTGGGCAAAATAATGTTCAGAATTTTGGATAGTGTAGAGTATGAATAAACCTCAATGCACCATTGACCTAATTCAAGCTTCTTTGAAATAGTTTACAGTTTTTGTTGGGACATTGTAAATTCAACATGTTGAAATAAAATTTTCATTTTGGTAAATGTAAGAAAATTTTACTTCTTGAAGTTTATATTTAAAAATTTTCATTTTATTTTTATTGTAAATCTGAACTAAAGAAAAAAAAAAAAAAAAACATTCATCAATTTTATTTTTTTAAGTGAGGACAACTTTTGATTGAACATTCTTTATTTTTAAAAATAAAATAAAATTACATTAACGTTCTTCACAATTCTATCATTAGTGTAAAAGAAAGAAAGAATATGAAGTGGTGAAAGAAAGAAAAGGTTATGACAAAGTATTGAAAAAAATGTTTAAAGTACTGTTGTCTGTCAGAAAAAGAGAAAAGTATTTGTACTTTACTGCATTTCAATAACTTTTTCTTTAAATTAAAAGAGCGCAACTATTGAAATAATAGGAATAATGTCATTAAATATTTACCAAATAAGGAAATGTGTCATTCTTTTTGGGACTGACCAAAAAGGAAAGTGAGTAACATAAATTGGGACAGAGGAAATATCAAACAATTGTTAGTGGAAGAAGGCGACAATATATATCCACATATATCTGATAGGAGTACACTAGGAAAGGAATCACAAATTAAAACTTAATGAGACGTCACCTTCGTGATATACTTCATAGTCCATAGATAATGCTAAAAGATTACAAGGAAGGGGATTCAACTGATGAGAAGATTTGTAAGTACTTGATGAACTTATACAATAGCTTCTAATTAGTGGAGACTTGTTTGCTCCCTTGTGAATTGTTTCCATAGGAACTTGAAAAGGGAGAAAAAGGGAGGAGTTTTCTCAAGTAACATGTGAGCTCACAAAAAGATCCAATCGGGAATGGAGCTGCCATTTGTCAACTCTTCTTTGTGTGCAATAGGTGAATGTATCCAACTAAAGAATCAGCCACACCATTCGCTTCTCCGTAATTGTGTGTCACCTCGACTTATGAATCAACTCTTTAATCTTTTCAATAATAGGTTCATATTGCTAATAAGGTTTTGCAACTCGCTTGACAACATTCACAATAAATAATGAGTCGGCTTCCACCCAAATGCTTTAAGACACCATTTAAGCCCATAGGGAAATTCAAATGCTCCAGTCATATTTTTTGTTCAAATTCTTCTTTTCTAGTCTCAAAAGTTTATGATTTCTCTTTGTTAAGTCTGTTGCAGCTGCGTGCTTATTATTCCTTTTTCTTGTAAGACATTCAAAAGAACTTTTTGTTCTCTTCATTTATTCTACTTCATAAAACAGTTCAGCTTGTGTTGCTTTGCTTCATGTTGTCACTATCAAAATTGACTCTATGAGTAAACATTTTGTAGTTGTTAGAAAAAGATATTTAACAAGTAATAGTACTCACCTTCGTGCGAGGGAATGAATGATCAGATGCTTTGAACATCTCCACATTGTAACATTTGCTAAGCTCTGAGATGTTCCTTGAATTTGAAAATTCGTCACATTTTTATTTTATCCACAATCAACTCCTTGGCTTCCTGCTTATATCTAAGATAGGTTAATATAGCAGATTTCTTTCCTACAGGCCCAGCTGTTATGTTACACAAACAAGGATGAACAGATCAAGAGGTTTGAGACACATAATTTTAGTGGCTCATTTCCACCATCTGAAGACCATCAAGATCCTTGACTTTTCTGGGTCCATGCTGCCATTTGTAAAATATTTGCTCAAGCATGCAAGTGTACTAGAAAAATTTGTCATTGTTTCTAGAAGCAAAAGGAGTGATGAGTCTCTGGATGTAAAAATGGTACGGGAGCTCCTGCGCTTTCCAAGATCCTCTCCGCAAGCTTCAGTTATCTTTTCTTATAGATAACCTTTGGCCACTATTGTTTGTATTAATCGCAACATACTTAACATCTGTGACTTTATGTTTGAAACTGGATTGAGCTGATAGACAAGGCTTGGTTTGCACTTGTATGTATCCAAGGAGTTATTAGTAGTTCTCTTGTCCAAGTAAACAATGTGTTCATTCTCTAATCATCATGTATGAAAGCTTGTTGTATTGCATTATTGATCCCCGCATTATTAATCTTTGTACCAAATGACCTTGTGATTTCAGTTCATATTGTTGTATCCTGATTCCTGATCATGTTTTTATACTGAAAATTTAAGTTTTGAGAATCATTTCTCTAAAATAGTACTTGAAGATTGATTACTTGTGCAAGGACTTGTTTATTTGGCCTATTCTATTTTAGTGGGTGGAAAAGAAACTTTAAATATTAAATTCTACTTTTCTAATTACATTTTATACTACCTTTTTTTTGACAAAGCATTTCGATAGTCCTACTAAGTTGAGTCAACTATATGAATCTTTAGTAAACCTTACATATTTATTATTCCATTTAATTAACATAATATCCTTTGATGACTCCCAAGTAAGAGACTCATAATTTGGATTGTACAAATGAGCAACCCACTCTTCTCCTAGAGACTATACTATAGTGATACGTAAAGTTCTTGTAAAACCTCCATTCACAAGGCATTGAATGACTAACACACTCTGGACAAGTTCAAAATGCATTAACAAATATTCTGAACAAGGATCAACGGTCTTTCAAGAAATTTGCAATCAAATTTCAATAAACACATTGTTATACTACTACTCCTAAACTGTGTGTGCGTGCGTGCTAACCTTGTCTATTAGCTAGAAACAAGTTTCAAGCATAAGAAAATACAACTGAAACGTGCGGAGAAGATCTTGGAAAACTCAACAACTCCTGTTTCATTTTAACAAAATCCTGAGACAAACTATTCCCTCTCAATCTGACAACAATTGTTAACTTTTCTAGCACCGTTGCAATCTTGAGCAAATATTTCTTCAATGGAAGTATATACTTATTTTCACTTGGTGCTCCATAAAAGTTAATGATCTTGATGGTTTTCAGATGTCGTAATGAGCAGTCAAAATTATGTTTCTCAAACCTTCTACTCTGTTCATCCTCATCAACAAACCTTGCCACCAGGTCCTACAGGAAAGGATCCACTATAAGATTAGACGGTCATTCTCTCCTTAGATGGAAGTTGAAAGCCAAGAGTGCTTAGCAAATGTTTCAAATGGTAGATGCTTACAACAACAAAATGATTCAAAGCTTTCATCGAAGTTGGTCTGTTATCTCCTCGCATAAACATCTTTTACATACAACTAGCAAAAAGAAGTTGATTGTAGAATTAATTGGCTTACTCATTCAATCACTTTTGTCAGTGACAACATGAATTTTTTGTCAAAGCAACTCAAGTTGGACTGTTTTTTCGAGATAAATTGAGAGAACAATCATCTTAACGTCTTGCAAAAAAAAGAAGGGGTGGGTGATGGTGGGGGGAATAATAAGCATGTTGATTCAACAAAGAGAAACTATCAACCTTCAAGATTAAAAGCATATTCTGAAATCCTTGGAAAGCAGGATTCAAATTAAATTTCCAGAATCTAAACTATGCATTCCGGGAGCAACATCTGTAAACACATTGAGAAATACTCACCTGGATGGACAAGAACTATTGTAGAATCATCCAAACCTTATCTAGGATGGGTAAAACTAAATACGGATGGAAGTTGAAGACCAGGTAGCATAGTATTATTAAGGAATTCTTTTGGTGATATCATGGCATATGCAATCCCACTAGACCATGGAACAAACAACACTGCTTATGCTTTTGCACTTTCCTATGGACTTAAATGATGTCTTGACATGGTATTAGAAATATTTGGGTGGAAGCTGACTCTTTACTTACTGTGAATACTGTCAAGGGAGTTTCCAGAGAAGCCAATGGTGTGGCTGATTCTTTAGCTGGATATACTCACCTATTGGACGTAGAGAAAAAATTTTCCATCTTTAAGTCACTATCAAGAGAAGGTACTTCAAAATAAATAAAGCCCAAAGCTAACCTCCAATCAGGTAACAAGATGAACTTCCCGATTAGATCTTTTGTGAGCACATATGTTACTTGAGGATACTCATCACTTTTTCTACTTTTTTGTTCTTATGGGAACAATGTACAGGGGAGCGAGTTTCCACAAGTTAGAAGCTATTGTTGTATAGCTCATCAAGTACTTAAGCTAGTTATGTGGCTTTGAATAACAAAGTTGCTCGTATCTCGTAAAGCCAAAAATTTCTGTCAACTCAAAGTCTATGACAAAGGAACTTTCAATTCAATTTTCTTTTCATAGGCTCTTTTATTCAGACAAAAAAAATTATTTATTTGATTCAATTATTTCTTCAATGTATTTAAACAAAATAAAAGTCAAATCAAATATTATTAATTTTTTTAAAAACAAACCCAAATAAAATTAATTAGCTTAATTAATTTGATTCAATATTTACTCAAATTGTGAATATTCTATTTCCAACTATCCCTATAATTTCTGCATTTTCAAAATTAGGTAGTATTTCATTTTTCTATTTGGGACTAAATAAAAACCCTATATGATTTTTGCTGCAAATCGGGAAAGCAATTCTGCCGATTTCCGATGAGTGATGAAACTGCCGATTGCTCTCTGACCGGAGATGTAATCTACGAAATCCTTTTACGGCTTCCGGTGAAGTCACTGCTCCGATTCCGATCGGTCTCCAAGTCATGGTATTGTTACATCAGCAGCCGCGATTTTATTCAGATGCACCGTCGACAACCTGTCCATGAAAAGCTTCTCAGAGTAAGCGATAGAGGTCCTAGAGACATCCCTACTATCTCCTTCTTCTCTCTAGATCCGAAAATTACGACTGTTGTTGTTGATGATGAAATTGACGAACTCGGAGATTTCGATTCCAGTCCCGATCCGTCTGTTGTCGTTGTTGATTTGCCCTTTCCATGTACTCCCGACGATGAGGTACGGGTCGTTGGTTCTTGTAATGGCTTATTATGTGTTCATTTCAATAGGAGTTCAAGCATTATTTTGTGGAATCCTGCAACTAGAAAGTATAAATTGCTTGAATCCCCTGATTGTGTCTCCTTTTATTCTGATCCTTTCTTCCCCTGTATAATGCTTGGTTTCGTCCTTCAAACTAATGATTACAAGGTTATTAAGCTTCCATCATCTAGTAACAACCCTAAGGTTTGGGTTTACTCCCTGAATTCCGATTCCTGGGAAGAAATTGAAGCTCCTATTCTTCATGGTTTGCTTCCCAAAGGTGGGTCTGCAGTAATTCTTAATCACTGCTTGTATTGGTTATCGTATAGCAATGATGACGATAATGAACTCGATATAATTACTTGTTTTGATTTGTATAACCAAGTTTTTACAAGGATTAAGCTACCGAATCTCGATACTGTAACTAACCTCACTATTCAGAAGCTTGTGATACTTAAGGGTTGTCTTTCTATGATTACCTATTCTGGGAATGGTATAGCTGTGAACAACTATGAGGTATGGGTGATGTCTGAACAACAAGGTGCAGCTGAGTTTTGGACTAAGCAATTTGCTTTTTCGTCGTTCTCTAATCTAGCACGACCCGTTGGATCATGGAGGAAAGGTGAACTTCTTTTAGGCTACCCAAATGGATTGTCACTTGAACTCATATCATACAATCCTTATACAAAAAGAACTCATAGCTTTCAAAAGAGAACTTCAGAGGATAGATTTAAAGTCATAAATTATGTCGAAAGCCTAGAATCCGTGGAGGGTACTTAAGTAGACTCTAGAGATTCGAAGTTTGATACTGTTGGTATTGTGGCCATTTCGTTCTTTATGCTGATCATTTTGATCTTTAACGATGTAATTCAATATTTTGTTTATGTTTACTACCATCTTTTTGTTTCAGTTTTGTCATTTGGTATGTTATACAGTTGTAGAATCTTTCTCCAAAGAGGCAATCACACAATCTAAATGTTTGATGGTGCTTTTTAATGCTTTTAGAGGGGGCATATAACAATTGGTACTTGTCTGCAAAGTAGAATATGTTAAATGTGAAGTTACAGAATCAAATGTTAAAATGTATACTTGAAAGTGTACCTCCATGAGACAGGGGTATGGTCTGCGTACACTCTACCCTCCCCAAGCACCAGCCAGTCGTAGGATTACAATTCTCCAAGTTTTATTGAAATACCTTTTTTGGTATTTTTTTTGTGAGATTAAATAGTAAAAAACTGTTTTGACTTTTAGAAAATGATTGGCGACAATAATTAAAGCAATACATGATAGGAAATTAGCAATAGATAAATCCAAATCTAATAATCTCACCTCTAATCTCTATTATCACAAGAGACATAATGTCAAGTATTTCAAATTTATTCAATACTCTTGAACTTCTTTTTAAATGATTGGTAATACATAAATGTGTTCTTTAACTTGACATCATTTCACATTTATGTTCTCAAACTTTGGGTGTGCACAAGTAAGTACTTAAAATTGTATAAAGTTGAACAAGTAGACAGATGAGTTCTATGTGACATAATACACGTAGGACACAAATTGCCTTGTAGGATGTCATGTAGGACGTGTGTGACTATTTGTTCAACTTTATACAAGTTTAAGTGTCTACTTGTGCACATCCAAAGTTGAAGGACATAAATATGAAATGAAGCCAAGTTAAAAGTCATATTTATGTATTATGCCTAAATTTTAACTGTTTAATTACAAGTAGATTGGTTGTCTAACAAAGACGGTTAATACTCTATACAAATTTTGAAACTAATATGTAAAGTTCTGTTCACATAATACATATTTTTATTGATATCTCAAGAAATAAACTCAGTTTAGGCAGCTAAGGAACCAAAAAAAATGCATCCGCTCTGCCTCGCATCTGCCCCGTCCCATTGTCATTTCTAGCTATAGATTTAGTATTGGCATAATACATAAACATGTTTTTTTAACAACGTAAGCTAGCAACTATGACCTTTAACTTTGGGTGTGCACAAGTAGACACTTAAACTTGTATAAAATTAAACAAATTGGCACATTCATCCTACATGACAATTTTGTGTCCTGCATGTATTATGTCATGTATGACATATGTGATTTTAGATTTATCTATTTCCCTACCGTTGGATGGCTAATACCCTTCTAAATCTCTAAAGACTATGGTATATGTGATTTTAAAAAGAAAAAATCACAAGTTTGTGTATCAAAATTGTAGAAAATGATTAAAGTAGTCTCTTTGATTTGAGGATAAGTTCAAAATAGTCTCTTAAATATTCACTTAACAATTTTAATTGTTTAAGTTACCAAAAAAATAACATTTTTTGACTTCATCAAATATTTATCGAACTTTATCGAGTAGATTTAACAAAAACTAGGAAAAATCACAATTATCCAAAATGCACATTGAGAGGTGCAATTTTTGAACTTTCTACTATTTTTGATTTATTTTTTAATTTTGATATAACTTTTTAAGGTGTAATTTTTATTATTCTTTTTCTATCTTATTAGTGTCTAATGCAATATTTTGTGTTGTATATTTAGAATTTGATAAAACTTTGTCGGTATTTGTGTTTAAATGCATATTGCATTTTTAAGGGACTATTTTGAACCTTTCCTCAAACATAATTGACTATTTTTTGTTTTTATCATTTTCATCTAAATTGAGTTATTCTTTTATTTATTGGAAGGTTCAAAAATAGTAAAAGTTTAAATATAGTATAAAAAATTTAAGACCTCCTTCAAAAACTCTATCCCACCGGTTTAATTTAAAAAATAAGTATATAACAAGAAAGGTTTAATAATTCAAGAAATCAAGAATTCTTTGTTAATTATTGATTGAAAAAATTCCTCTTTCTCTCTCAATTTTCAAGATTTCTTTTCGGAACTCATTTCGTAGAAAAACATTAGTAAAACCTTGGTTTTAATCATTTCAAGAAACAAAAAAAGAAGAATTTTTGTTTGAAGGAATTGATTTATAACGAGAACTTCCTCCAATTACTGCCAATAAATATAAGGTACTTTTTCTCTTTCAACAAGACTTTGTTAGTTTGTCAAAAAAAAAAAAAAAAAAGATTATCTGATAAACTAATTACTCTTTAATTATTATGTCGGAATAAAGTTGATCAATATCATGTTTAAATCTTTATTAGAAATAGATTTTAATTACCTGCTTCAATATGAGAAATTGATTATGTAAAGCAACATTAAACCCCTCCCTAAACATCCGATCATTCTTGAATAAACATTTGCAATTATATCTTATTTTTGTCCATTGATAATCAATTTTTTTTATTTCTTAGGTACGATAATCATTTTATTTCTTTATGAAAAAAAATGACTTTTTATACTCTCTTTTTTTGCAATAAACCACCTGGAAATGGATGTTTAATGAAATACAGAAACCTCTGAAAAAATCACAAAATTAAAGATTTATAGTGAAAATCAACTTTGCGTAATTATCATGATAGTCAATAAATTATCTCTTACTCAATTTTATCTAAACATAACCAAAAGACATAAGAAGAAAACAAAAGAGATATTTACATATACTTAACACAGTTAAATGAGTTTCTAGAGAAAAAAAAAAGAGTTACTCAATAGTGATTTTTTTATGATATTAGGCAAAGTTGAACATTTTAATTTATTTTTTGTTAAAAAAGATAATTTACTCTAGGTGATAATGATTTTACATTACCAAAAAGTTAGTTCTTCAACAACTTTGATGCTGATATAAAATATGAATGCTCATTCGTGATTCTTTAATTTCTTTTGATCTTTTTTTAATATTTTGATATTTCAGGAGGAAAATAAGAAAAGGAAAGGAACATATAATAATCATGCAAGAAGCTAAAATTGTAGCAACTGTCACCTCGACAACAATATTGTTCTTGTTTATGATTAATATAAATGTCTCAAATGTTGCAGCAGAATTACCAGACAAAAAAATTGTTGTCATAACCAACAACCATACAAATTACCTTAGTGTTCGTTGCTTCTCCTTCGATGATGATGGTGAAGTTAAGCACCTAAATACCATGGGCACCTTCAACATCACCGTCAAAATCAGAAAATTCTTCCCCACTTCAACAATGTTCAATTGCTCCACAAACATGGGAACATTTGTGGCGTTTAATTCTCACTACGAGTGTGTTAGCCATTCGGGGCCTTGTGAATGGAGGTTTGATGAGAACTTCACGTATCGCTATAGCCCAAAGGAGGAAAAGTGGGTTGCTCATGAATACAATCCAAATTATGAGTCTCTAACTAGGGGAGGAGTCATCAAAGGGTATTATGTTAACTAAATGAAATTACGAAAGATTCTGATAGTTGACTCCAACTTAGAAGAACTATCAGAATGCTTCATCATAAAAAGGTAGTATAAAATACAATTTGGAAAAGTAGAATATTTAGTGTGAGATCTTAGAAAATAGGTGAAGTTGAGGTCCTTATACAGATATTCAACAACTTCATAGATAGTTTTGCTTCCTCTTCATTTCTTTGAAGACTACTCAAATGGGTGATTTGGTAAGCAAATTATGATCGGTATGATACTAGTTGGGTTACATCATGTACTCGTCAAGTTACATATTATTGAATTTATGTTATATATATATATTTAACGACTTCAAGTTACATACATTGAATTTTATTAAATTATGAATCTTTTATTAGAGGAGTCATCAAAAAGTATAACATAAACTAAACTATAATAATATATTTCAAATAATATGAAGATTCCGATAGAAAATGACATGATCAAGATTATTTGAAAAAGGGAATTTTGTGTGAAGTAAAAAAAAAAAAAAGACTTTCACAAGAGTAAGTGTTAGTCCTAAATGTACATAAGTAAAAAAGAGTGTTCTCGTATGTCTATAATATTCTTTTATCCTTCATTTGAGACTCACTGGCATATTATGTTTGTACATAACAAATTCTAATGGTTGAGTAGCTTTTAGAATATGCATAAAAGAAGCACCATGGGGAACTAATTTAAATTGTTTTCTACTATATTGGTTGCGAATTACTGGTAATACATTTATCTTATTTGGATTGTTTTATTTGGGATAAGGTATAAGTATCCTCTCGAACTATATCTGAAATTATAGCATTTGAATTTAACTTGTGTCTTATTTATAATGAAATAAATACACCATAAATATTGACGTGACACAGAGTGTGCAGGCAATTGAAGAATACAAACATAATTTTAAAAGTAGTTAATAGGTACAAGTGTCTATTTTTAATAGGACGTTATGTAATTAATTAGATCTAATTAATTTGGCTGCAAAACTATTCCACTAAACCTTTCCCATTTTGAAAAATTGTGTCTTCTCCTATGTTTTTCCGGTCATAGGAAACCAATCTTTAGCGTCACCATTATAATCAGTTGCCATTGAAATAAAATTACTCAAACACCAATAAACAGAAAAAAAAATAATCAGAATTAAGAAAGAGAAAAATTAATTTTAATGGAGAAAAAAAAGTGAAGCGCATGTAATACACACAAAGGATACTCATTTGGTTATCAATATCACGAAAACATTTAGGATGAAATTTATTCTATTATAAAATAGTTTTGAGGTTAATAAAACCTTAATTGAGTTTAGGTATGTTGCTAGAATTTCGAATATAGTTTACGGAGTACTTATACCTTATGGCTTATCCCGAAAAAGATATTCATTTTATCAAAAATTGACTTTTACTTTTTCTAAAGGGAAAATGCATAGGTATTCCCAACCTATGCTTGAAATCTCAGAGACACACTTATACTATACTAAGGCCCTATTACTCTCCTCCCTCCGAATTTATTTTATACATAATTTTCTACCCCTTTCCGGCCTACGTGGCACTATCAACCAAATAGCTTGAAAAAATTGTCAACACGCGCTAGGTCCAGAAGATAGTGCCACGTAGGCCGAAAAGGGATAGAAAATTATTTATAAAATAAGTTCGGGGGGAAGGGGAGGGTAATAGGACCTTAGTATAGTATAAGTGTGTCTCTGAGATTTCGAACATAGGTTAGGGGTACTTATGCATTTTCCCTTTTCTAAAAGGAAAACTATTTTTTTTTTCTTGGAAGAAGTCATTCTTTACCTCTATAACTTGAGGAGCCATAATCCCCCTCACTTCATGATAATATCCATAATATAGTCTTTCAGGGTTGGAGAGTTTTGTTTAGATCGAGAAGCGATATTTTCCTAGTCACTTTTTATTATTGAATTTTTCATATGTAGGTCAATTGACTAAATTATTTTAACTTATTATATCTTATTTAGCATAATCTTTTTTGTTTTATTAGTTATTATCGTTCAAAGTTTGCTTTGTTTGTTTGCACATAACATCTTACAATTTTGATCCCAATACATTATTCCTAATTTATTCATCTCCGTGATATCTCTTTTTTATTGTTTGGTACGTAATTGTTATATACTCTTCTAAATCTCTAAAGACTATGGCATTTGTATTTAATATTATGACAAACAAAAAAAAGGAATCACAAGTTTGTGTATCAAAATTGTAGAAAATGACAAAAGTAGTCTCTTTTGTTTGAGGATTAATTCAAAATAGTTCCTTAAGTATTCATTTAACAATTTTTGTTGTTTCAATTATCAAAAGATGCAACTTTTGATCTCTATTAAATATTTATTGAACTTTCTCTATTAAATTTAACAACAACTAAGGTGGAAAATGGGAAATCAAAATTATCCAAAATTCACATTAAAAGGTTCAATTTTTGTAGTTTCTGCTGAATTTTTTTTCAAGTCTAGCCATTTTTAAGGTGTAAATATTTTTGTTTTCTTTTTTCTATCTTGCTAGTATCTAGTGCAGAATTTTTTATTTTTTTTGGTATCGTGTACTTTATGATTTGATAAAACATTGTTGGTATTTATGCTTAAAAACAAACTTAAGAGATCAAAACTGTTTACTACATTCTAAATGGACCATTTTGAACCTTCCCTCAAATATAAGAGATCATTTTTTTGTCATTTTCTCATCTGAATTAAGATATTCTTTTATTTATGGGAAGGTTCAAAAATAGTAAAAGCTTAAATATAGTATAAAAGATTTAAGACCTTTTTCAAAAACCATTTCCCTCTTGCTTAATTTCCCTATAAATAATAACAAGAAAGGCTTAATAATTCAACAAATCAAGAAGAAGAAATCAAGAATTCTTTTAAATTCTTGATAGAAAAAATCTTCTTTCCAAGACCCATTTCATAAAATTAAAAAAAAAAAACATTAAAACCTTAGTTCTAATCATTTCAAGAAACCAAAGAGAAGTATTTTTTTTTTTTTGAAGGAATTGATTCATAACTAGAATTTCCTTCTTTTGCGGTCAATAAATATAAGGTACATACATTTTCTCTTTCAACACTTTCAACAAGACTTTTTTAGTTTGTTAGAAAAAAAATTGTTTTTACTAGAAAGATTATAGGGAAAATGCATAAGTACTCCCCCAGCCTATGCCCAAAATCTCTGAGACACATCTAACCTTTACTAAGGTCCTATTATTCCCGAATTTATTTTATATATAATTTCTACTCTTTTTCGGCCTACGTGACACTATCTTGTAGGCCCAGCGCGTGTTGATAATTTTTTCAAGGATAGTGTCATGTAGGTCGAAAAGGGGTAGAAAATTAATTAAAAAATAAGTTCGGGGGTAATAGGACCTTTGCAAAGGTTAGGTATGTCTCAGGGATTTTGGGCATAGGCTGGGGATACTTATGCATTTTCCCAAGATTACATGATAAACAATTTTTTTAATTAACGCATCTGAATAAGATTGATCAATATCATGTTTGAATCTTTACTAGAAGCAACATCAAACCCCTCCCTAAGCATCTACATGATCATTCTTGAATAACAATTTGTAATTATATATAATTCTTGTTGTCCATTGAAAATCGAAGATCTCTGTTTTTTTAAAAAAAAAATTCTTAGGCAAGATAATGGCATGCACAATATTAATTGATATAACAAATTAAAACAAAAGAATCTCATCATTCTATTTGTTTATGAAATAAATAAACATTTTTATCCTTCTTTTTTTTTTTTTTCAATAAACCACCAGGGAATGGATGTTTAATGAAATACAAAAACCACTAGAAAAATCACAAAATTAATTTTTATAATGAAAAAACCATTGAACTTTACGTAAGTATCATAATAGTCAATGTTACTCTCGGTGATAACGATTTTACATTACCAAAAAATTAGTTAAACAACTTTGATGCTAATATAATATATGAATGATCATTCGTGATTCTTTAGTTCTTTCTAATCTTTTTTAACATTTTGGTATTTCAGGAAGAAAATGGGAAAAGAAAAGGAACATATAATCATGCAAGAAACTAAAATTGTTGCAACTATCACCTCGACAACAATATTGTTCTTGTTCATGATCAATATAAATGTCTCAAATGTTGCAGGATTACCAAATGAAAAAATTGTTGTCATAACCAACAACCATACAAATTACCTTAGTGTCCGTTGCTTCTCCTTCGATGCTGATGGTGATGTTAAGCACCTAAATACCATGGGCAGCTTCAACATCACCGTCAAAATCAGAAAACTCTTCCCCACTTCAACAATGTTCAATTGCTCCACAAACATGGGAACGTTCGTGGCATTTAATTCACACTACGAGTGTGTTAGCCATTCGAGGCCTTGTGAATGGAAGTTTGATGAGAACTTCACATATCGCTTTAGTCCAAAGGAGGAAAAATGGGTTGCTCATGAGTACAATCCAAATTATGAGTCTCTTACTAGAGGAGGAGTCATCAAAGGGTATTATGTTAACTAAATGAAATTACAGAAGATTCTAATAGTTGACTCTAACTTAGAAGAACTATCAGAATGCTTCATCATAAAAAGGTAGTATAAAATGCAATTTAGAGAAGTAGAATATTTAGTGTGAGATCTTAGAATAATAGGTGAAGTTGATGTCCTTACACAATACTCAACAACTTCATAGATAGTTTTGCTTCTTCCTCATTTCTTGGAGACTATTCAAATGGGTGATTTGGTAAGCAAACTTTATGATCGGTATGGTTGGGTCACAACTCACAACATGTACTGGTCAATTTACATATTATTGAATTTATGTTATGTATCTATTTAACGGCATCAAGTTACATACTATTGAATTTTATCCAAATTATGAATCTCTTACTAGAGGACTCATCAAAAGTATTACATAATATATTTCAAAACAATATGAAGATTCAGATACAAAATGACATGATCATATGAGTACTTATTTATAAAAGGAATTTTTGTGCAAAGTAAAAACTAAATAAAAAGAATTATTTTCACAAGAGTAATTAAGTATTAGTCCTGTCTGAATGTATATAAATAAAAAAGAGTGTTCTCATATGTCTATAATATCTTTATCTTTTATTTGAGACTCACTAGCATATTTTGTTCGTACATAATAAATTATAATGTTTGAGTAGCTCTTAGAATACGCATAAAAGAAGCACCATGGCCGACAACTAATTTAAATTAAATTGCTTTCTACCATATTGGTTGTGAATTTAAACTCGTGATACATTTATTCAATTATAAATTATTGAAACACAACGGTACATGTTAATTGTTTCCCCTAATTTTACCTTATTTGGATTTTCTTTTTCGAAAAAGGTATAAGTATCCTCTCGAACTATATCTGAAATTTTAATGATACACTAATTAAATTTAACTTGGGTCCAATTACTCATCTGAACTATTTTATATTGATGTGACATAGAGAGTGTGCAGACAATTGAAGGATACAAAAATAAGTTAAAAGTAGTTAATAGTAATCCTAACATTTCATTTCAAAATATAATGTATTCTTACCCAACAATTCCAATTCATCATAAGGCAACACAAATATTTCCATAGGAAGACAATCTTTAGTGTCAGCATTATAATCCACGTAATTAAAAAGAAAGCAACCTAAGGAAAGGAACATATAACCATGCAAGAAGCTAAAATTGTTGCAACTAGCACCTTGACAATAATATTATTCTTGTTCATGATCAATATAAATGTCTCGAATGTCATGTGAATACTCCAAGTTACAAAATGATCATCTAGATTCTTTCAAAATTTTATGTTCCATGTCAGTTTGGGTGTCCACGAGACACAGTGAGGAGGAGTTGAAGTGTCTAGTTGCTCCTTGAGACCAAAATGAGGTATCTAAATGTGCACTTTCAAAGCTCAAACTGATGAACAGGGTAAAACCATTCTCAAAAGGAGCAGATTCAGCAAATGAAAATGATATTTTCGGGAATGCAGTCAAGGGTGAATTAAGGATCGGAGCAAAAAAAAAAAAGTCAACTCTAATGAAGAATCTTTATCAGTAGTGACCCCAAGTAGAAGTTAGAGAATAGAAAAGGAATTGATCCTTTATTGAAGGAGATAGGACTTGGGAGTTGGGGCATAATCAGAATGAACGAATTGATTATTCTCCGTCTAGGTAGAGTTTATCTGCATATAGGTAGTCTAACTAATTCCACTTGGCTATTATGTGGGCTTGCTGTCCAGTCTATCTTCAAAAGTAGAGAAGATTTAGCGGTCAGTAAGAAATTCCTCAATCAAAATGAATGAAACCTTTTTATGGAAGTCTTTGTTGGACTCTTAACACTCGAAGGTTTACTTGCCAGCTGAGGTCAAATTTACATGTATGTTTGTGTATTATGCTTTTAAAATTTAATGAGACTTTCTTGGTATTTATGGTTAAATCTTTTTTTCACTATTTAGATCAAATCAATAAATATATATTGTTAACTATTTTATGGAGGCTAAAAGTGTTGGCTTTTGATAAATTTAAGGGATCAAAATTGTTTAATACATACTTAAGGGATTATTTTTAATCTACCCTCAAGGATTATGTTTGTCATTATCATCTAAATTGAGAATTTTTTGTAATTCTTTTGAAGGTTCAAAAATAGTAAATACTTAAAAATAGTATTTAGAGATTTAAGATTTCCTAGAAGAACTCTATCCCTCTCATTCATTTTTGACCTATGAATATATAGCAAGAGAGGTTTAATCATTTAACAAATCAAAAAGAAGAAAAGAAATCGTCTTTGTTAATCCTTGCTTGAAAAAATCCATTTTCAAGTTTCTTTCTAAAACCCTTACATAGAAAAACATTGTTAAAACTTTGGTTTTAATCATCAAGAAAATCGGCTTTGAAGGTACATTTTCTCTTTCAACGATACTTTCTTAATTTGTTATTTCTTTTCCTTTTTTTACCAAAAAGATAATCTGATAAACAAATTATTTGATTGATATATCTGAATAAGATTGACCGATATTATATTTGAATCTTTAGTAGAAAAAGATCTTAATTACCTTCTTCCAATATGATGAATCGATTACCAAAAGCAAAAATAAACCCCTCCATAAACCCCATATATGAATAAACATTTGCAATTATATATTATTCATGTTGTCCATTGGGAATCAAAGATTTTTAAAAAAAATTCGTAGGCAATATTCATTTTATATAACAAAACCATGCATAGCAAATTTTACATTACTAGAAAAATTCAATATTTTTTATGCCAATATAAAACTTGAATGTTCATTCATGATTGTTTAATTTCTTCTAAATCTTTTTCAACATTTTGAAATTTCAGGAGGAAAACAGAAAAAGAAAAGGAAATATATAAATAATGGAAGAAGCTAAAATTGTTGCAACTTTCACCTCAACAACAATATTGTTCATGTTGATGATCAATATAATTCTCTTAAACATTGCGGTAGGATTACCAGATGAAAAAATTGTTGTTATAACCAATAATCATACAAATTATCTTAGCATCCGTTGCTTCTCCTTCGTAGAAGATGGCAATGTTAAGCACCTAAGTACCAAGGGCAGTTTCAACATCACTGTCAAAATCAAAAATTTCTTCTCCTCTTCAACAATGTACAATTGCTCCACAAACATGGGTACATTTGTTGCATTTAAATACGACTATGGGTGTGTTAGCCGTTCAACGCCTTGTGAATGGAGATTTGATGAGAACTATACCTATCGATATAGTCCCAAGGAGCGAAAGTGGATTGCTCATGAATACAATCCGAATTATGAGTCTCTTACTAGAGGAGGTGTCATCAAAGGGTATTATGTTAACTAACAAGGACATGTAAAATATTCAATGTGACATTTTAGACAAATAGATGAATTTGTGGAGATCCCTTTTTTTGGGGTGGGGTGGGGGGTGGGGGGAGGGACACTCAAAAGCTTTATGGATAGCTTCATCCCTCATTTCTTTCTTGTCGACTACATGCATATCATGCATATTATTCGATTCGGGGAAAAAACTTAAATATGCTATTGATCAATTCTGAGGAAAGATATTTATTTATGTCATTTGTTAAAGTTTGGCTCATCTATAAATGTCATTTTCGTTTGAGGAAAAACTCATCCATGCTATTATTTGTTAACTGAAAATCTTTTCGATTTTGCAAACCATTTTTGCACGTGTTCAATTATGATTCGGCCATGTTATTAATTGAATTATATTTTTAATAGAGAAATGGCTCAAATATGACATCGAACTTTGAGAAAGACTTATCTATATCATCAGTTAAAAGTTTGGCTCATCTATTCCTACTATGAATCTTTACTGACAGTAGTGAAAAAACATTCATTTTTAAATGTGTCACCTTCACCTTCCACATTTTCGACGCATTCATGATACACTTTTCCCCTTGTTTTCTTCGGCTTTCTCCCCGTAAAAAAATAATAATATATAAATATGTCTGTTAACTTGGTTTCAGTTCACATTTATGTCCTTCAACTTTGGGTGTGCACAAGTAGATACTTAAATATGTATAAAATTAAACAAATAGACACACATGTCATACGTGACATCCTACAAGACAATTTGTGTCCTACGTGGTATCCTACATGTACAATGTCACTTATGACATGTGTGTCTATTTGTTCAACTTTATACAAGTTTAAGTGTCTACTTGTGCATGCCCAAAGTAGGAGAGCATAATTGTGAAATGAGATCAAGTTAAAAGACATATTTATGTATTATGCCAAAAAAATTAGAGAAGTCTAAAAATAGAGAATGAACGTCATTCCCTCTATCCCAATTTATATGACTTATTTTCATTTTTAGCCAGTCCCACAAAAAGGAACATTTGTGGCGTTTAAATCCGACTATGAGTGTGTTAGCCATTCGGTGCCTTGTGAATGGAAGTTTGATGAGAACTTCACATATCGCTATAATCCCACTGACAAAGAGTGGGTTCTTCATGAATATAATCCAAATTATGAGTCTCTTACTAGAGGATGAATTATCAAAGGGTATTATGTCAACTAAACATAACAATATATACATATTTACGTATATGACAGTACTGAACATTCAGATAGTTGATTCTAACTTGATTGATATCATAATTCTCCGTTAGAAAAAGCTAACTAATGTTTAGTATGACATGTAATTTAGATAATTAGTAGAATACTCAGTGTTGAGATTTTAGGTAAATAGGTGAAAGCTAAGGAAGGCCCTTCTAGGGACATTCAAAAGCTTCGTGGACAACTTCGTTTCCTCCTCATTTTTTTCCTGGCAACTACTCAAATGGGTGACTTGGTAGGCGAGCTATGATCTGTATGGTAATAGTTATATTGTATCTAAAAGTGTACTCATCAAATGGGCGACTTGGTAAGCGAGCTATGTTCTGTGATTCAGCATTTACTAGAACTAAAACAAGGTGCCCAATACCTGAAAATTGTTGGTATATAATGTTCCCAGCAATCTTTGGTCCAATGCTTCGAGAAGGTGCTTCATCCTCTTCATACAACATCCCAATTATTCGAAGAGTTGCAAGCTGATTCCACCTTCAAACTTGCAGCAAGCTATATGGGGAAACTCACCTATTGACCAGCTTCAGTGTTAAATGGATCAATCACGAGTTAGTAATTACTGACCGGAGGAATTGGAAGTGCTTCCATGCCTGTCAAGACTTACTGGCTGGATCACAGTGTATTTGTCATGTTTGTTCTGGCTGTGCATCAGAAACATATTCTTCTAACTTAGAGAGCAATATAATCTCATCAAGCATTTTATGTATTGCCTGAGATTCGGGGTGTGAGTCGTCAGCAGCCACAAATTCGTAGAAGTTACCGTCGACCTCTATCAAACTATGTCCTGGATTCTTCTTTACACCTTTAGCTCTCATCAAACTTCTAACCATTCTAACATCAGCCCATTTCCTCTCATTAGCACACAAGCTTGCAAGAAGCACATAAATACCGCTATCGTGAGGATCTAGTTCTATAAGTTTCTCAGCAGCAACCTTGGCTAGGTCAACATCTCCATGCATCCGACAACCGTTAAGCAGAGCACCCCAAACAGCTTTATCAGGTTCCACCGGCATTTGCTTTGTGAACTCAAAAGCTTCTTTCAGATGCCCTGATTTGCCAAGTAAATCAGCCATGCAAGCATAGTGTTCCACCCCGGGAATCAAGCCATTTAATTCCATGCTCCTAAAGTACTCCCAGCCTTGATTGACCAATCCACCATGAGCACATGCTGATAGAACACCCACAAATGTGATGCTATCAGGCTTGAGTCCCGAGCATTTCATTTGTTCAAAAAGAGTGACAGCCTTCTCGGCGAGACCATGAGAAGCACATCCTACTATTACTGAATTCCAGGAGACCAAATCTCTTTCTTGCATTTCGTGGAAGAGCTCTCCAGCTGCATCCATGTTTCCACATTTTCCGTACATGTCTATTAATGCGTTTGCCAGGATCACACTGAATTTAATCCGTTTTTGCTTAATATAGTAATCATGAATTCGTTGACCAAAATCCAAAGAACCAGATTGAGAACAAGCAGAGAGCACAGAGACCAAAGTGCTTTCCATGGGAACCAAACCTCGTTTCTCCATTTCAAGGAAGAGTTCAAGGGCCTCCCAAGGTCTATTATTTTGCGAGTAGCAAGCAATCATCGCATTCCAAGAAACTACATTTCGTTCAGGCATCACACTAAAACACTTCTTTGCCAAGTCTACCTCCCCATTTCTTGCATAGCCATGGATCATACTTGTCCATGAAAACACATCCTTGATCTCCGTCTTATCGAATATCTCTTTAGCCATAGGCAAACAACCACATTTCACATACATATCCAATATGGCATTCATCAAATTAAGACTGCATTCCACACCTCTGTTCTCCACAAGTTCATGAACCGATTTCCCCAGACTCAAATCCCCCTTCAACGAACACGCAGAAAACACAGTTATCAACGTAACGTCGTTAAACTCAACACCACTTGAACACATCAAATCAAACAACCTCAATGCCTCATCAACCATATTCATTTTCACATACCCATCAATCAAGCTAGTCCAAGTAACTACATCCCTAACAGGACTTTCATCAAACACCTTCTGTGCATCAACAATTTCCCCACTTCCCCCATAAAAATGAACCAAACCATTCCTCACAATCAAATCACTCAAAAACCCAACTTTCCAAATCCTACAATGCACCCCCATCCCCTCCAAAACCCCACACCCTTTCAACACAAAAACATAACTTCTCTTATCCATTTCAACCTTTTCCCTTACCATTCTCCTAAACAAACAAAAACTCATTTCCAAGAACTGATTTTTAACAAAACCCCTTATCATAGTATTCCAAATATACACATTAGGTTCATTAATTTCTGAAAACAAAGCATTTGCATAGTTTATATCACCATTAACATCCAAAGCACAAAAGGATATAAGTCTACTGATAGGGAAAATGTGTGAAATCATGCCAGTGTGTATCATATTGGCTTGAATTTGCTTTATGTGTGAAATTGAATTGCAAGATTCTATGAGGATAAGAGTTGGGTGGGTGATTACAAGATTTGGGTTGTGCTTGGAATTCCATTTTGGTTGTGAGGAAAAGAATAGCTTGTGAAAATGAGGGAAAGATTGGAACTTGAAGAAATATGGAAACTGAGGGAATTTCATAACAAGAAGCAAAAGAGGGAATTTGGTTTACTCATTTGTAATAAAGAATTTTATTGAATATATATATACATACATACTCGGGTTTCAATTTGTTTGTCTCGCTTTTCTTTTTTATCTGCTTTAGAAAAATGCTTATCTGGTTTTTTTGTAATTGTTTTACTTCAGAAAGTCGTATACTTTAAAAGTAGATGGAGTGATCAAGCGGTCATTTTTGCGCCAACATACATCCATTGGCATAGAGTGACACATCAGTATGAACATGGAACTCCTTATTCCAATTCAAAAATCGAAGGATTGAGGTTGACAACAAACATTCATCTGCCATCGAAGGCTTTCCACAAATTGAGATTTGACCATAAAAGGATCGAATTGTCTCCGAAGAACAGGAGAATACAAAAAAGTAACAAGAGAGGGGCACAAACCAATTAATTGTATCGACTGTATTCTTGAATTTGAAATGAAAGAAGTAATGCATAGTTGTTCCTCGGTCTTAATCCAGTCAATCAAGCAAGAAGGCAAATCGATGTAACTCTTAAAGCTGCTTGTTGCTTTAGTCAGAGAAGTGCCCAGCAACAGCTAGAGAAAATGTGTTTGAATATGCAATATCCAATCATAATTTTAAATCATCAATTGAATGTGCAATATAAGATCATGAGTTCAAATCTCAAATTTGTCTTTTAGTAACTCTTTGTTTGCAATCGGATACGTGATATGCAGTTGTGATTTTAAGATTTTAAATCAGTGTCTGAATGTGCGATTTAAAATCATGATTTATAGAATCAAATTCTCAAAAAGAGTGATTAGGATTTTAATTTTTTTTTTATATAAAACTTGACTTATAAGTTTATATTTCTTTTAAATAAATCTTGTTTGGCATGAAGAGATCGTTCGTATAGTGTGAAATGATTATATTAAAATAACTAGTTACTGCTATTATTGACTAGTAGAACTTTATAAAATTGTATATACTTAAAAGTTTGTAATAACAAATATTTATAAATAAAAGCAACATGGAGATATGCGGTTTATCAATGCAGTACCTTAGGATATTTCGATATCTTATTAATGAACTATGGTTTGTTAATTTGATAAGATTGTGTAAGAATTAAGGACATAAATGCTAACTTGAAATATATAAATTGCAAGCAAAACTGTAACTTTATATCAATTTGATTTTAAATCATGATTTCATATAGTAGATTCAAATGAGTCTTTTGATCCAACTTTTTACATGTCATGTTTAAAATCACAAAATTAAAAGACAATACATTTTACATATCTTTAATTTAAAAACTTTGCATATAACAGTCTTTTATACTTTCTTAAACTCTCTATCAAATTAAAATCATACGAACTAATTGAACTTGACTTCCATAAAAGAAAGAAATCTAAAGGTAAATTAGAGTTACTTTATTTGTCACATTTTGACTTGACACATAAATATGGAAAACTAAAATTAACATGACTTTTTTTTTTTACCATATTACTATCCTATTAATTAATGTTTGATTAGGGAATAACAATTAATATAAGATAAATATGGAAAAAAAAGTTATTTTTTTTATATGTTAAAAGTACAAATAAAACAAAATCTATTTTAAAATAATTAACAATAAAAATAATTTTTTTAAAAAAGTACTCTATCTTTTTGGTCCCACTTTTTAAAAAATTGGAGCCATAAATTTGATTTTTGAAAATTCTTAAAAGCAAAAGTAGACTAGATTTGGTTATCCAGTTTCAGTCAGAGCAAAGACAAAAAATTAAATTTTGAACTAAATTTTACCACAATCCATATTTACATTACACGTGAGATTAACTGTCCTTTCCCACTTTTCCACTTGCACGATTTCCCAGGCATAAACTTTTTTTTTTCTTTTGATAAAATTTAAGTAAATTTAACTGCTTTTGTTAAATAATGATATAGGAGTAATACATAAATATTTAAATTTATATAAAGTTAAATAAGTAAATATGAAAAAAAACAATTTATAACTCATATTGTAAAATAATCATAGCATATGTAATGACGATTATATCAAAGTGTATTACTAATATCACACATTCAGACAAATTCGAGTAATAATAACAATTTTCATATGATATTTTAAAAATGTCTTTTTATTCAAAGTCACAAGAAATATATGCATAACAAACACATATAACATAATGCAATTTGAATGATAGGTTTATTAATATGCCAAAAGAGTTGCAATTTTGTATTACTCCTAACTAAATCAGAGTATAAATCATTAAAAATCAAATCAAATAAAAGTTTATAATACCAAACCTAATTTAAAACTTTCATATATGATATTTACTTTTAATTAGTTATATCAAAGTATCGAAATCTAACTACGAAAGTACCAAATCAAATATTATTATTTTTTCTTTCTATTTTTAGATATTTGATATTTGCTTTCAATTATTTAATCAAATATAGAAATCAAATTATGAAAATACCAAGTATAGTGTCTACCTTAAAAGGCTGACATATTTACAAATATAACCTTGTAATAACTAAAATTCCATACTATTTTGACCAATCCTGTTCCCCTGTTATCTTCTGTAAAACACCTCCTATTCTTGGCAATTTCCAAATAAAAATGGCGAAAAAGCAAAACAATTCTTCAAGAATTTCTACAAATCTAACTCCATCACCCAAAAAAACCAAACCCATTTCATCTCCATCACCAAATCCAGATGCATTAGCTCTGTCTTTTCCTTTTCCTCAAAATGAAGAACCAGTTCCATTGATAGTGTTTTGTCCATCAGTTAGGAGAAGATCTTCTAGATTCACTACCAACAAATTCAGTACTAGTGCTACTACTGCTACTGAATTCATGAGGAAAAATCGGAACAGCATTTCACCTGAAAGAACAGTTTTTCTTCTTCCATCACCACCTACATTGCCTGGAAAAACACCTCCGGCGGAAGGTACGAGGAGGTCGCCGAGATTGGTATCACTGTCAGCAAGGACAACGACGGCGGAGGATAAGGGCAAAAAAGTAAATTCAAGGAAATCAGAGGGTATAATAAAACAAGTGGAACTATCGAGGAAACGGAAATCGGCAAGTTCAAAAATGGATGAAAAAAGCCGAAAATCTCCGAGGTTCGATTCCGATTCATCAAATGGAGTTCAATTAGAGCTATTAGCATTGCCGGAGAAGAGCGCGTGTGGTACACTCGCCCCCGGCGGAAGAACCGGCACGAAGCGGGAACTGCTGGCTTTGATGATGACGCCGGCGGCGAACGGCAGCGCGTCGAAGAAACGCGGCGCCAGGGGGAGTGATTCAGTAAATGCAGGGAACAATTCACGAGGATCTCGGAGGAAAGATCCAGTTTTTGCTGAATCGCCGGGAACATCGGAAAAAATAACGGCTGAGAGTAATTCAGTGGGAGAGAAGACTTTAAGATCGAGAAAAATACAAGGGAGTGTTAATTATAATGAGAGTAAAGGATCGGAAATGAAACGGATAAAAAATTCAGCAGAGAAAAGTGTGAGGAAGCAGAAGAGTAATGCATGTTTCATCGGAGAGCCGATAGATACAGAGGAAGCTCAAGAGAAATGGCAATGGCGATACGAATTGAAGGTTGGTACTTTGATTTCTTTTTTCTTATTTCATTTAGTAAAACGGAAAATCTTAGTAGTTCAGTTGATGAGATTTCGATTTCAATTTCGATTTCTCACCTTATAATCCCCTTCCCCTGCCCCCAATCTAAATAAAAAAGGTATCTTGGAAAATGTGGGTGCAATTTGAGGTAATCCTTCGAGCAGCCAACCAGCACGAATATCGGATATATCTGCTCCGGATGGCTGAATTGAGTGTTGCTTCAGGCTGTTATATCTATAAGCAACTATTGAGCATTCCCATTGAGGGGAGGAAGTGAGGAACGGAATGGAACAGGAAGGGGAGGGGAGAGGAGAAAGGGAACAGTGGAAATCGAACTCAGGCCTGTTTGGTGGATGACTTGCACCAGTATCATAGACGGAGCTAGGATTTTGAGTTTACAAGTTTTAGATTTTAGAATATACATATTGAGTCGATGTTTAACATAAATGTGCATTCTGACGACCCCTAAAAGTAACTATAGCTGCGAATCCATCCCTGTATGTATATGCCCATGTCTTACCCTCTCTACTAGAGTGAGGATTATTTACCCACAATCCTATCCGGGTCACTTATAACTCTAGCATCTACCTCCTACCAAACCCACTGGGGTCTAACGGAGTATGCTCCTATGAAGTTATGATAAAGTGGAGTAAATGTTCATCTACCTCAAACGGCAATTACTTTAGACACTTGAAAATTTATCCACTTTAGATCATGCTCGCCCATTCACACAAACTAAATGGTTTAAATGCGTATATAAAATACAAATCATGTCCTTTTAATGATAAACAAGTAATCTAAGAGTTTAAGCCTTTACTTGTCTTATAACCGGTGCACAAACCTCTCTTGAAATGCCAACTTCTCTTCAAACGACCTCCAGTAGCCTCAATCTATTCAATAATATAAATAACAGGTTCAAATTAGTCTAGGGAAACTAATCCCGTAATTTATGACACCTCGGGTCAACGTCAACTCTTGATCAACTCAAATCGGCCCCTCGGATCAACTGTCCAAAATCCGAAATTGATTACATGGACACGCTGTCCATAAGCCATAGAGTCCAAATCTATAATCAAGTTTCAATCTTGATGTCAAATGATGACTAACAGTATACGAATAAAAATTGAAACAGTGGCTTCTAATATCCTAATCTAAACTCTTAAAAAGACTAATAAGCTCATGATTGTCATTCTCATTTCTTCGATCGTATGTACCCTAATCATTACCACCATTATCAAATCATTAAATCCTTATCATTTCTTACTACAAAAAATATTTTCGAAGGACCAATAAAGTAGTTACATGGCTGGAAAATGGACGTGACCATCGTTACTGATGTGTTGATTCTCTTTAAGCTCACATCTATTCCATTTGGACTACTCTACATTGCTATTGAGTCCGATACAGCTCTTGACTAAGTAAATTTTTACCTGAAACTTAAATTGACGAGAGCTTCACTGTTGGCTCATCTAAAGTTCCAGCCTTTCCTTTCGAGCAAAAAGTTTTTTACCAAAGAGCCAGGAGCTCTTTTACTTCAATATATCTCATATCCTCATATGTAGGCTACGAATAAATGGGACTACCACACTCCTTCACTCTTATAAATTACTTGATCACCCAACTAACATGTAAAAGTGTAAAGTAGGCGAATTAACCACTTAAGTACTTCACTAACTTATACATTATATGATATAAGTGGTATTTTCAAGAATAATTAAATATACATACATACTATGAGAATATATTCCGTAATTATCCGTTTCGACATGAAACCTGTTAAAAGTAGTAAGCTATAATTAATGAAGTAACTCTTCTTCTGAAAAAAGAAATGTCGGATTGTTACAGGTAGACATCCTTCTATTTGTATACATAACACCCTAGATATCTATCATGATTCTTTAAAGGAAAATGTGCATAGAAGATTCACTGAAAATTATAATATTATATATAATGAATAAGAAGTTGGCGTTGCAATGTATAAGATTATACAGAACGGAAAAGTAGTTGACTTTAGGATATCATAAGCCAAAAAATCTGAATAATCACTTGAACCTTTTATCATCTCCTATAAGCTAACTATTATTTGTTGGCCATTTTAATTGATTACATTGTGCTCTTATAAGTGGTGATCCTGGATTATTTTAAATATTTGAGCAACATTTAGTTCTTTGTCTGGCACACATGTCATTAAAGTTTCTCATTCTGAATTTAAATGTATATTGGCAATTGCAGAATCGAAAAATGCAGCGTCAAGGGTGGAAATTAAAGTGAGTGATACTATCTGAACATGTCATTTTTGGTCTAACCTTTTATAAACTCGTTGCACGTCTTCACTCCTTAATTTTATGCTTGCCTTTTATTGTAGTTCTGGCGAAGAAGATGAAATCATATTAAATGTGGAATGCCATTATGCTCAAGCTAAGGTTGCTGGTTTCAATTTCAATATCGGAGATTGTGCATTTGTAAAGGTAAGTTATTAGCTCTCTATATAGCTTCTTCTTCCTTTTATAAGAAATTAGTCTCAACAATTGTATTATGATTTACGCTTTTAATCAACAACATATATTTTAGATCAAGGTGGCTAACATGACATTGGTTGAAACTGAAATTGTTGGAACATCTAAAAGCTAAACTGTCAGCGAAGGAATACTTTTATTTATTTATTTAGGTTTTGTAACATGTCCCTTCATGTATGAGACTATTCTCGTTTTATGGCTAAGCAAGTGAAAACATTGTCGATGAGTGATAGTGAGACTTGTACCGAGAGCTTTTGCTTACTTGAAAATTATGTGGAATTGTGTCACTATCTCATCTAAAATAAAACCCTTAAAGGAGAATTGAATTTTGTTTCTTCTTTAGGTGTATGAGCAATCGTGGTATTAAACTTACTATGTTTGTATTGAACTTACGTCATATGATGATAAAATGTAAGCGTAGGGACACTGCTAGGATGATTAAGTATCAGTTTTAATTTATGGCCAGTAGATTTTGTAATAGATTCTACTAAGAAGATGCGTGGGAGGAAGAAAGATCACACATGGTGTTTATTGACCTAGAGAAAGCATGTGATAACAGTACCAAGAAAAATCTTTTGGTGGGTATTGAAGAGAAAGGAATTCATGTTAAATTATTATAAATATCATATAAGACGAAGGAACCATCATTGGTAGTAAGTGACACAACAGAGTTTCTCATAATTGTGGGTTTAGGCTAGGGATAAACATTGAGCCCATACTTATTCACCCTTGTTATGGATGAGCTAACCTACACAAATACGAGATGAGGTCCCATGGAGTATGCATTTGCCGACAATATTATGCTAATTGACGAAATTAACTATGCTGTCAACCAAAAGCTTGAACACTGGAGAAACTCTCTTGAGAGCAAGGTTTTTGGATGAGCAGAATAAGACAACATATGTAGTATCTACGCTTGTTATTCTAAGATAATGAAGTAATAGATTGAGATATTACAGAGGTAATCAAAATAGGATGCACGAAATGAGCAGAATAAGACAACACATTCTTGCTGTCTTTCCAGAGGTGGTGGAGCAACGAGTTCAACCGCTCTTAAACTAAATTAACCAAATTAAAACTTTGGAAGTAGAGGGAAGGGCCCTTTCCTGTGAATGGGAGGATATTATTATTAGTAGTCTCCTGCATCCGCAGCAGAAATTATTAAGTGTCAGTCAATATTTTGGAGTTTAAGAAGGTTTAAATAAGTGTCTGTAGATGCTTTGTAATGTGTTTTCATTTTTTGGTGTTCTTTTATTTTGTTAGTGGAGATTTACTTCGATACCTACTAAAGATAGACTCGTATCTATGCTAACTATCTTCGTTTGGTTTTATTTATTACATTTGCATGTATGACAAAACCCTAGTTGAGAATGTTGACTACTTATGCTAATATAATAATAAAGACTAATTTGTATAAATGTGTTGTTCTTTCCTTTTTTTTCTTTCTATAGTGGAGATAGTTGCACATAATGACAGACATTATTAAAGGACTCTACCTTTGCTTCCTTATCCTTACTATCTAGAAATGAACCATCATGAGTTAAGTAAAAGCACCTTGCCTATCTTACTCCCCCTATGCAAAATAGCAGTTCGTCCGGCAGTCTTCTAGCTTCGAACAACCAAGAGGATTCCTTGTATAAAGATAAAGGATGAAAGTTTCAAGAGTGATCCTGCACACTCCAACCATTCCGGTCTATGGCCAATTGGCCATCGAGAGCTTTTTCCCACGTTGACTTGCTTTGGATATGCAACTTTAAGATATTCATATAGGCATAGGTAAAGGTATGGTCAAAGGCATCACTTTGGATTGTACACAAGTTTCAGACTGTAGCTACTGAAATTTACAGGGAAGAGCTAAATGGAAAATGCTACTGATGATCTTTTTGTCTATTTTAATGTAATAGTTAGTAAAAATGCGCTGCAGTAGGCTTAGGTGCATAAGCAAAACATACATGACTTGGGGTCTATACTATTTTCGAGTATTTCCTCATTTGAAGTTAATGCTCTGGAAGTTCTTGCCGCCACACATAATGTGATTTTGTCGCTGACTAATTCAGCTTACCTGATCCTCTATTTGTATAATACAAAAGGATTCATGCAACATAGTTAGAATGAGAAGTTAGATATCAGCAGATATAACTTGGTATTATTATGCTCCGTAATGTTAAATTTTATCAAACGACCTGATGTGTGAACTCAAATCGTTTCTTCAATGTGGATCTCCAACACGTCTCACAGGGCAATTAGGGTCAGGTTTTAAAGTTTTCTTCTAAGAAAAAAAATATTTTCATAACTGATGCAAAATGTTGAAATTTCATTGCCAGCTATGTGACCTTTATGAATCACTCATCTGGCTATGTCTTGAAAAATGTTGGGCAATTCCTTTAGGGTGAAGGCAAGAAAAACATATTGGCAGGATCTTGGAGTTTTTCAAGACGACAGAGGGGGAAGATTATTTTAGGGTACAATGGTTCTTCCGAGCTGAAGATACGGTTTGTACTATTGCTAGAGTATTTTATTTTCACTTTGTATTGTATACTTTGAAGCCCCTTTTTTTCTAGTTTATTCATATGGACATTCTATCTACAAAATATTTTCAGGTGTTGCAAGGTGCTGCTTCTTTCCATGACCCAAAGCGCGTATTCTATTCTACTTTAGAGAATGATAATTTACTAGACTGCATAGTTTCCAAAGTCAACGTGGTAGAATTACCAACCAGGGTATGCTCCATCTTGATATTTTTTTCAAATGTTGTTAAAATTGCTTGTGATTACTTTCGTTTGTTCCATTGTTCATTATATTGACTACTGTGCTCTTACTGTTTCTTGTGCAATTTTGTTACTGCTGCAGCTTGATTTGAATAAAAAGGATGTTCCACCTGCTCACTTTTATTACGACATGGAATACTGTGTTGATTATTCCACATTCCGTACGTTGCATAATGGTAAGTTATATTGTTACAGATAATCTTGAAATGGTCCTGTGTGTTCAAACAACGTAGCTTCTGGAGAAAACACCTGATGACGTATAACTTTTGTAGTAAGTCTTTATTAAAATAGGCGGCATACGATGCTCAAAACTTCTATTTGCTGTGGTTTAGGAACATGACTGTTCTATCCATTATTTTGCTTTTAAACCTTAATTTGAGTTGTATCTTGAATGTGAAGTTACCTTTTGAATTGTTAACAATTTCCAAAAAAAAAAAAGTTACCTTTTGTAGCTTACTTGCACGTGACCTGAAAAATTTCAAACATCCTATTTTCCACTTGTTATCATTAATGAACTTCTTGTAGCAGTTTGTTGCATGAATCTTGTAATGATACCTAATTTGATTCTACATTTTCTCTACCGATATTTGTTAATACTTCACTTTTATCTTTTTTGGCCTATTCAGTCAAAAGCTCTGTTTCCCCTTCGCTAGTTGATGCATCATATAAGCCTATCACTACATATCCTCTGGAGGTATCGCCAAGTTGTGAACCTATGAAAGTGGAGTTGTCACTATTGGATCTATATGCTGGTTGTGGCGGCATGTCAATGGGATTGTGCCTTGGTACCAAACTCTCTGGTGTTAATCTTGTGACGGTAATTTATAAAAATCCTATTCATGCTAGTTATCTTTTTAAGTGATGTGTTTAAAATTTCATTTGTTTCTTCTTCTTCTTCTAGAAATGGGCAGTTGATTTTAATAGTGCTGCCTGTGATAGCCTGAAACTGAATCATCCTCAGACACATGTAAGCTTTTATTTTTGTGGCAGGCATGATATATTTTATCGGTATGTAATATTCAATCATAGTTAACATTTTTCTTAGGTTAGGAATGAAGGTGTTGAGAATTTTCTAGAGCTACTGAAAAGATGGGAGAAGCTAATTAAGTCGTACGGCTGTAGTGATATCAAAACAAGCTCTAATGGTGAGCTAGATGACAGAGATGAAGGTGAAAACAATGATGATTCCCAGTCTGGTTCCAATGCATCTTCTGGAGAATATGAGGTATTAAGATTAGTTGACATATGTTACGGGGATCCCAACAACAAAGGAAAATCTGGACTTCATTTTAAGGTATAAGCTTTGCTTTCATATTATGTTGGTTGTCCTAGTTTAATGCACTTATAGTTACACCCTAGAGTTAAAAACCACGAGTTACTTAAATAAAAATGGACCCAAATTGATGAATAAATATTACATTTTGACATAAATTGAACTCTTTAAGTTTTGCGCGTCAACATTCAGTATTGACCTAACAAACTGGTAACAAGTGGTGTAATAAATGCACTGCATTCTTTTATGTATTATGTTCACCCATGTATTTGTATTTTCAAAAAAAAAAATCACACCTATTAATAGGTGTATCTAGTAAGAATGTGTATTAGTGGTAGAAAATTAATTTTCTACTTTCCTTCTATCACCAGAGCCTATTGGATCCCTCTAGTATTTTAAAGTGGCTACTCCTTACAGGCGGCCTTACCGGTTAATGTTCATTTTTCTTTTTCTGGTTTCACTTTCCCGGCCATTATCCTGCCTAAACATTCATTCTAGCCAAACATTTAGTCTAGCCAAAATTTTCTATGTTCAAAATTATATTCCTTACCAGAGTTAATCCAACATGGTTCGTCCTCAACATCTTGATTGACTTCATTAGCACACTATTTAACTTGTGATGGTTACTAATTATCTCTTGTGCACGCACGTTCCGTGAAAAATGGGAAGGTTTTCAATGAATTATTTTGTAGGCTACAATTTAAAGGGAAAAAAATTTGGATCTAGTGAATTGGGAGGTGGTCATCACCCCAATAAAGTGTGGATGCTCAGAGTGAAAGATTTGAGAGTCAATAAAGCACTCTTAGGAAAGTAGCTTTGGAGGTTTGGCAGTGAGGTAAATATAGAATATGTGGAGGACACAGTGGTCGGAAACAAGTACGGTATACAGGTTGGTGATGGAGATCCGGAAGTATCACATTACCTTATAGATTTTGACCTAGGAGAAAATATGTTAAAAGGAATATGAAGAAGGTAGTGGCAATGTCATGTTAGAAGTTAGGGACGGAAATAGAATCGATCTCTGGAAGGACAAGTGATGCAGAAATTACACATTAAATGCTACTCTCTCGGTTATCTACAACATATCGTGCTAGAAGAACATAACAATCCATCATATCCAAGGGGCCAATCTATCTAATCTCACCTAAAATTCACTTTCTTTCCTTCTCAAACAAAAAAAAATCTGAAAGAAAGAACTTCACTCTTCTTATGTAAACTCGCCATAGGACACTTCGAAAATGTTGAGAAGCTGATGTGGACTCAAATTCTGCCACACTACACGGTTGTAAACTTCTAATTTGTTTTGGAGGACTTTAAAAAATGGCACATGGACTCTTTAAGTCCTAGGAATGTGAGTCAGGGTTTGACCCAATCAGTGTGGATCACGTTCTGATGAACTTATCTAGAGAATCTTGAAATGTGTACTGAGGATTGAAGAGGCAAGTTGATCAAAAAGGTTAGAAAGCTGCCCCCATTTTTGCCAAAGCTTTGAATTTTACATAAAAATATTGGAAAAGTTAGCTAGGACGAAGATATAGAGGAGAGTATGGGATACCAAAGTACCAAAAAGAGTTGTCGTTTTACCTGGTGCATGGTGAAGGTTTCCATCTTAAGTTCACAGACAAACTGAGGAAGAGAGCTGCAGTAAAGCTAGTGTTGCTTGTGCAAGGGCTAGAGCTCAGATGCAGATCATATACTTCGCATTGCAGGTACACATCTCAGCATTGGAATCTAGCTATCTCCTCGTTTTAGTTGGACACTGAGACGAATTAACTAGGAGAAGAGGGCAGTTGAAAATAATACTATCTGCTTTTTCTTTGGGCGAATATGGAGCGAAAAGAACAACAAACTTTTCCATAGTGAAGAAAAGGAGATAAGATGTATTAAGAAGTCCTTTTTTCATTTAATTTACTTTTGGTGTAAAAAGAGGATACCAATATCTTTGGGATGACGTAGTTGTTACACGTGGTTGAGCCACTCATTCACTAACACAAATTTGGCACCACCTTGGTGTATCATCAATGAACTGAACTGATTTATCCAAACAACCAAATAGTGGAAGTATGTTAATGTGATGAGGTGATTCCGTCAGAAGTTATGAGATTTAACTTTGGAGGAGTGAGGTTTAATTCTTGATTTTCTGTATTGTTTATGCTTTGACGGTTTTATTCTACAAACTTGATTCTTGATCTTAACTTTGATATTGAGCATGATGTTTCTTCTTGCGAGTGCTCTTATAGGTGCGATGGAAAGGTTATAGTCCGAGTGAAGATACTTGGGAGCCAATTGCGAACTTGGAGTAAGTACTTGCTAAATGTTGTTCCTTCCATCGTTTAATAGTTTCTTTCAGTTTTGGTTGCTCAAAAAGTTTGATTAGCTAAAATTAGAAGCACTGTTTCTCTTCCTGAATATCAAGGTTCTTAACACTCTCCTTTATCATATTTGGTTTTCGACGAATTAATGCAAGCAGGAAGTGCAATTCTGAGTTTTCCTGAGATTGAGAAAATTCGGAAGATCATAACATTTTGTTATGCATTTTCATCACATCCTCAATTATATGTGCAATAATTATTTTGTCTCAGAAATTGCGGAGACAGTATAAAAGATTTTGTTCGAAGGGGGCAACAGTTGAAAATCCTGCCTCTACCAGTAAGTTATTTCTCCCCATTGCATTTGCAATGATTATCACTAAATGACATTGGAGTCATCATCCCTGTTTGATTTCCGGTCCTGACTAATTATGTTTGTAGGGTGATGTTGATATGATATGTGGGGGTCCGCCTTGCCAGGGCATCAGTGGATATAATCGCCACAGAAATACTGATGACCCATTGTCTGATGAGAAAAATCGTCAAATTATTATATTTATGGATGTTGTGGAATTCCTACGGCCTAAATATGTGTTGATGGAAAATGTTGCCGACATATTGAGGTTCGATAAAGCATCTCTTGGAAGATATGCTTTAAGTCGTTTGGTACATATGAGATACCAAGCAAGACTTGGAACTATGGCAGCTGGTTGCTATGGTCTCCCACAATTCCGATTGCGAGTTTTCTTTTGGGGTGCACTTCCGAGTGAGGTGAGTATGCCTGTTATCATCAGAGTTGCTGAATAGGAATGGTTTTTCTTTTCTATACCGGTCCATACTTGGTGATTATAGCTTTGTGACATCCAATTCATCTCAATCATTCCCTCTCTTGTTCAGAGGTTGCCCCCATTTCCACTTCCTTCGCATGACGTGATTGTTAAATATTGGCCCTCACCTGAATTTGAGGTACCTTTTACATTTACACTGCCCTTATTTTTTTACCCGAGAACTTGTGGCATTCTTTCTATTTTCTCTTAGTTATAGGCTTTTTATACTGCTGGTCTGCATTTATTACAGTTGTTTTCCTTCTTGCAGCGTAATACTGTTGCTTATGAGGAAGGACAACCACGTGACCTTGAGGAAGCTCTTGTTCTTCGTGATGCTATATCTGATATGCCAGCTGTATGGTTGTTGTTTCCATTAGAAGTCCTTTTTAATTTTGGTATATGTTGTGTGTTTATTAGGAAATTTATCTTTTTAATGGAATAATTGATGTACTTTCTTATAGGTCACATGGCATGAAACTCGTGAAGAAAGGCCATATGAGATACCCCCCGAAACAGAGTTCCAGAAATACATGAGATTATCTAAACATGGTAATTTCTCTCTGCACACTAGCTCTAATGGCTTTTTTTGTTAGACTACAGCTAAACACATGAGAAGTGTGCAATTTAAGTTTATGCTAGACTCTATGAACTGAATGTGTATTTTTACATGTGGAAATGATTCCTTCAGAGATAATGAGTTGTTCATCAACTGGAGTTAAGGAAACAAAAGAACCTGTTTTGTCTGATCATCGGCCTTGCCAACTAAACGAGGATGATTACTTGCGAGTTTGTCTAGTCCCACGTAGAAAGGTTTGACGATTGTAACATTACTGAAAATTGATTTTTTTTTCAGATGTTTGCCCCTTGTAATGTATTTCCACTGCAGGGAGCAAATTTCAGGGACCTCCCTGGTGTAATTGTAGGAGGGGATAATGTGGCTCGTCGTGATACTAAAGATCCAAAGGTTCTACCAAACGGAAAGCCCATGGTAGGCAATTTATTTCTGCTGTTCTGTTAAAAAGTACTTGTCTATGACACCTAGACAAATATTGTATCATTCTTGCTAATCGGAATCATTCTTCTGCAATATAGGTTCCTGACTGTGCCTTCAACTTTGAGCATGGAAAGTCTAAGAGGTTATGCATGTTTTCTTATAAGCTTGTCATATTCTCTTCGTCTTTCTCTGTTTAATTGATAATATCCAGTTGAAATTAAATCCTTTTTGAATTTTAGGCCATTTGCAAGGTTGTGGTGGGATGAAACAGTAGCAACATTAGTGACGTTTCCTAATCATCGTGCTCAGGTACTTTGTTGTGTTATTCTTACCATCGAATATGCAATATAGAACTGTAGCATTTTCTAAGCTTTTTAATATTTTTCAGGCTATCTTACACCCAGAGCAAGATCGAGTTCTGACCATACGAGAGTATGCAAGATTGCAAGGTTTTCCAGATTTCTATAGGTTTACTGGTACTCTCAAGGAAAGGTATCTTGTTTTCTGATGAAAATAGTTCTAGTAGCTTGTTGATTTCGATTACTAATCAAAGATCTTAAAGACCAGGAAAAGAAAAACATACGTAAATGCAGCCTTCATTTCTATGTAGAGAGGAATATGGAAAAAAAAACATCTTTGTGATCTCTCATTATAGGGAAAAGGGGCGGGGCATATATACCCCTTAACTTTGTGATTTAGAGCGGATTATACCCCCGCTAAAGAAGTGGTACATATATACCCTCGCAGTAAATGCACCAACCTTGAATTGTCTTCCTCTTACATGTACATTTCGGAAGTTGTAAAGAACTAGCGATTAATTCCTCCTAACACGCGATGATTTGATGCTATTTACATGATCAATGAGTCAAAACTACTCAAAATATGCTTTGTATCTTCTGCCACTTCATAAGTTGGTTTTCATTATGTTGTTCACTTTGTGCAGATATTGCCAAGTTGGAAATGCTGTAGCAGTTCCTGTTGGTCGCGCGCTTGGGTACGCGCTTGGACTTGCCTATCAGAGGCTAGCTGGAAATGAGCCTCTAATTAAATTGCCATCAAATTTCTCATTCTTAACGCCTCCAATTGATGACATTGTTGTCTTGCAAACATAAGCTCATATTCATCATTTTTTTCCTCCATTGGCGATTTCGGAGCTACTGCTGATCCTTGGCAGATTACTCCATTTTTCTAGTATGAACTTTTATTGAACAGAACAGATACTAGATTGGGGCGCGATGAAGTTGATTAATTTATTGATCAATGAACTAGCATTCCTTTGATGTGAACTTGTTTCCTTATATTTATAAATTCTCCTTTCTGAACAGCTTATTTTTGGTGTTTGCAGTGTTTGTTGTTTGGCGTTATACGTAGATATGCACTCAAACTTTGCCTCAACGGGCAAATAAACACTCTTAACTTTGAGACCGCATGTCTAGACGAAAACATTACTACTAGCATAAGTTTTCAAAGTTGCTCCCCTCAACCCCCTGACTGCCCCAAATTTTCAGTCCAATGGTAAGAGTGCAACTTCTTATGATGTGTGGGTTAGGCGTAAGTTCAAACCTTGCTGCAAACAAAAACTAGGTATTTAAGCCGAGAAGAGCCATTGGCCCTTAGAAATTCCTTGTTTACCCAATTTTGGGACCACCATTTAAGCCATACCCGTAGTGCACAAAAATTTGCAAGTTTACCCACTTCAGAACAACTTAAAACAAGCGATACCTACAGTTTAAAAAACGAAGACTCTTTTAAGTATGGCAAAACAAAGGGCCCACTGATAAAGGTTGGGTAGGGAGGCAATATTTGTTATCAGGTCAGATAAAGGTTAACTAGTTACGTTCAAATAGGGTGCCTCGTGAAATTTTTACCAACTAAACACCTCTGTTTGGTAAAAACTGCACACCATAACTCCATAACTCAACTGATTAATACACATAAGGAAGACAAAAGAATCATAGAAATACAAAATCATCAAGTCTTTACAATCACTATACAAAACTTTACTCCTTTTTAACTTTTCTCAGAGCTTAGACTAAAGAATGAACAAAAAAATACATGCAAGTATAATTATACATATATTCAAAAAAAACCACCTTCTGCAAAATTGACAAGAGTCATAATACGACCTAATCCGTTGTCGATGGCTCAGGTTCAAGCTTTGGTACAACAGCAGATGATAGTTCTATATGACAGACGCGTGCAGCGCCTATTAGTGGCTCTGGTAACTCATCAGGGGTGTTTCCCTAAAACAAAATTTCCAAAATGAATCATTCATTGTGACATATCCAAACAATGTACTATATTGTCGACTAAAAGATGACTACATGTAACTGTTCATTGTAATCTTATGGATGAAGGTCTATCCATGTACCTGTACAACGAAAGCCATGTCAACGACTAGTGATGTGATTACGCCAATGACAAGCCCCATAACTCCATTTGCAACAGTAGAAGAACCAACATCAACATCAATCTACAGAATGCAAGCAATACAAGAATCAAATACATATACATGTATGGAAGAAATTTCACTTTTTATGATGTTGAACTAAGACGCGACATGGACAATGATGATTCATATAGCTGACTCCAACTTGCTCGGAATTGAGGTATAGGACTTTTTATATGTATTGTGTCTGTATTTGCTATTCTTGGAAGGAAAAAGTATATGAGTTTTCACCTCTAAATACTTGGGGCCGCGGATATAGTTGCAATCGACTGCCTTTCCCAGTAAACACGGGGAACTTCCAACACTCTGACGCACAATCCACGAACCCTGCATGATACATGAAAAATGGTAAAGATTTTACACAAATGCAAACAGGTAGAGAGTTATCGAAGGAAGACAGATGACTACATAGCAGATGGTTACTCAAAGAAGTCGAGGGGATTCAATATCTACAATATATACATAGAAAATACTAATTCTGATTTTGTATGTACAATGTAATTTTCCAGCGAAGGGGGTCTGGATGATGATGTGATGTTCATTTTCTGTAGTCTAATTAACATTCTGCAAAACAGAAAGCATTCTTCGAGATAGTTTAAAGAAGGCATAATACGTCTCAACTGACAATTAAGCACTCCAACTTTGAGGATGCACCTCTAGACACCTCAACTCATCTCCACTGTGTCAGTTGAACAGTACAACTTACAAAATGATCATCTAGACACATCCAAAATTTTATGTGCCACGTCAACATTGGGTGTCCACGAGTTTAAGTGTCTAGATCTGTATTCTCAAAGTTGGTATGTTTAGTTGCTAGTTGAGGCCAAGTTTAGGTGTCTATCCATGTATTATGCCGTTTAAAGACACAAAAAAGGATACCTTTGGCACTGATGGGATTAGCTTCATTCTACTATTCCGAAACTCGTCATCTCCATCAACAAACCGTTGCAAGAGAGAACCAGGTATCAACTTTTTCATGACGAAATAGAAAATCATGCTGTAGTGTGTTGATCCAGGTACCTACAGAAAGACAAAAATGTTGTCCACTTATTTCTTCCTGTATGACTTGAAAATTTTTGAATCCGAAAATTCAAGGGTGAAGGGTCAAAAACACACCTAAACTATCAGGTACGTGAGTTTCCTACTTGAACTATCGCCAAATGTTTATTGAAACACACCTCAACTATAAGTTGTTCTCTTTTCATATCACTATCGTTCAGGTAGGATAAAGAACAACTGATAGTTAATTGTGTTTCGAAAAACATTTGTTAGTTAGGTAGGAAAAGTGAACACGTGATAGTTAAGATAGGAAACTCGAAAAATCGAGAAACTTCACTAGTGTTTTTGACCCTTCACTCAAAATTCAAAGCATGGGAGGAATAAACTTACTTGCAAATTTATAACCAAAGTAAAGAGTCCTTTTTCTGAAGCAACCTAAAAAAAAGGTGTAAAAAGATAAGTGAATAGATAACACTGCTAAATAAGACAAGCTAGAAACTAGTACGGCCTCTGTCCCGTTTTATGTGCCACACTTACTTTTTCAGTCTGTCTTAAGAAGAACGACACTTTTCTATATTTAAACTTTTCAGTTTACTTGTAATGAGATAATTTATAGCCACATGGATGTTTATGGTTTATTTTAGACCAAACATTTTAAAAGTCTTTCTTTGATTCTCAAATTTTGTGTTCAGTCAAAGAGTGTCACATAAAACGACATGGAGGGAGTAATATCCTAAATGGTTTGACATTCCCTTTAAACTTACCTGTGCTGCACAACCAGGACGCCTAGCGACATGGTCCATTCGTTTAGTATCCTTGAACCAGTCGACTGCGACAAGATCCATGAGAGATTTACCAGCTGAAACCTTCATATACAATTTACAAAGTGATATCAGACCACATGACATAGACCATCCACCTAAGATCAATGTCACTCGGACTCTCCAAAAATGTCTCTGCACTCATGTCAGACCATCCACCTAAAATGCACTACTTTTGGAGGATTCTACATGCACCTGATGACATTTTTGTAGAGTCCGAGAAACATAGCTCTAAAACCAAGGACATATTGAAGATACAAAGTGATAAGGACCTTTGTTTTGTCACTGCAAAAGTTCTTGCCACGAACTCTGAAGTTATTTCCATCAGATATTGTCCAGCAGTCACGGCCATTATCACTGTCATCATGTCGTAGATTACCCGAAAAAGTTGACATATCAATATGCTCCATAGGTTCTTCTTCAAGAGCTTCACAAGTATCGAAAACATTTTCAATAAAGAAATCGCGAAACACCAATAACAAATAAAACTATGGTCCAACACCTACCAGTTTTAATCGTATCGTTTTCAAGACCGGGTGATGATACCTACAAGGAGAAGTCCAAGCTCATACTCAGAAGGAGATGATGAAAAAATAATACGAAAAAGTATGTATATAGTTCATACCTCTTGATCAGTGCACTGAAAATCTTCATCCTCATCAGAGTACTCGTCCAACATCGATACTGCATTTCTATTTGCAGCACGTATTTGGTCTAAAGACGGAGTACGATGATGAGACTGTTTCTGGCTCTTCTTGGAGGAGATAGATGGCGGATTCATATTAACCATAACTGGAATTCTCGGAGCAGCTGCCCTCTCATCAGTTTGAGAAAAGTATTCACGAAGTCCTAACATAGAATTTTGTAAACACAAGTTCCACATTGAGAATCAATGGATACAACAAGCTCGACGAGTGTTTATGAGGAATGTAACTTTCGTGTAACATAAGAAGAAGCATACCAGCAACACTATTTAACATCTGAAAGAGACAATGTTGCTGAAATGACGCGATGAAGCCTACACCCCACCCTTTCAAATCTATCTGCATAAGTTGCTGTACTTGAGTTCTTGGCCTCCCATTACGCGGTTTGAGGGGTGAAATATTGAATCCACCACCTGTACACGTAAAAGATCGATTAGTTTGTGCAAATGTAAATGAATTCAGTAAAAGCTATAAAGGAAGACAGAAGTTACTCTCGATATGAGCTCGAACATATCCAGGTAGAGGATTACAATTCTTATGCTCCCTAGAACGAAATAACACAACTGCAATCATAGTAATGAAAAAACAAACAAATAGAATTTTAATTAGATAAAGAGAAACGATTGTTTCGACAAGAATAAACAGGAATCTGTGGTTATACTTACCGTAACTTCCATCATCATTTCTACGCCAGTATCGTACATAACAAAGATCACGAGGCCAAATAAAACTGCACAGCGTACACCAAAGATTTGTCACTAAAATTATAAAGGATATTCAACTGACCACCCTTCACTTTATGTAGATATATACGCCTCTGGAAAATCACAATTGTATATTTAAGTTCAAAATTCTTTTGTATGTATGTATATATATACTAGATGTTGAATCACTCCTTGGCTAAGTTGCGCGGACTCTTCACCTTTGATGTGTGTCGTATTTTCCAAGAATATACTATTTTTGGAGAATCTGGCACGCACATGTTGACATTTTTGAAGAGTCCGAGCAACATAGCCCCTCGGTAAATATCCTGCCTTTGCTACTGTGACTCAACCAATTTTACTAATGGAGCTATTTAACCAACCTAAACAAAAGTCAAATGATAACTACAAAATAGTTCATCAGATATACATTTAAGCATTTACAGCAAAGATTGTTTTGACAAGGAAAAAATATTACCTCGGAAACCAGTCGAGTTGAAGTCTGTGATAGAGTATTGCTGTGTGTCCATCTACCTCCTCAACCAAACTACCATACTGGAAGCTACAATCCCACCTGTCACGCCAAAAAAAGAAATTTTCTCGTGCAATCAAGGCATTGCGATGGAAAAGTAAAGCCTATTGTCAGATGCGGAGCTAGAGGGGAGTAAGGGTCACGGAAAGATCACGCTGTATATTCAAGGTCAAGTGAACGAAACTTACTCAAAACGTGTTGCATCCATGCTCATTACAAGCTCAAATATTTCTTCACAAGTAGCCTCCACTATGCCAACCGCCTTCATAGCTCTACTACATCCCTTTGGCTGCAGGAACAACGAGAAAATCCATCACTCAAAATACCCTGTAGCAACCTAATTACACTAAGCTTGTAACAAAAACGCTATGTTGCTCAGACTCTTCAAAATTACTGCAGGGTAAGTGTAGGATCTTAAAAATGCTATGTATTTTTGAAGGATCCGGCATGGGTGCAGCAACACTTTTGGGGAGTACAAGCAACATAGCAGAAAAGAGCATAAGAATGAGCTCATACTAGTAAATCAACATTGAGTAGCTCCTCGAAAATGCGAAGCCCTGCAGCCACCCATTAAGTGGAGAAATGTCATCAATACTAGTCCAGGAAAATGTCCGTAATCGCATATTCTACAGCTTAAAATCCAACCAATTGCTATCACGGAGGAAACGAAAAGAAGAATTGAGAATTAGACAGACCATTTTGGCAGTAAAGTAAGCGCCTATACTTGGGGTTTGCTAAATCTGACTCTGATTCCTTTGTCCAGTCAACCACAGACTCCGGAGGAGCTATCGCTGAAGAAGAAATAAGGAAACTTAAAAAACATGTATAGAAATCAAATAAGCACAAGGGAAATTAGCAAACCATTTGCGATTGTTGTTCCTCGTAGCACGTTTTGTTGAGATTCATCTTCATCCTCAGCAGCACTGAACCTACAAAATAGGGTGACTTGCACTATGAAGTTTAGACTATAGAGGTAATAGCTACAACTTATGGTCAGGGGCGGAGTTAGAAGCCCACGAATAGGTAACTAAGTAGCTTTTGTTCAAACAATGTATTTGTGGCATTTGGAGTCATCATTTTAAAATCCAGTGGAGATGATAACTACACTATACTATCTTTGACTAGAAAAACGTTTAATCTATAGTGTGTTTTGCGCTCGTCACTAGTCTAAGAATTGCTAGTCAAGATTTCAAAAATCATGCAAGTATCAAAAAGGGAATTACGGATACAGAGCTAAACAGAGAACAAGTGCTTACGGGCTTTCCTGATCTGAAGCCGTCCTCCCAGTACTCTCCGTCCCAGATTTGAATTCGTTGAATTTGGTACGACTACCACCTACTGACTCTTGATGCTGCATAGAAGTCAACATGTTACTATTACCATCAGCATCTACGTACGATGAGGGAAGAAGAGAATACCAAGAAATAAGGAAACAAAAACCTGATCAATCACGGATTCGATTTTTTCTTTCCAAATTAGTGCTTCCTGAATGTTGAAAGCTGCCATCTGGAAGAACATTATGATTAACATGAATAATTTCTCTCTCACAAAACAAGAAACTCAGAGCAGGCAGCAAACCACAGTCTCAAGTGGCAGAGCGATGATTGATTTAAAAAATATAAAGAAGTAAACACACGAAGAAGAGGTTAAGTCGATACAACATCTTCTATATATAACAATGTATATAACCAGAATTATTCTCACTTGATACTAAATTCACCAAACACTAAATGTTTGCCAAAATAATATATCCAAATGTATGTTAATCTCCCAAAATGGGAACTAGTTCTTGGTCCAGCCAATGAAATTCACATTTATATTGCCAAATCTTTAAAAAAAACTTGAACTTGTTGAAAATTTTGTAGTTACATTCCAGAAACTACGCGGAAGTGTCTCTCGCGTCATATATCTATCTTCTTCTTTTTTTTCATTTTTCTTTGTACGTGATAAATTATATCGATTTGATGGGGAAGCCTCCAGACAAATTTGTTTTTCCTGTCCTTTTATATACAAAAGTCTCAAAACTAACATGGCTATGGCCTCAGCTGACAAGTAAGCACACTTTGAGAGTGTACATCTAGACACCTCAACTCGTCTCCATTGTGTCATATGAACACTCTAACTTACAAAAATGATTATTTAGACACCTCCAAAACTTATGTTTCACTTCAGTGTTTGGGTGTTCACGAGACACAGTATGGACGAGTTGGAATGTTTAGTTGTGAATTAAGACCAATGCACTGTGAATCAAATCTTTGGGGCAAGAGAACAGATAAGAAGGACTAAAGAAGATCGTGTACCGTGATTTGATCATGCTTCTCTTTCATGTTATAGACCGATAGAACGTAAACCATCTGCAGATTGTAAAGTGTACATAACATCAATTACTAAACAGAAAAAACATGTTATATGAATGTTCATCAAGCTTATAGATTTACACAAGATATCAAATATCAACAATAAGAACAACTCACCTGTCCATGATGAGTCTTCAAGCCTCGATCCTCCACTCGAAAATTACCATCGATTTCAAGAGTCTTGATTGGCGCCTAGCAATTATTGTAACATCATAAGTTAAAAGCCTTTAAAATTACTAACATAGTATCATTTTTTCATCAGTCGTGCACGCAAGGGCACGCGGAGCTAGTGTTTGGTTGAACTTAGTAGTTTTAGTCCAAATTTTGTATTTGTCTGATGAAATTCATTGAATATGTACGAAATTAATCATTTAGAACCAACTAACTTTACAAAATTAGAATCCTGAACACATTAGCTTCAAATTCTGGTATTCTTCGAAAGCTAGAACATTTTAAGCACGACTTAACTATCAAATTCACATTCGTACATATAAATTAGACAAACAAACAAAAAAACTGAAATGCATTGTAAATTGAACTCACCACATTTCCCTGAGGTTTCGTCTTGAAATAGGCCAACAACTTAGTCTCCAGAACGAAATAACGCATATGAAGGAATGATTTTCCTATCTTCCTCCTCCCATACCTCACCATCCATCCCTCGTGCACCACCTTCGACATGGTTTTTACCTTTTTCCTTCTTACGTCTCTAATAATATGCTCTTTTGATCCTCACAATTCACGAACTATACTACACCATTACGAACATACAATTATTAATTTTATCAAGTGAAGTGTAATTTCATTGATAAGAAAACTCATGTATAAGAGGTATACAAAAAAGCAGAGAATCTCTTGAAAGATATACAAAAGACACCCAATCTTATATACAGATAGTAACGTCATGAAACGAATACAAAAAACATGAGGCTATATATGCTTCATATGTAAAAAATTAAGCTCTATCGCTTAAAAAAAAAGTCTTCTATTTATCTTCATATAGGGAAAAAAGGTCTTATATACCTCTCAACTTTGTCATTTAGAGCTGATATATCGTTATGAAAATGGCTTATATTTATCCCTAGTATAACAGTAGGTGTATACTATATCTAATTCAAACACACAAGTTTTTTAATATGAAGTAAATTGTAATTTTAGGAAATTTTGGTATACAAAAAAAGCAGAGAATCTATTGGAAGTCATAATTTTAGGCTATTAATTCTTTATATGTAAGAAAATTAAGCTTGTTCGCTTCAAAATCTCTCATATTTCTCTCCCTCCATACTATCTAATAGCGAACATACATTATCTTTTCAAAAAATCACAAAAAAAAGAAGCTCAGAGTAAAATACTTACTCGAATAATTAACATTACACAACGATATCCATTATACTTTTAGTATTTCAAACGCCAAAAAAAAAAGAAAACTCGATCTTCCATACATTTCCTTAGCTTGTTTATGTATTAAAACACGAGGCTATTAATTCTTCATATGTTGAAAAAAAATTAAGCTCGCGTTTGCTTCAAAATCTCTCATATTTCTCTCCTTCTATACATTATCATTTCAAGCAATCGTCCAAGAAAAACTCAGAGTGAAATCAAATACTTACTCGAATAACATTACTATGCAACCATATTCATTATATTTTCATGAGTAATTGAAACTCGAATACGAGCTCCCAAGAACATAACCAACGTAACCACATACATGCATGTGTGAAATATAATAAATATGTATGTATAGGTATAGAGAAGGAAGAGGTGTGAAGTAGAAACATTTGTGCCATTAAATTACCGGGAAAATGGTTGGTGAATAATATGAGAAACACTATGGCCACTAGATTCAATAACAAGTTTGTTTGTATTTTTTTTTTAAAAAAAAAAAATCAATGTTAAAATTCTTTGTTTTTCTTCTTTAACAAAGTGAGAACGAATTTTATTATTTTATTCTTTGCCTTTTTTGCTCGCTGATGTGACTCTTAAGTTACATGTGTCAGCTTTCCAAGAACGGAGTCAATAGTTATATGAATTCGATAGAACAAACTGATTTTGAGTCAAACTTTATATTTGAGTTAAGGTATTATTTATATTTAATATGTACGGGTAATTTATCAAGCGAATCCACAAAGCAAAAAAACAATAATCCAAAATATTACCTATAAATTAAAAGAAATTAAAATAAGGATAAATATGATATGTGTCCTTTAATTTCTTGTGAATTTTTTGAGGAGGGCATGAATAATTTGGAAAAGCTACGCAATGAATAATTTAGAATTTTCAGAGTTTATGCTATAGTTTATCTATCTCGTATGCTTTATGATATTTATTTGAGGAAAAATCCTTTTGGCCAGAATGATATTTTACCTATGTTATTTTAGCTTTTTGAATATTTTTACCCTTTAAACTTTAATACCATTTAATTAAAAAATGAAAAAAAATCAGTTTATTTTAAAATAAAAAAGATATTATAAATTTTTTAAATTTCTGGCCAAATTTTCTGGGCATTAGCATTACCCTTTATATGAATATTAAGATTAAATTGGTTGGTTATGAACTTCTAATATGGCATTTCAATTTTTTCTTGTTTGATTGGTCAAAAATTAAAATTACTGCACTTGATCGGGATAGGGTGTGGTTGTGGTGGAGTGATAAGTACTCATTCATCCTTAACCAAATATCTCAGCCCTCAGGTTCGAGTACCCTAACTACGAAGTCATCTTTGCTAGAGAGCGTTTTACCCCCGACGTGGGACATTCTGGTGTGAATCTAAATTTAATCAGACTCTAATATATATACCAAACTCGAATAATATTTCATAAGTGATTTTTCAAGTTCATTGTTTCCTCTCCACCCTTCACGTGTCTTGACCATCGTCCTACTCTCCACCACCCTCGAACCCCCACTCTCACAGCTTTTTACTAGATTACATATAAACATTCTTGAAATATTTTTTTCCGTGTACTTACAAACACTAGAAAATAAGTAATTAGAAACTTACTTATGAAAAAAAATAATCAAATAGCATCTCTTTCCCACCAATAGATCCGGATCACAAAACTGACCCGAATTAGAACCCGGTCCAATGACCCGACTCCGAAATGTATATATATAGCCGTTACAGTTTTAACACTTTTAGAAAGAAAAAAAAAAAATCCCCATTGACGCTGAAGAAATTCAATACGCCATTGACGCTCTTTATCAAGAAATTCTCATATTGATCTACTAAAGACGCCGCCACCATTATTAACACTGTTAATTGGTTTCTCTCTGTTGTTGTTTCGCAACTTTGCCGTTTTGTATTTGATAGAGTAATTCTCTTCTTCTGTATCTATGGATGCAGGGAGCAGATACAATAAGTTTCGACCTCCTCTCGTTAATCAGATGTCTCACAAGAAAAGAACTCGAGAGAATGTACGTTTTTTTTTTTCATTTACTGTTTTTCTTCATTCTGTGTAGTAATTTCTTGGACTGGGTTTTAGTGGATTCTTATAGTCGAGCCAAATTGAGGTGTGATTAATTGATAAAATTATGAATTGCGATGAATTAGCGTCTCTTTTTTTAATTTTGTATGAGGGTTTTGTGGGTTTTGCGTTTTGTTTAGATTTTGAAAAATGGGGGTTTTCATAGTCGAGACGAATTGAGGTGTAAATGATGATTGATTGATAGATAGGTAGATTCTGGGCTCTTGAATTTGAAGTAGATTAGTGTTTCCTTTTGAATTTTTGTTTGTGTGGGTTTTGATTTTTCGCTTAAATTTTGCAAATTGGGGTTTTCCACTATGCAATCTTAATTATGAATATAATGTCGTTTGATCTGTTATGTGTGCTAAATGGTATGGTGGATGTGGTTAACTGATGACTTCTACTTTCGGGTATCGAATTTTGTTGATGGTTTTACTTCTTTATTAAGAGAAAGAGGTTGCACTGGGTATGTTGTTGTTGTTATTAAGAGAAAGAGGTTAGGTGAATAAGCTGTTGAAAATTTATTCGTGATATGTCAATCAAACTTAGGAAATTGAAACAGGGAAGATAGGTAAAAGGCTGCGATTTTACTTTTTTGAGCTTTCATTAATCAAACTAGAGAAAATTTTTGACTAGGTGTTTTAACATGTATGGATGTCAGCTCTTTGTGTCACGTCATCCTGTTCTAATGATTGTTTTCGTTGTTTTAGAGTGTCAGTGTTGAGTTATGCTTTGATATTCATTATATGAGATTTGTTGCAAGGTTGGATTTTAAATGATATGTTTATGAAAATGCAGCTGGACAGGTTTATACCCAATCGTTCTGCGATGGATTTTGACTATGCACATTACATGCTCAGTGGTGGGAAGGTTAAAAAGGAACACTATGGAGTAAATTCTCCATCTAAAGAAGCTTACTCGAAGCAGTTAGCAGAAATTTTCAACATGAATAGAACGAGGATCCTTGCTTTTAAGAATAAGCCTCCACATTCAGCTGAGAGAGTTTCTGAATCTCCATCATCTATACAACAGTCAAAAACCATTAAAAAGAGGAGATACATTCCCCAAGTGAGTTTTTCTTTCTTCCCCTTTTTACTATCTTTTTGTTTTTGCGTCTCCCCGTGCTAACCATACTTATTGTATTAGTGTAAATAGATGTTTCATCTTGGCGTTTGTTCCTAACTCAGAGAACTCCTTGCTTGTTAACAGTCTTCGGAGAGGACCCTGGATGCTCCTGACATCCTAGATGATTTTTATCTCAATTTGTTAGACTGGGGAAGCAATAACGTACTTGCCATTGCCTTAGGAAATTCTGTCTATCTGTGGGATGCTTCTGATGGGTCTGCTACTGAGCTTCTCACGGTTGATGATGACTTTGGGCCGGTGACTGCTGTCAGCTGGTCACCAGATGGAAGACACCTTGCAGTGGGCTTGAATAATTCGCACATTCAGCTGTGGAACACCTTGCAGGGATCTAGCCGATTGGTGAGTAGGTTCTTTCGTCTTCCTTCTTCTAGTCTAATTATTATACAACAATTTACGTGGAAATCAAAATATGCAGAGAGCTTATATTTTACTTTCTTTATCAGAAGTCTAACATCTTGCCTTTATACACAGATGAGGACTTTACGAGGACACAGCTTAAGGGTTGGCTCACTTGATTGGAATGAAAACATACTGACAACTGGGGGCATGGACAGTTTGATCATCAACAATGACTTGCGTATAAGATCCCACATAGTTGGAACATACAGGGGACACAATCAGGAGATATGTGGATTGAAGTGGTCTGCTTCAGGCCAGCAATTGGCTAGTGGAGGGAACGACAATTTGGTCCATATATGGAGCATATCGATGGGGTCTGCTAACACTACACACCAGTGGGTTCACCGTATGACAGATCACACAGCTGCTGTAAAAGCTCTTTCCTGGTGTCCTTTCCAGAGTAATATGGTCGCCTCAGGTGGTGGCGTTGGAGATCAATGCATAAAGTTTTGGAACACCAATACGGGGGCATGCTTGAACTCTGTCAATACAGGTTCACAAGTCTGTTCCTTGCTTTGGAACAGACATGATCGCGAGCTTTTGAGTTCTCATGGCTTTACTGACAACCAGCTCACTGTTTGGAAATATCCTTCTATGACGAAAATTTCAGAACTTTTGGGTCACACATCAAGAGTTCTTTATATGGCTCAGGTATGATTGGTTAACTGAAACTGTCACGTTTTGTTCGTTTATGCTCGTATTTTCACGGTGCTTTTACAGTTCACTGACTTTTCGTCTTGATATATTTCAGAGCCCAGATGGCTATACCGTCGCGACTGCAGCAGCTGATGAGACACTAAGATTATGGAATGTTTTTGGGAATCCTAAAGAGACAATGCCTGTGCTAAAGAGAAAGCTAGAGCCATTTTTTAACTTGGCTCAGATTAGATAAACCTCATATCATCATATCATATATCATGTATTTGTATTCTTTATTATTTCATGCATATTCATCTTCTTTTATTGAAAAATATGTAAATTGTCATCAAGATGAAAATTCTCCGAATATGAAATTGTAAGTAAAATTTTATTTAATATTTCCATCTTTTTGAGTTTTCAAATATAACTTCATAATTGGTTATTATATTTTTGTATTCATTTCTTCCACCTTTAGGATATAAATATAATTAACGCTTTGAATAGGAGAAAATGATGAAAGAAACTTTAGAATATTTTTTATTTTAAGATTTGTAATGTAAAGGCAAGAAGAATTCTTCTTGATATTGATTGAGTGTCTTTATCTTTTTTGAATTGCTTTTTGAGGATATATTTTAGTTAACTTATTGTGTTAAGGTGTTTCTGTTTGAAAAGTACCACAACTCTTTCACCCACTATATAAACTATTTAATAAATTAAATATTAAATAGTACATCATCATATTAGTATATGAATCAACCACCATAAAGTCTCTTGTATTCTTTGTATTAATTTTATATTGTTGATATTCGATTTTAATGGAGACAAAAACATGTTAGGTGACTTTTCTTCATGTCTTAATTTTTTATAAACATTATACTTTGTAGAATTAGTCAAAGTATGTTGAACAATACTCTTGCAATTTCGTGAAGAAGTTTAAAAATATCTTACGAGTAACTTTGTAAGCAGATTTTTTCAAGTGACTTATAAGTAGTTTTCTACAAGCAAGTTTGCAAGTAGGTTTCAACAAACAACTTTGTAAGTTAACTCCTTATAAGAAGCTTTGCAAACAACTTGTAAGTAACTTTGTAAATTGCTTCGATTCTTTTAACAAATAAGAAGCCAACTCAATTCATTTTGTAACCAAAATAAAAATAAAAAATTTCTCTCTTCCTCCTCTTTGATATAAGTCTTGTTATTTCATAACAAAATTAACTTTATCACTACCCTTTGAAAAACAAAATACAATCATATGAACATTTTAAATTTTAATTTTTTTTTTGAAAGATAATAAAAAGGAGAAGATATGTTTGCATTGCATCAATTGGACCACTACAAAAACAAAAGACATGGCCCCCCATACCCCAAGGTCCCCTCAAACCTCAACCCCTACATCCTCATTCCCATGTCCCAATGCTTCCCTTAACCTCAGCACTCATAAAACACTCTTCATTAACTTAAACCCACCATTCTTCCATTGCTAATACACAATGGTAACCTTCATATCTCCATTTGATTAGAGTCATTAATCACTACTTAATCAAAAAACCCATTAACAAGTACTAGTACACTCTTCTTTCTTTCTTCACTTTTTTTTTTTCTCTCTGTTCTTCTTGCAGGTTTATCCAAAACCCTAGATCTGTCCCCCTTTTGGGTAACCCCAACAACCTCTACTCCCCTTAACCCCTCTACCCCCACCCCCACACTCAAGAAACACAAAAAAAATGCTTTTCTTGATTATTTTTTGTCTTTCTGTTTGAGCATTTACAATATGTTTGTATATTAACTGATGTTTGTTCTCATTTTTGGGTGCAGCTTTTGGAAGAAAAGGGAAAAGGGTGTGTAAATTAAGCAAAAAGGTGAAGTCTTTTTTTGGTTCTTGGAGGAGATGAGTGGGACCTCAACGACATCAGTGGTGGGGGTGGGGTTGGTGGGAGGTGGAGGGGAGGTGGGGTATAATGATTATGGATTCCGGCCACCGTTTACAGCGGTGCAGTGGCAGGAATTGGAGCATCAAGCTATGATTTATAAGTATTTAGTAGCCGGGCTACCTGTGCCACCGGACCTAGTAGTACCTATTCGCCGGAGTTTTGATGCTATCTCAGCCAGGTTCTTCAATCATCCTAGCTGTAAGTTTCTTCTTCTTTTTCTCTTTATTTTTTTTTTCAGTTTAAAGTTTTTTTTTGGTTTGTTTGTTTGTTTGTTAATTGGTTGATTTGTTGTAGTTATAGAGCATTTTATGGTGTTTTGTGAATGGAAAGGTTAATGTAATTTGATGGTGAAATTCGAGCATGCAGATCTAGGAACATTGTTTCTCATGGCTTTTTTCTAGTAGTCTCTCCTTTTCAATTTGTTAATCTGGTTTTGACTTACCATGAAGTTTAAGAAACTAAAATAGACTGTTGAATCTTGTGGTATTGCATTAAAGATATATATAATGTACCGAAATGATTTTTAATGTTGTGGTCTTAAATGGAAAGTTGAAACTAAAGAGTTGCCAAGAGGGGAAAGATACGTTTTTTATTGAACGGACTAAAATGGAAAGACAAACAAAAGGGAACAGAGGGAGTATTACCTTTAAAGATTAAGAAAAAATAATGAACTGCCATCCCTTTGTTTTTTATTCTAAAATCTTGGATGGAAGAATACTATCCATTCATTTTTAGAAGTATTTCTATAAGAGCTAGAAGCATTCATCCTTTTAGCGCGGCTGTCTAGAGGTAAGAGTGCAAATGCATGATGTGTGACTTAGGTGCTCATCACGGGATCGAACCTTACGTACAAAAGCTTAGGATTTAAGTGGTGAAGGATAAGGATAGAGGAGGCTATCCACCTAGTTTCGAACTGGCCGACACTACCCTCAGGGAAATCATTGTTCTTTTTTCTTATGGTTTGTTAATTTTAGTTTATTATAGTTGAGCTCTTTATAGTGTTTGCATTTATGAGAGTGGGGAAGTTTACCATAATTTGATGGTTAAATTGGAGCATGCAGATCGATGAACATTGTATTTCATTCCTTTTCTCTATTAATCCTTGCTTTAAAAAGAAAAGGAACTTTAGATTTGTTAAGGCAGTATAATAAAGAACTGCATCCCTATATTTTGATTCTAAGATCTTGGTTGGAAGTATATTATGGATTTGCTTTTAAAAGTATTTTTATCAGTGCTAGAAACATTCATGATTCATCTTATTAGCCCTGTTGTGTAGTGGTAAGGGCGCAACACGTGATGACTTGTGGCTTAGGTGCTCATCACTGGATCGAACCTTGCTGTACAAATGCTTGGTATTTAAGTTGAGAAGGATAGAGGGCCGGGCTCACTATCCATCTAGTTTCAACCGTGCGTCCCTCGTGGGTTTCTCTGTTATAGGAAAAAACAATTTTATTTTCTTTGTTTCTAAAAAATATTTGTTAGATTGGTCCAAAGGGCGGGTCACAGACGGATTTCTCGGTTATAAAAAAAATAATATATATTTGTTAGATGAATCTATTTTGGTATTGCACAAGCGGGTTCAATGACTGATGACAGGCCAACAGCAAAGCAGAGAGCCAAGATATGTTTAATTTGACAGAGTTATTTACAAATTTATATTTTAGTGCAACTAGTCAAATGTGTATAAACACGACGCACAAATAACTTAACGAATTTAACTATTTACTGTAAAATTTTAAATCTTTACACATTTTCAAGTTTCATAATTTGCTTCAAAGTTCTCAATTTCTTATGTTTTGTTATTTTAATTATTAAAATACATCAATCTTTAATGATTTATATAAATAAACAAGATTATACAACACAGGATTACAAAATGATCCATGCTCACTTCCTAAAAAGATGCTGTGCGAAAGTAACATTGTCTCATTTAAAGGGGGAAAAGAGAACACCCCGGGTTTTGTGATTCGAACCCGACCTTATCTAAAAGGCTACTAGCCTTTATCAATGTCCTAAATCCAATAGTTTCTGTCATGTGGATTTGATATTTGATTTGAAATTGTACTATTCTATAAAAATGTCATTTACATATATAAATAGTTTTTTTTTTTTGGCCAAGCGCTTACTTTTAACATATATCCACTCTCGTGACATCTGGTGGGCTAAAGCCTTGTGTTTCATTATGGCAGTAAATCCATGGTTGGCATGTTTTTGCTTCTCTTTTTTTCTTTTACACATAATTTCATAGTTTTACATCTGTATTAAATTTCAATGTCTCCCTCATGTAGTACTCTGTTAAGGTTGTGCTTAAATGTCAATGTCTGTTGCAGAAATTCCAGTCTCATAGAATTTTGATGGCAGTGTAGCTATTGAAATTCCATGATACTGGATGCAATATCAATAAATTCTGGCCGTACGTGATCCTAAAAAAGAAAAAATGCATTTTGCATGATAAAGGTCTTTCTTTTTAGTTGGTGAATGATGGGTTTGTAATGTAAATGTGGTAATGTATTTTACATGTGCAGTGGGTTATTGTTCCTATTATGGGAAGAAGTTTGACCCCGAGCCAGGAAGATGTAGAAGGACAGATGGAAAGAAGTGGAGGTGCTCCAAAGATGCACATCCTGACTCCAAATATTGTGAACGACACATGCATCGAGGCCGCAACCGTTCAAGAAAGCCTGTGGAATCTCAAACTACTTCCCAGTTCTTGTCGACAAATATATCACACACTGCTACTGGGAGCAGCAATAGAAGTGGAAGTTTCCAAAGCAATAGCAGTGGAAGCTTCCAAAATATGCCATTATATTCCGTTGCTAATTCAGATGGAATAAGTTACGGAAGCACCACCACGAAACTGCAGATGGAGCCTGCCTCCTATGGGATAAATAATAAGGAGTATAGGTACATCCTCTTTGTCCTCTGTGGTTCATGTTCTCCTTAAATAGATTTTTTTCTCATACTGTCTGTGCAACTTGGAGCCTCGGAACAACGGTAAAGTTGTCTCTGTGTGACCTATAGGTCACGGGTTCAAACAGTGGTGCTTGCGTTAGGATAGGCAGCCTACACTACATCCCATTGGGGTGCAGCACTTTTCCTGGACCTTGCGTAAACGTGGGTTGTGGGATATTTCGTGCATTGGCCTGCCCTTTACTGGTAGTGCACCTTGATTATGTGACTCTATAAAAGAGTTCTCAAGCAGTTTGCATGTCATTTTTGTTACTTTAATCCAAATTCTTGTGTTGCTTTGCATAAAATCTTGGTGTTTTGCCACAACTGTTTAATACTGTTTTCAAGTGACAAGTCTTCTGCTCCTATATTGTGTTTTCTATTGCTTATGAAAGATAGAGTTGCTGGCTCCAATCTTTTACATTTGGACGGATGCTAAATATGACTCGGGTGACTGTCAATCCTTCTTTTTTCTCCAATTGTTTCAAACTGAAAACTGTCAAGTAGGGGAGATATTCTTCTCTCCTATATTCAGTTGCCATCTTCCCTTTGTAAAACTATTTTAGGTCCAAATTATCTTGCATAGAACAGTGAAAAGACTAGTGATCATGAGTATAGGGGATATCACTAATCATGATATTATCTCAAATCTTATCTCATCATCCACTTCATCAATTTGAGCTCAAAAACTATAGCATAGTTAGAATCCTTTAGTATTTGTTAGATTCTTATAAGTACGACAAGAATTTTATGCAAGAGGGGAAAATATGACCAAGTTTCCCCTGCTATCCCCTACTTAATACACACGATATTGTCAATCTTTATCAAAAAAGAAAAAATTGGTGGTTGTCAATAAAATCTTGTTCTTTTAAGCCCTTTTCTTAAGACGATGCTCGCTCTTCACATTAACCGTTAGGGTATTGGGTACTGTTCGAAGTTCCATGTATGTTTTCTTGTTACGGTTCAGTGAATATGTCTGATATGGTGTATTGTTGGTCTTGCATTTGGTGTAAATGGCATAAAATCCAGTTTCATGAAATGCTACACAGGTACGGAATGGCTCCTGATGCGGATGACCACAATTTCTTGCCAGTAGCTTCTGCAAGTGTGAGAGGACTAGGAGATACGGGTTCTAACACAGACAACATGTGGCGTCTGATGCCATCACAAGTTCCGTCAAAACCCAATCTGAAAAATGATTCCCAGCTGTTGGGTAGTTCACCTAATCCGTTTGAGCCTGTGATCGAATCAAAACAGCAACCCCAACATTGCTTCTTCAGCAGTGACATAGATTCATCTGGTACAGTAAAGCAGGAGACACAGCATCCAATGCGTTCATTCTTTGACGAGTGGCCTACATCCAAAGAATCATGGTCCAATCTTGACGAGGGATCTGGCAAAAATAATTTCTCCACCACTCAGCTGTCCATATCCATTCCAAATGCTCCTTCTGGATTCTCTTCAAGGAGTGCTTCTTCCCCTAAATGGTGAAATTTCAGCATCTTTATCAAACTCTCTGTCCCGTTATTGTTGCAAGTAAGTGTTCGTAGCAAACTTAACGTTACACTTTGTTTTTTCGTCCGTGCAGATGCTTAAGGAAGCTGCGGCTGCTTCAACTCTTAGCAGTCTCTGGTGCTATGCAGAGGAATGGTTGTCCTGGTGCGAAACTCCCGACATAGCAGTAAAAGCAAGACGTGTAGGTGGATCGACTCATCAAGTTGTAACCTCTACTTGTATGAGCTTACATGTACTTTTTATATTACTGGTACATTCAGTCCTTGCATTGTGTTTGTAGTTGTATTTCAATTTCAATACTCTTAAGCAAAAAATATATGGCTTACAAGACAAGTGTTGTGCACAAGTTTGCCATAAAAAAATAATGTATTTATTCAAGTAAGTTGCTGGATGAGATGATCAATTTTGTGTGCTCCTGCTGTGGGAGTCTAACCAATTTTATGTTGGAAATCATCTCCTTGAGTTTGTGGTTAAATGCTATGTTGTTTGGACTCTCTAATGATGTTTTCATGCCTGTGTTGGATCCTCCAAAAAAAATAAAAATATCCCCATATGTACCCATCAACATTTTTAAACTGGTTGAATTCATACATATATCTAAGCTTTGGTGAAAAGAGTTACTCAGTACTTGTACATGCAAGCGGTAGCAGGTACACTGTAAAATTAATCAAAATGCGTATAAACTGATCAAGACACTACAGTTGTAAAATAGGAATAATAGTTCGAACTTTTTGTTGGGATGACGAAAGTAGTTTTGCTTTATTTTAACTAAAGGTGGATATAGAATGTCGATATACAAAGGTGGATGTAGCAAGTCGATACCATATTTATTCAAACTCAATATTATCGATCATTTATCACTTAATTATGATAAATTAATATTGTCTGTAATAATAATTTTTACATCTTTAAATAAAAAGAAAAAAAAGAAGATATTTCATATATGTATAATGTATGGATAATAACAAATAAAGAATCAATCATTCACCATGTGGTACATAGTACAAAATAATTGCTAACTTGTCCTATGCTTTTTTTATCTGTACGCACGGCTCGCAATATTTCTAAGTCGACTTTTTTTTTTTTCGAGTTTAACTTATAATATACGGATATTATAAAAGAAAATTGGTTTCCACATACATTTTTATTTTTGAGAATTATGAATATTTCATTTAGATGGGTTAATTGGAGACAACATGTTGGTCATACAACATTGATTAATATTCTCATTCTTTTTGACTGATGAGAAGACTTGGAAAGTCGTCTTGAAAATTATCAAAATTAATAATTACCTTTGAGAAAAGAGTGGAACTGTATATGTTGTTGCAAATGAAGTGATATATTTTGTTCAATATTTTTTATTTTGAAAATTTTCCTTTGAACAAATCAATTGGATTATGTATAATCAATATGCTATATAATTTTGATTATACACCAATATCTATATTATTTTATATCAATAGTATCTAAAATAGCTTATGTGTATCTCAATTATTTAGTAGATATTTGTTGTTATTTCTCACCCATAAATTCAAATAATTATGCGCACCAAAATATAGACAGATGAAATAAAATCACCTACCAGCATTTATTTATTTTTGTCTAATCTCCCATTATTGTTTTTCCAGGTCATTGACCACCCTTAAATACTAGTAGTACTTTATTTATGGAGTACATATTTAAGTTACTCAATTATTCTGTTTTGGCTAATCTGGAATATTATATTACTCCATGTAGATGGAGATATTACATAGGGGAAAAAAGGTTACCACATTTGTAGTGCCATATTGGCAGAAATGGTGTTGACAGGGGGACCCAAAAAAAGCATTATATATTAAAATAATGGAAAAATTATTTAAATACACATCCTATATTTTATCATAATCTCTAAAATTCATACCATTTAAAAAAAATTATAAAAAATTCTTCTTGAATACATCCTTAATTATCCCCTCTCTGATACATTCATATCCCTCTCGGATACATCCCTCTCTCCTCTCGGAAACATCCATCTCTCCTCTCGGAAACATCCCTCTCCTCTTGGATACATCTTTATCCCCTCTCAGATACATTCTTCTCATTAAGTGAACTATCATTCGCAATTCATGAGCTATATATTCACGGGTTTCTTGATGTATCCGAGATCCTATAAATTTAAAGGATTTTTGTGATTTGAGAAAGAATAGGGGTATGATATAATTAGCTCTTAACACTATAGAATTTTATGTAATTTTTACGAAAATTATTGAAAATGAGTTTTGACATAACAAGTAAAGTTAATGTCATGTAATCAGGAGATCACTTGTTTAAGCTACAAAAACAACCTCTTGGAATAATATAAGATAAAGCTACTTACAATATATCATTGTGATACATTTGATCCTTCCTCAAATTCCACACATAACAACAATTTAATAGATATATATCAAACTCATCTTTTTTCTATAAAGGAAAGAAAGAGATAGATGGATGCATATATATATATATATCAAACTCATCTTTTTCTATAAGAAAGAGATAGATGAATGCATTTCATTTTCAATAATTGTACCAACTTTGTCATATATCTTTTGTCAATCATCTTGATAATAAGTTCTTTTTCAAAGTCTTTATTTAGGAATCCAAGTAGAATTTGCCTTCTACTTTTAAAATATGATATGAGTAGAATTATTTCAGTTTTATTTGGGGTCAAGTAGGCTAGAACTCATCAACATGGGTTGTGGTGCATTGGTGGGAATGCCTCATCTTTAACCAAAGGTCTCGAGTTCGAGTCCTGGGTATGGAAAAAATTCAGTTGGGAGCGCCACCTCCGAATGGGCCCTGCAGAGCACGATCCAAATTTAATCGAAGCTTCAATGTGGGCTCTGGACATCGGGTGGAAAACCAAACCAAAAAAAAAAAGTAGGCTGGAACCCATGATACTTTTTATAATGGTAGGGTTTTATTGGTTACTCAACTATTTAATGGAAGAATCATTATTTATGTTTTATTCTTCTCAAAGAGTCACTCAAACAAAAAATAATTTTGACTTTGTTCACTTATTTCCAATAGTTTTATGACTGTTTAAGCAATGAACAAAGTAATTGTATCAAAAATTTAACTTGTATACAATGAAAATGCTAGAATAAAAATTGTAGTATCAATATATTTTAATTGATATATAGCGGATAACCTATCTTATTTTTTAAGATTTTTATAAAAGTTGTACTATATTTTTCATATAGTTTTCTTTTATAATGATGTCAATCATCTTGATAAGCTATCAAAGTCATATGGAAATTAGTAGAATATTGTCTTCTTAATTTCAAAAAGAGACCATATAAAACTATCAATTACTTATCTAAATTATGTTGAAATTTTATGATATCCTTGGAATTACCCCCTCCACTAATTATCTGATTAAAAAAAAAAGTAAAAATCTAGCATATGCGAAGACAGTCTTTTCTTTTTTTTTAATTTATTCTTTCAGATTCGTTTTATTTATAAAATTTGAGACTCTATAACAATAGCTATTGTTTAGTTATTGAACTGAAAAGCAGCTATTTAATTTGTGAATTTTACCCATTCAGAACTCGATAGATAATGAACTTGTCTCTCTATAAATATCATACTTTTGGTTGCAGTAGGGTTTGAAATTGCCACGCGTACCTAATTCACACATCATCACACGCTGCGGTCTCACCACTTTACCAAAGCCTTAGGGTTCTTATGTTACAAATTACAATTTATCAGTAGTGAAAAGATGGTAATTAAGTTTCTTTCATCCCAATTCTTTGTCATGATTTACTCTTTATCAAACAACTTTCCTATTTGGGGTTTCTTAGTCCTTGTTTGAGAGCAAGAAGGGTCCATTTCCAAAAAAATAATGGATGTCTATTGACTCATGAAGCTAGATAAAATGAGAGTTATGTGGGTCGGATTTTTCAAAAATATGAAGGAGCTAGTGAATGCTCGCACTACTTAAAAAAAGTCAAAAATTACTTTCAGAAATTAGCCTAAGAAAAGGTCAGTTTTCAAAAAAGTAGTTATCTTTTATTATTTTTTACATTTTTAGCGCAAAAAACCAGGGAAATGGAAACCCATCTCTCGGGTCACTTTTAATTTCTTTTGAGGGTTCGAACCTCGGATACACATTTTATAATTGTGTAATATTAAAAAAGGTCAGCTCTTATATAACCTCTAATTTGAGTAACATTATTTTTGGAGAGTTCAAGCAATAGTTGCTATGTGGAACCATTATTTATACATGTGGATATGTGTTATATGCGCCGTTAGTACATATTTATTCATTATTTGTGGACATACTTTACTGTTGGTATTTTATTTTTTTAGTTATATACAATTTATACCTGAAATGAAATATATTATACATGAGAACCTTTACTATTGGTTTTGATAGTTAGCTTTATACATCATTACCAAATAGTTGTCTTGTTCATGAACAACAATTTTTGAGAAAAGACAAAAAAATGGCTGAATCTGCAGTGAAAATCTTGATATTGAGCATGGAGTTTGTGCTTGACAATCCAGGATATGCGATTGGAGGAGTTCGTCAGGAGATCTCGAAGGTGAAACTTGAGCTAGAGAGCATAGGTTCATTTATAAAAGATGCTGAGAAGTGTAAAAACCAGAATGAAGGTGTGTGTGTTTGGGTGGTACAAGTGAGGGACGTAGCGTTTGAAGCTGAAGATATCATTGATGAGTTCTTGTATCATGTGGATAGCATGAAAAAGAGCGGTTTTAGAGGGCGTCTAGCTGGTGTGTTTTACCTTCCAAAGATACTGTGGTTGAGGTATAAAACTGCCCTGGAGTTGAAGAGAATCAGATCTGAGATTAAAGACATTGCAAAACGAAGCAAGAGGTATGATCTAAGTCACATGGAAGCATCCTCGAACGCTGGATCAAATTCACAAAATTGTTGTAGTAGTGTGCAAAATATTGGAGAATCTTCACTCTTCATTCAGAACGACGAAGTTATAGGGATCGATAAAGTTAAAGACTCGTTGCTGTCAAGTTTGGAGGGAGAGGAGGCTCACCGTGTTGTCATTTCTATCGCGGGCATGGGTGGTTCAGGTAAGACAACTTTAGTCGCGAAAGCGTATACTAGCCTGACTGTGAGGAAGAATTTTGATTGTTGTGCTTGGGTTTCCGTCTCACAAAACAACACGATTGAGGACCTGCTCAAAAAGCTGATCTCGGAGTTTTTGGATGAAAAGGAAGATCTGATCCCGAAAAACTTGAAGTCAATGGACTACAGGCAGTTGGTGGAGACTCTTGTGAAGTTCTTGCACAAAAAGAGGTATATTGTTGTATTTGATGATGTATGGAACAATAATTTCTGGAGACAAATAAGGGTTGCTCTTCCTGATGATAAAAACCGGAGCAGGGTCATCATAACAACGCGAAATGAAGATATTGCAGCTTACCCTTATGGTCCTGGTGGCACACATTTTCGTTCTAAACCTTTAGCTGATGACTATGCGTGGATGCTATTTTGCAACAAGGCGTTTTCGAGTCAGCCTAATTGCAAGTGTCCTCCTGAACTGGAGGAAATAGGCAGGGCATTGGCAAAAAAATGTGAAGGTCTACCATTAGCAATTGTTGCTCTTGGAGGACTAATGGGGTCTAAAGATAGGTCGGAAATGAAATGGAGGGAAGTTTACGACAGCTTAAGTTGGCATATCAGCAATAATAAGTTACTGGCTGAGGTTAAAACTGTTATGTTGTTGAGTTTCAATGATTTGCCTTACTATCTTAAGAACTGTTTTCTGTATTGTTGTCGTTTTCCGATGGGAAAATGGATAGGAGCAGGCAGACTCATTAGAATGTGGATGGCTGAAGGTTTTCTGGAAGAAAAGAACAGCCTGAATTCGGAAGAAGTCGGGAAAATCTATCTCAAGGAACTGATTTCTAGGAACTTACTCCAGGTTGTAAAGAATCAGAGTTTTATAAGGCCGAAGACTTGCAAGTTGCATGATCTGATGTGGGAGCTAGCTCGTTCGATCTCAGAGAAGGAGAATTTCTTGTCTATATGTGGTGAAGAAGTACTGGAGAAAGATGAGATAAGAGCACGTAGATTGTCCGTGTACAATGTTGATGGAGCGGTTAAGATGAAAGGTGATTTGACACACGTTCGATCTTTCTCTATGTTCAATGACAAAGGGGAATCCAAGTTTTTGTTGGATGATCTTTTATCCAGGTTTAGACTACTGAGGGTGTTGGAGTTGAACGATGCCAAAGTTGATTCGTTACCTAATGAACTAGGTAACTTGTTCAATTTAAGGTACTTAAGTCTGGGTGGTACAGGAATAAAAGAGCTTCCAACGTCTATGAATCGACTGAGAAACCTACAGACGTTAGATATTAGGCGAACAGAAGTGAATGTACTCCCAAATGGAATCACCGAGCTGCATAATCTGCGACATCTTCTGGCCTATGGCAAAGAGATATCAGCAGAACATTTTGCATATGTTAGAGGGGTGCAAGTTCCGGGCAAGCTGTGGAAGATGAAGAACTTACAAGTTCTTAATTGCATACAGGCAAACGCGGATATAGCACGTAAGATAGTGAAAATGACTAAGCTTAGAAGGATTGAGCTCACAAATGTCAAAGAAGAACATATGAAGAATTTATGTTCGTCCATCGACAAACTTAAATTCCTTCACCATCTACTTGTGATGACAGTGGATGCAAATGCAATTCTTAAATTAGACGATCTCTCGAAGACTCCATTCATTTTCCGGAAGGTTATTTTAGTTGGAAGAATGTGCAAAGTTCCTCGTTGGTTTTCTTCGATGCTCAACGTTATGCATTTGCATTTGCATTGGAGCCACTTCCCAGAAGATCAGGATCCTATCCCCTGCATCAGTCAGCTTCCGTGTTTGGAGCATCTTGTGCTGGTTAATGCCTATGCCAGCCAGAAACAGCTGCACTTTGAATCAGGATTCCAAAAGCTCGAGGACCTACACATTTCGTGTTTGCCAGAGTTGGATGAAATGGTATTCCTGGAAGGAGTTATGCCAAAACTTGGGCGCCTGCATATACACGATTGTCCTAAACTGAAGGTGGTTCCTCAAGGACTTGACTATCTTACCAATTTGGAACAGATGAATCTGAAAGCAGCTTCATTAGAACTCGTTGAGAATATCCGTGGCAAAGGAAGTAGCAATCGTTCAAAGGTTGGACGGATCCCATCCATCAAACATTACTATGAGGTAGATGGTCAGCATTCATGTGAAAGTCTATCCTAACACATTGTATCCAACAGGTACTTCATTTTCTTCTTCGATTCTTATAGCATTCTGAGAAATTGATTGTGAAGAGTTAGGTGCTCCATTGTGTTTTCCCATTGAGGCCGAACCTAAACTTGTGCTCGAAAATAGCTGCATACACTGACAAGGGATGTATGGATTCTCGAGAAAAGAGGTGCTATGGAGAGCTACCTTAGTCTCGTGCACGTGCATCACACAAGTCTATGTTGCATCAACCTATGCTAATGACTTGATAACAACGATTAGTCGTGAGCACGTGCATAACACACTACACATTTTCTCATGTTCTTCGCGTAATTTGAAGTTCACAATCACCAAACACAATCAAAGGCATATAATCAAGTTGTAACATCCAAGCCTCATAACTTAAAACTCTCTTTCACCAAACTACTTTAAGCTTGCTCTATGTACTTATTGAAAATTCAAGCTTCTCGTATCACCTAATCACAATGATAACTTTCTGGCTCAAACTCTAATAATGCACTATATTGCTCGGACCTCCCAAAAATGTTATTGTACTCGTGTTGGATACATGCACTGTTTTTGAAGGATCAGACGTACCTGATAGCATTTTTTGAAGAATCCAAGCAGTATAGCTAATGCATACTTGATGATTTAGTATGTGTAGCCTTATTACTTCTGACATGTTAGCTCTGACACTTTGATTCAAAATACAGATTGGCGCGGAACCTTGCAATATACCTCCTACATCTCTTATGGTGAACGCGTCGTGCTTCTACTGGTTTTTGAAGTGCCCTTCTAGCTATTTCTCTACCAATAATTCTTCAAATTGGTTAGTTTTCCTATAGTGTGATTTAGGTGAAGTGCAATGGTGCTTGTTTGGATCGGCACTGTACATGTCGTTTTATTATTTGCATTTATATTATGTAAAATACAAGTGAGAGTTGTAATATGAACAATTTGTTGATGAAAACATGATGAATCATTTGTTGCTGCAAGCCTGCAACTGTGCAGCCATTTTTCAACAAGCCTATCAGGGGCGGATCTAATGTATCAGTAGTGAGTTCATCTAAACCAGTACTTATGATGCAAAACATAAATTTATGTGTAAAATTTCAATAAAATTACAATAAATAAATATGAACCAGTGACTTTAACAATATATAATGAGATCATTGCTAAATCTTAAAGAATGAATTCATAGAATTTAAATCTTGAATCCGTCTCTGACCTCTACAATAGGCTCTAGCGTGGCGTGTAGGCAAAAATCTCAAAGTATTTTGTTTCATAGAGAACTTTACAATAAAATGTAGTTAAATCATTAATTGTTGAAGCTTAAACCAAATTCTCAAAGTTCAAGTCTTTTTTCTTTTAGATGTTCCTGTCAATTACAAGTTTATCAAACAGGACTAATGTTGCCTAATGGTGATTTATGTGTTAACAAAGGTTTCATCTATATGAACAAGCATTCAAGGTGCAAAATCATAAGAAATTACTCATTTTCTATTATTTTCACGTACCTTAACTAAATATCAAGTTCGAGTACTTAGGAATGGAAAAAAATCTTATTATAAGTGTTGCCCAAATGGAACTCACGCGAATTTGAATTAGGTTGGGCCCTAATACAAATATGAACACCGAATGAAAAATCTAATACCCCTGATTCTTGAAGGCATATAAGTCCGAACACTATGCTAAATGTGCAACTGAGACTACACTAAGTGAGGCAAATGTTCATTTCATGATATTGGTTTATCGGTATTGATCTTTTTCGGTTTGATTAGCGGTTTAATCGTTAAGATTTGACACCAAAAAAATCATGGAAATCACTTTAAAACAAGGTGATAAACCAAATGAATCATGCACATGAGTTGTCAGCAGTGGCGGATCCAGAGTTTTATGGCTATGGGTGCTCACTATTAGGGGTGTGCATCGGTCAGTTTGGTTCAGTTTTATGTATTATCATTCGGTTTTATTGTGATTTTCGGTTTTTAAATACGTTAAACCAATAACCAAACCAATAAGAGATTTTTTATCGGTTTTGGTTCTTAACGGTTCGATATTCGGTTTAACCAATAAGAAAATAAATATATGACTTCTCTAATAAATTTGACGCGACAACACAATAATGTAATGAAAAACTATACGAGTGAAACACAAAGATATATTAAGAGGAATAAAGTTCTTACTTTAGATTTTGACGTTTTGTATAATGTGAAGTTGTGAACTAAAAGTCACTTTGAAGTGTGAATTGAAGGCTAAAGAATAAAAACAGTAACTAGTAAGGTATTGAGATTAATATATAATATTTATGTACAAGTAAATTACTAATTTTAATGGGTTATCGGTTCACCCAATAAGCCAATATTAAAAACTAATACTGAACCGATAACCCAATAATTTTTTTTTATAAAACCATTAAAAAACTGTTAATTCAATAACCCAATAACAATAAATCAATTACACTTTTTTCAGTTCGATTTATCGATCGGATCAATTTTTCACACCCCTACTCACTATTTTAAATGTAAACTTCTATCAACCAAAAAGCTTAATTACAAGTCAATTTTCCTTTTTAAAAAAAGTAAAATAGCAGGGCAATTTTTTTTTCATTTCAATGCAATATTATTTGGATTGGTTTAAGAAAAAAAGAAAAGGAGAAGCAATATACTTTTACAGCTAAATAAAGAATGTTAGAAAAAAACAAAGTAAAAGAGTAAAACATGAGAAAGAAAAAAAAGGAAAAAGAAATGTTTTGATAGAGAATCGAACTCACCAACCACCCTAAATACACCTTCATTTCAAGTCGTAAACCAGAGGCGCCATCCAGCTTTATGTTCAATGGGTGCTGGCCATCATTTATATAGTAATATTGCTATTTTTATACTTAAATATGTATTGCTCGAGCCGAGGTTAATGGGTGCTCGAGCACCCATAACACACTACGTGGGTCCGCCCCTGGTTGTCAGACTTGATCAGAAGCAAACACGGTCAAATTGTAGAATAACCGAAAGTTTGAGACAATTTAAAATGAAAGTATGAAACTAAACTCTAAGTCAAGGACTTTATATACCAAATGGTATAAATATATTATATAATTATTTAATTTACTATCGAATTTTCGATTAAACCATTAAAAAAAAAAAGCTTCCAACCATTACGAATCGATAATCAGATAATAAAAAATAATAATCAAATCGTTACCCAATACTGATAAATCAATAACTTTTTCAGTTCGAGTTATGGATTATTCAAACTTGAAATATCAAAGGAAAAAAAGAAAGAATCACCGACTCATACTAAACGCGTCGTTTCGGGTCGTAAAATCTATTTATTCGCGATAGGATTTCTTAACTTCTCCTCTTTTTTTCATTATTTGCAATTCGAAATTGGGAACTCCGACTCAAAATCACCGGACATAGTTTTCCGATCTTCACCGGAGAAACAACTGATAAAATCGCCGGAAAGGTAAGTTTCAGATCCCAAAATTTCACTTTGTATTTGAAAAACAATTAGAGAAATAGCTGGAAAACGCGATTTTATGGTTTCGTTCTTCTATTTAAATTTTATAATTGATTATGCAATCATCGATTGTTTGTTTTAACGGGAATATTGAATGGAATTGATAATTGATGATAAGTATAGCCGAACCGAAGTAGTTTGAGATTGAGGTGAAATTGTGTAATCTGTACCTTTATTAAACCCTACTAGTTTGAGATTTGAGGAGAAATTGTTATTGATGATTTGTGGTGTAATATGCACTTTTACTAACAGATCATATCTGGAAAAACTAGAGAAAAAGCATAAAAAGGCACTATTTTTTGGTTTATATTTGTTTAAGTTGATTGTACAATCATCCATAGCTTGTTTTAAGACAAGTTACTGAGTATTCAGGATACATATAGCCGAACCAAACTAGTCTGAGATAGAGGTGAAATTGTTATTGATGATTGTGGTGTGATGTGCACTTCTACTAACAGTTTATGTCTGAAAGAAAAACTAGAGAAACAGCACGATTTTTATGCCCTAATTCTGTCTTTTTTTTTTAAAGAAAAAAGAAGATTTTCTTATTGATGGTGCAATCACTGTTAGCTTGTTTCAAGACGAATTACTAAATATTGAGGATTTCATATAGCTAAATCCAACTAGTTTGAGATTGAGGTGAAATTGTGCTTGTTGTTGTTGATAATGATGATTGTGGTGTAATCTGCACTTTTACTAACAGTTTATATCTGCAAACCCCTAGAGATATAGCAGAAAAAACACGATTTTAGGATTCATTCTTTTTTAAATTCATTTGAATTGATTGTGCAATCACCTATAGCTTGTTTTAAGTAAAATTATTGAGTATTGGAATAAATGGGCAGATGGAACGGAATCGAAATTTGATGATTCATATACCCGAACAAAAGTAGTTTGAGATTGTGGTGAATTTGTGTAGACATCTTTATTAACCCTAGGAACTATTTTAGATCGCTTACACCAATTATCTCATTGAAGGGGCTTTAAAGTTTTGTACTTTTTTTTGTCTTTTGGGAACTTGTACTATCTGTTTGTTGGTTTTTTTTTTGTATTAGTCTTTACATCAATTATTGTGGAGTCCCCCACATCTCGGATACTGTTTGGATTGACTTATTTTAAGTTGAAATAGCTTTTAAGAACTTTTTTTAAGTCAAAAAGACAAAAATAAGCCAAAAGCCATAAGTCAGAATCCCTAACTTATTGCTTATAAGTCAAAAGCTATAAACCCGTCCAAGCAGGGTGTTGGTCTCCTTATATGGCTTGGGAAATTCTCATCTCGTGAGCTAGTTTTTTGGCTTGAGTTAGGTTCAAGGTCCATTTCTTTGTCAATTATCTCATTGTAAGGGCTTTAAATTTTTTGTATCTTTGGTCTTTTGGGAGGCTTTCGCTATTTGTCTATTGGTTTTTCATATTGCTCTACCTTAGAAATCAACTACTTTGGGTGGTTATATCTTTGTGGAATTGAATTGTTGTTGTCAGCCTAATTTTGAAACTTATATGTATTTGATCTGATTTTCTAGTTCAAATTGGGAATTGTTTAAAAGCTAGGGCTTCAATTTTTTTACGCTTAACTAATGATTTTTGGTGTACACATCCTAATACTGTTCTGATTTTAAGATCTGCATTTTGAACTTCGAAAAGCTAGGGTTGGGAGTGTTGATGATGTTTACGTTGTGATTTTCAGTGTAAATGGACTGTTATGATTTTTAGCTCTGAATTTGGAACTTTGGAAGGCTGCTAAGGTTTGGAAATCTGGTGCTTACCTGTTAGATTTTTAGTGAATACAGCCTTTTCGCTTCTGATTTTAGCACCGAATTTGGAGCTTTAAAAAACTGCTAGGGTTTGGAAATTTGATGCTTACATGTTGATTATGTGTAAACAGCTGTTCTACTTCTGGTTTTGGCTCTTTGTTACTGTGGAAACTATTCTATTTGAATGGTAATGCTTAAAAATTATTTTCTTGGTGTATACAGCTTACAGGTGAGAAACATTCAACATGCCGGCCACAGCAGGTAGAGTTCGCATGCCTGCGAACAATAGGGTTCACAGTAGTGCAGCCCTACAGACTCATGGCATCTGGCAAAGTGCTATCGGTTATGACCCATATGCTCCTAGCAAGGATGAAGACAAGAAATCATCTACCCAGAAGGCCTCGTCGGCTGCAGATCCCGAAAATGCTTATGCGAGCTTTCAGGGTTTGCTTGCACTTGCTCGAATCACTGGATCAAATGCTGATGAGACCCGTGGAGCATGCAAGAGGTGTGGGCGGGTTGGCCACCTCACTTTCCAATGTAGGAATTTCGTGAGTGTTAAGGATGATAACAAGGATAAGGATGCAGAGGCAATTGAAGCTGCCGTGTTGTCTGGATTGGAGAAGATTAAGGGGCATGGTTCTAAGATGAAGGGAAAAGCAGAAAATGAGGATAGCAGTGAAGAAGAGGAGGAGAGTGAGAGTTCTGATTCCGATTATGATTCTGAAATGGAGAGGGCAATTGCTGAGAAGTATGGTAAGAAGGTGAGTAGAAAGTTAAAGTCATCATCTAAGAAGCACAAAAAGAAAGATTCTGAAGATGATGACGATGACGAGTCAGACTCTGGAAAAAGGAAGAAGAGGGGTAGATCAAAGAGGAGGAGTGGGAAGAAGAGGGGACACAGTGATTCGGAGGATGATGATGAAGATAAGGAGCGCAGGAAGAGGAGGAGGGAAAAGAGGAGGAAACGGGATGACTCATCAGATGAGGAGGAGGATCGGAGAAGGAGGAGAAAAAGTAGGAAGGAGAAGAGGAGGAGGAGAAGTCATAGACATGCAGACAGTTCTGCTGAATCAAGTGATGAATCGCCTCCAAGGCACAAGTGTAGGAGCAGGAGAGCAGCAGCCTCAGCATCTGATTCTGATGCCAGCAACTCTGATGATGCACGAGTAGGCAGGGACAAAAAACGTTCTGAGAAGAGGAGCAGGAAACGTCATGATGATGAAGAGTAGTAATGTACCCCTGAAAGGAGATTTATCATCTACTTTCTGGATTGCAGGTCCATTTCTTTCTATGGAACTTGCTTATCTAGGAACTTTGTGTGTATTTGTCATTGTCTATTTTTATCTTTTGCCTCAACAAATACTCGTCTGCTTGTAATTTTCCCTTCATGGTCTTGAGTATTGTTCAACTGATGTTGCAGTACTGCATCAGTTATTCAGGATATTGCTATCCTTGTTGAACTTGCATCATGTTATCTGTTTGAAGGTTTTGTGGAGTTATTAATTACAATCTGCAACTTGTGCAACTTCATAGGGTGGTATTAGTTGAAGTGGTATATGAACCCTATATTTACCATATTGATCAACATCATGTGTTTAAATTTTTCTAGAAATATGTTACGGTATCCTTTAATATTTGATTGTGCTAGACCCTTCGTTATTTTTTTCACATTTCCAGGAATTGTATTCCGAATGTGGTGCACTCTGATTTCTGTTATACTCAATATTGTTAATCGCCTGAAAACCATATGTCAAAAGAAAGAAAAGATCATAGGGTCAAGCTGGCAAAAGTTACTGGAACACACCAGCAGTAGAACAGTTTCCTTAACAAACTAAAAAACCAAAAACTGCTTGATTTGCAAATCTGGTAGTTGCAAAGGAAGAGTAGCATCAGCACTTCTAGGTACCCAACACAAGTCTTCTTCCCTTCCCTTCTTGTAGCACTTCTCCAGTTCTGAATCTGTGTGCTGGCCGGAGGTGATACAAACTCCAAGAAGAACACTGATATCTAGTGAATGAGATGTATTAGATTTATCAAACCCAACAGCCTAGTGGTCTATGAAGTGGGTACAAACTTTAGAGACTCGGGTTTAAATTCCAACAACAATAAAAATACTAGGTGTTTTCTTGTCATTTGTTTGAACCTTGGTGAGCAGGATTACTCGGTAACTGTGCTAGTTGGAGGTCGGAGGTACTTGGTGGAAATAGATGAGGTGTGGGCTTTGAGCCATCTATTAGGGAGGGGATCCAAATGAATCCTCTTTGTTGGAAAATTATATTGTTGATTTTTTTTGTGCCTGTATAGATTGTTGAATCTTCATGACATCAGAGGAAACTAGTGTATCAGTAAAGGGTGTTCCAAAATTCCTTTAAATAGTAGGTTGAGATCCCGAGTTTGTAAATCATAACAAGTAGGCAGAGCCATATATAAGGATGAGGATTCAATTGAATCCTTTTTATTGGAAGGTTATACCGCGGAAGTAGGATAAAAACAAAGTTTAAAAGTTTTGAAGCCCCAAAATATCACATGTGACATTGCTGGATTTTTGGGAATTTCTTTGTCAAAATTTTTGGTTCCGCCACTGTAGAATCTAGTTCAAGAGCTTCAAGCACTTGGTCATATGAGTTAATAAGTGATTCTTTCAAGCACTTAATGTGACTTGTAATCACCTTTGTCGAAACCCAAAGTAGTACAAACTCTTCTTTTAATAGGAATAAGTAATTCAACAAAAGTTGGAAGTATATTACTTTCCTTTGTCTGGTATAGAATCAGAGATCTTTTCTAAGCATTTGGACACCCTTCAACCAATACAATAACACACTCAATGTAATCTCACAAGCGGGGTCTTGAAAGAGTAGAATGTACAACCTTACATTTACGTTTGCGGTGTAAAGAGGTTGTTTCCAATGCTACACCTTTAACGGTTTAACCAGTTTGGAACTTAAATATGAAATTATTCATAAACCTTATATTTGTATTAGGAAATTCATAAAACATGTATAAATACCTAATTCAAACCCCCATTATATACAACTGTGGGTCATTTATCTACCTTTTTACATGCAGAAAGTAAACGAAAATTAGAGAAGATTTATACTAATGTTACCAATTACTATATCTATTGGTTCAGTAGCATGTTCAGAACTTCACATCCTCATTCCACCTCAATAGGTTAAAGCTCTACTACTTAGTACCACTAAAATGGTGTAGCTTAGTCGTTAATGAAGTGGATGAAAATGTTCATCTGTGTTGGTGGAAGGTAGCACGTGCAACTGGCCTCGATACCACAGCCATAGCATTTTTCTTCATAAAAAGTTGACTAGGCCTAGGCCTAGGCCTTGCACCAATTTGAAGAGAATTGGTAAAAAGCCCAGTTAACCTAAAGAACATTAGACACCAAAAAGCCTATTGGTCCAAACAAAGTGAAAGAAAGAGTGTTAAAGTTGGAACAATCTTAACAAGCAAGATCTTAAAAACTAGTTAGTTGCTAAAAGAATAAAGTAACAAAAGAGAGAGAGAATTAATGGCACCTGGTCTCTTCTTTTAACATTTTTTTTCTTTCATAAAAAAACAGAAAGAAAACCAGAAAAAGAAGCTAAGAATATAATCAAAGTGTAAATGAAAGAAACCTTGGAAATGGGGAAAGGACCTGGGAATTGTGAGAGATCAATTAAAAGGGATATCTTATTATATACTTTTACAGTTTGATGATCAATGCATTGGCTTTTCAAATATAAATCACTTTTTCAAACTTTGCTTATATTGTTTTTGATTTTTTGTTGCACATTCCTAACGTTAGAAGATAGTCTAATCTGTCTATTCTCCACTTGTGTTAAACTTTATGTACTTTTTTACAATTTAGGAAAAAGGCTTCTTCTAAATCACTTGTTGATTCTCCCTTCTTTTTTACTTGTTCATTTTGAGGAAAACTAAGAAGTTGCCCCTACCCGGGGGTGGATTTATGGGGTGGTGTCTAGGGTGGTTAGCTGAACACGCTTTGTCGAAAATTACATTGTATATATAGGTCAAATATTACTTTATATTCGTATATATAGCATTTTGAACCCCCTTCGACACAATGCAGAGTAGTAGTTTGGCAAAAACAAGATGCATAGGTTTGATTCCTTGTGGTTCAGACATGGTTGTATTATTATGTAGCCTTTCAATATCATAGTTTATTTATGATTCGAAGTTTGAATACCCTTTGTGAAATTTTTTACCATGTTCGATTACTCAATTATTTAGTGGGATACATGTTATTTCTCGTAGCACAAAGTATATGATAAATTTGTTCGACAAGGCTTAAATAGATGAGAAGATATCTCTTGGGGCTCTTTTTTGCCCTCTACTATGATTTGAACATTTTTACATCGATGAAATACCTATGGTTTGATACAATAATAAATCATTTCTTGTTTCCTCTATAGACAATAGGCTCGTTTTGTACGATGGATAATAGATCATTAATTTTGAGATTAATTTTAGAATGAATTTATCTCAGGTTTTGTGGGAATAAATTTGCAAGATTTAATTTTTGGAATCATCATATCCAAACTCCTTATCTTGGATTGATTTATCAATCGAAGCAAGAGAAAATGTACCATGATATTTTTTAATTATTTTTTGATTCAAAGTATTGTTCCATCTTGAGAAAATAAATGTTGTTTTGATTCTTTCATAATTTTCATCGCACCACAGAGATATATAATAAAATAGCAAAATCATGGACAACTTGTTCCTAAAGCAGAAAAAATTTGATCAAAATGTTGATCCAAAAGCTCTATTTTATAATATTCATGTACTAGCAAAATGGATAAAGCTTTAACAACAAAAAATGTACCATAATTACTAATTAAGAAATTCTCTAGGAGTTAGAATTCAAAAAATAAAGAAGACGGTCACTCTACTACTATATACTATATTTAGACTTCTTCTATCGGTCCCTTTAGAGATAGGTCAATTGATTAATAGGTATACTTGTCAAGCGACACAAACACAGGTACATAAGGAGTCACATCATCACCTCCTTCTTAAGAGAAGATAATTGGTAACCTTTCGTGTGATTTATGATATGACGCTTATCTTCTTTATTTTAATTTTTATAATATTTATTAACTTATTTATCATTTATACAAAAAGAAGTTATGAAATGACTAATGTGTATGTGTCTTTATATTTTGTAAAGAAAATTCATAGTATATGTTCGTTGTACTATCAATAAGATTAATTATAACAAGTTATATATTCATATTTCGAAAATACAAAGACAGACAAATTTCATGATTGAACTACAAAAGATATGGAATGAACTAAAAATGGGAACTCTAAATGATTGATTGAAACATTCTTTGATTAGAAATGTTCACATCATTACTTAATGATTGTGATAATTACAACTACTTGATTTGTGTTCAACAATTAGCCAAAACTCAATGTTTGAAACTTTGAATTAAAGGCATTTATTGGCATTTGCTGCAAAAGCATATAATATATGGCTAAGATTATTAGGCCCCATTTACTAATATATTGTTTTGTCTTTGCCACACTTTATTGGTCACACACTTTGCCAAAAATCTACATAAGACAAAAAAGTCTTATTTGTATTAAAGTCTAACTAAATTCAAATTCACATCTCTTGTAGGGTCTATTTTGGAGGTTCTCATTCCCGGTAGCTTGAACTTCAAGATCTCTAATCAACGATGGAGGAACTTTAACTATCCCACTATAATTCATGTTCATCAAAGAGATTATTATTTTTTTAGTTTTCTACTCAATACTCGGTATTTATATTGGAATTCGACTAAATTTGGATTAGCATATTGCTTTTGGAAGCAACGTTTCCAATGAGATGTTTTTCATTCCTAAAAGCTTAAACTCGAGACTTTTTATTGAAAGAAAAAGGAATTTCAACAATTCCATCATAACTCATGTTGGTCAAAGAACCATTTGATAAAGATAATGTGAATTTGAAAAATTAGTATAAAGTTTTTTTTCATCTCTTTCTCATTCAAATAATTGTTGGATTTGAACTAAAATGGGTAATTTTAGCCAGACAAAGAGTTAAGGATATCTGAAAGAAATATACTTTGTGAACTTTTGACTATGCTTTTCTTCATGCCTAAGAAGATCTTGTATGAACCCTCTCTTTAGAGACAATAAAGCTTAAAGTATAATCAAATTTGTTGCCACATGGCAGATGTAATTTATTCATATTCGATTTTTATATAAAAGCAAATAATTATAAAACATATAGTTTACATAAATATTACTTAATTATAATTAAATGATATATGTATTACGCATAAAAACTTTTATTTCATTATCATAATTAAGTGATATGTATTACCATTTTAATTCGTGACTATAAGATTTATTTATTTATTGTGACTTTTATGATAAGTTTTCATTTGACTATCGATTTTGGAAGGGTTTTTTTTAAAAGAAAAATGGTTTAGGTGAATTGTTTCTTTCACTCGCAAAAATTTATTACTGTAATATTTTCAAATAAATATATATCCAAACATAATTTTAAATTCTAAACTATTTTTCGCACAACTTCATAAACTCTTTTTTTCTTCTTCGAGTCTTACAAAATCTGTGAATAAATTACTAGCTTAAATATTTGATTTGATGTTAATACTGGCATGAATAAATGATTGTTCGGTTATGCGTATTTTTACTTTTTTTATTTTCAGAAATTTTCAAAATTTAACTTGAAATTAAATTCGAAAATATTTCCAAATTTGAAAGATATATAAACTTTTAATCTTTAGGTATTATTTTAATATTTTCAATTTTATTTTTTTTCAAATTTCATAGTTTTCATAATCAAACTGGCATTAAATATGTATTGTGAATGCACTGGCACATATGGGAAAATTAACACATGGGGATTAAAACTTCTGATAAGATCTTTTGGACCCCAATATCTTGAATTCTGAAAAGGGCCTGAAAATCATCATTAATAAAAAGAAAATGCACAAATAACACTTGTAAAGGGTTAATACCTCAGATGGTCACTCAACTATCCAGTCTTTCCTCAGAAAGTCACTCACATGGTGACTTTTTAGTGAAAACTAAAAGTTGAGTGACTTTCTAAGGCAAAAGTGGATAGTTGAATGACCATCTGAGGTATTAACCCCACTTATAAAGTAATTAAGACGGAAATAAAATTTTGAGTTTTAAAATTTATGATAAATTTACTAAATTCTATTGAACTCGTATCCAATGTTGTATTTTTTCCCCTTGAGTTCAGGATATGTCTTTTGAAAAATTGTTAATCGAATTATCTCTCATTTATTCATAAATCTTGTTTTAGAAATTTGAAATAATAGATGAAGATTATTGTAAATGAGTGTTTGTTTATTGAAATCAATGTTATTCTTGAAATTTCAAACTTGAAATATTTAAAGTTCAAGAAATAGGTCTTAGGAAATATTTAGAGTCTCCTATCATAAAACCTCAATTATATGTCACAACCCAGACCGTTGTGATTGACACCCACACTAATCCTCCGGTGGGAGAACCATTACTACAACCCTAACTAAACAACTTAACCAAAATACTATGCATTTAAAGATATGGAAGCAGGTTTAAATGCAGAAACGAAATAAGGAGTTTCCATAAACTCCGGAATTTAACAATCACTATCAAAACATTGGGAAAACAACCCCTAGAACCTGAAAGTCAATGTACCAAAACTCTAAAGTTCAACGAATCTAAGAAAAAAAAGGGTACAAACCCTCAACCAAACATAAAAATATCTAACAATAGTCTAAGTCCGAACAAAATGGACTAAACAGAATGAAAGACTCCATGGCAGCCTGAAAGAACTGGCTCACCCTTGAAATCCGATCTTGATCACTATTCTCTTAGCTGAGATCTATCAATAGCCGCCTGAAGATGCCCTGTACTCAACAAAGAAAGAGCAAGTGCAATATCAGTACACAACCACAGTATACTAGTAGGATCACACGTCTATTTCAATAAACGCAATATGTATAAGCAGTCACCACAAAGTAAACACGACATGCATAGCAAGTAACACAGTTATCATTACAAGAGCATTGCACAAATTCCACATTCTCAATAACAAGTAAATATGACAATTCAATGGTCCTCTCATGGAATACATACCTAAACTGTTAGTGTAGCGGAACGTGGTATTTGATCCCAATTAGTGTGCCGGACGTGACACCCGATCCCATATATGCGTCGAAACGTGGCACCCAATCCAAGTTAGTGTGCTGAAACATGACACCCGATCCATTCAACACAACCACAATCACAATCACACTCATAAGTACATTCTCATAATCATACAATCCAGTGTTTAATCATGACATACATTTGTTCATTCATACTCATTTCATTAGGTTTGATCAACAAGGCTACATTCATGCATTGCAATGAAGCAATTACCAACACATATCACATAAACATGAAATCAAACCATCACCTACCTCGAAACCAAGCTTGAATCCCCTAAGGCACTTGAATCTTCCCTTTCCGGATTCTTCCGCTTTTTCTAGGTCTACAAACAACTAATATACGCAAGGATCAACAATCAAAGGTCTAATTATCTGGATTATAACGAACCCAATAATCCTAGATCAAACCCATGATTCTAAGATGCAGCTAGGGATTTTTTCCACCATTAAATTCAGTCCAAAAACCCTCCCCCAATAATAATTAACCAAGAATCTAAGATCTACGGATCGAAAAAATGGATTAGGGGAGTATAATCCTTATCCTTAGCACCAAAAGTCGTGGAAAACTGTCAAGAAATCACTTGGGGTCATCTCCTAGATCTCAAGAACGAAACTTGCAGAAAATAACATTTTTGGGATTTAATTCCGACTTAAGTCGTGACTGGCCCGTTGTAGCGGGACTCAACCCTCCACAGCGGCCCCACCTTGTAGGAATAAATCCCGCCTTGGAGGCTTGCACGGAAACAGAGAGTTGAAATTAGAGTTTCAAACCCCATTTTCTCAACACACCTCTAACTCATGACATTCAAAAACTACTATTTCACGCTAAGTTCAGTTTCGAGAGTTCCACTCACCCGAATTCGATTCCGTAAAGTCGTACGGGTTCCTTAACATCTTAGCTATCTAGTCATGCAATCGAATCAATTATTAAATCTCTTATTCATTACCAAATTTCCCTAGACTCTCGACTATGATTTCGTCCAAATTTGGACTAGGCTAGGAAATTTCAAGTTACTACAAAAAGTTTTTTTGTCCCAAATTATTTCCTCATTTGCTTTTCTATAACGACGGGAAAAAGACGTTACATTATATTTCTATGTCAAAACACAATTTTAATTTTAGAAATTATTACTTTTTCAATTGAAACCTATTTTGAATATTCATATACAAACACCTAAGTAGGGGTGTGCAAAAACCGAACCGACCAATAAATCTAACCGAAAAAAGTGTTATTGATTTATTGTTATTGGGTTGACGGTTATTTAATGGTTTTGTAAAAAAACATTTATTGGGTTATCGGTTCGATATTGATTTTTTAATATTGGGTTATTGGGTTAACTGATAACCCATTAATAATATAATTTACTATTTTATTTTTTAGTCATACATAAATACCAAACAAAAAATATTAATATAATCACTATATTAGACTATAACTAGAAGGACCCTACACAATTAACACTACTTAATTAACCCCGATCTCTGCATTTACCCTTTAGGTTTTAGTATTACTTTAGTCTTTAGGTTCACAACGTCAAAAACCTAAAGAACTAAAAACGATGACGGCAATGGTTAGGCAACGACTAGGGTTGTGAATTGTGAGCATTTGCTATACTTTTACTACACTAAGCATAATTTTTGCACTTAATGAGTAATTAGATTTCTCTCTTTTATATTTCGCGTTAAATTGTTGGACAAGTCATAGATTTATTCTGAAAGATTTTCTTATTGGTTAAACCGAAAACCGAACCGTTAAAGACCAAAACCGATAAATCGAAAACCGATAACAAATATCTTATTGATTTGGTTATCGGTTTAGCATATTTAAAAACCGAAAACCGATAAACTGAACCGATAATACTTAAAATCGAACCGAACCGATCGATACACACCACTACACCTAACAAAGCAATCCTCATAACACTAGTTTGAAATATATAATAATATACAATACACTAAATAAAATTTCACGAATGAGCTTAAAAAAACATAGCAATATAAAAAGAACAAAAAAATAATTAGTAATACATTAATTACACAGAGAATTTTTTTTCTCTTTTTTATTGAATTAGTTTGGATAAAGTTACTCCCTCCACTCACTTTACTTGTTATAATTTGATTTGACACACCCATTAAAAAATAATTAATGATATATGCATTTTATCAAACTATCACTTATTAAATACTCCCTTCATTTCATATTAATTGAATTTTTGAGGCATTTTTCATTTTTCAAATTAACTTAAGGAAAAAACTTTTTGGCCAGTAAATTTGGCTAGAATGATATTTTATTTATGTTATTTTACCTTTTAAAACATTTTTACCCTTTTAACTTTAATACATTTTAACTAAAAATGGGAAAAAGATCAATTTATTTTAACATAAAAAAAATATTATAGTTTTTTTCATTTTCTAGCCAAATTCTGGCCAAATTTTCTGGTCATTTAGCACTTCTCTTAACTTAATTGTTCAGTTTTCAAGACTGTTTTTAGAGTGTTCTTCCAATTTTACCCTTCATTTGGATTTTCAATGTGATGACTTCAATAAATTTGACAATAATTAATAAGGATAAAAATGAAAAATTACGTTCAATTTATGTCTTAATCTACTTTTCTTAAAGGGTGTGAAACACCTCAAAAATTCAATCAATATTGAATGGAGGGAGTAATATCTTGGAAAAAAAGTATTTAACGTTGAGGGTAAAACATGGAAAATATAATTGTCTTTTCTTGATATGTCAAAAGTGAAGTAAAAATGAAAATTTATTTTAGAAATAAGTGACAAGTAAAAGTGAACCGACAAATGTATCCCTAAAATTTTAATGGAGAAGTTAACGACTTGTGAAGAAGGGCATAAATTTCAAACAAGTTTGGTAGCCAAGAAAAATAAAAATGCCACTAACTTTCACTATAGTATCTTAGTCAATATTTTATGCTAGATTAATTAATCTAATACAATCAACCAAACGTGAAATGATCCCTAGAAAAAAACACATGTTTCCACAATTACATATCTTATAGTAAGAAATGATATAAGTGAAAGAATATTGATTTTGATTATAAATAAATCACCAATCATTTTGGTAAATAGTAGAAACAATTTTATGTTGAAGAAGAAGGAAGCTGACGATTGGAACATGTCAAAGGAACATGTCCAACGAAGCTGACTGACGTGTCTGCAACAAGTGTTGATGAAGAAGGAAGCTGATGATTGGAACATGTCAAAGGAACATGTCCAACGAAGCTGACTGACGAGTTTACAACACTGCTGTAGAACTAGAGTTGCACTAGGATTAGACTACTTATATTAATTAGAATTATATTACGACTAGGATTAGATTATTTATAATTGCATTATTATTATTATTATTATTATTATTATTATTATTATTATTATTATTGTAATATGTATTGTAGTAGGACTCTAAGTATAGTTAACTTAGGACTCTACAATTCTCCCTATATAAGGAGGTTGTAACTCAATATTATTTTCATTAATACAATCCTTGATTTCTCTAATTCTAGACGTAAGATTTCTACATTTTCCAAATTCATTTCAAATCGTAGTGAGATAATACATTCTAATCTTTTGTTCATCAAAAAGTTCAAAATTAAATTTTGAAGAGCCTCACCGTTAATAAGAAGCATTTAATCTTCTTAAATGAAACTTTCTGAATTCAAAATAGATATGCTCAAACAAAATTTGACGGATTTTAATTATATTATGCGTTCAATACAAAATTCGAAAAAACTATAGGGTCTACACCAAACATCAAATGAGAAAATAAAATAAAATAAAAAAATAAAATTATTAGATCCCCTTAATGGTTGACAAAAAGAGAAATATGCACCCTCGTGGTCTTAAACCATTCATGCATCGATAGGTGTCCCTATGTTTTAACATTATTTTACCAACTGGACAGGTGGGCCCATTTGGTCCAACCCAATCAAGATCACATATAAGCGAAATGGTTTGATGGAGCTTTATATTTATATGTGTTTGTGTTCTGAACCTTTCTACTCATCACTTTGTCAACTAAATCCTTAAGCTTGTTAAAACACAATATTTTAAACGTCCAACCTCTTAAGCACAACGTACAACACAACAATAATATCAAGTATATTCATATAAATAAAGTTTGGGAATATCAAATATACGTAGATCTTATTGTTATCTTTGTAAGGTAGAGAAACTATTTTTCAATATACTAAAAATTAAAAATAAATACAATCAAAACAATGAAAGAAAGAAAAATTTAGCTAAGAAATAGAAAGCAATAATCTTTTACGTGTCCATTATTTCAAAGTAAAATATTTTAGTATTACTTATGAGTAATGACTTTTCACATACCGTCTGATCCGTGTATTATCACCAACAACAATTGTGGTGGAGTGATAAGTATTTTTTCATTCTTAATCAGAAGTCTCAAATTTATATCCCATGAACATGCAATCACCTTTGTTAGAGAGCGTTTTACCCTTAATGTAGGACTTTCGAGGCGAATTCGTACCACGCTCGACAACCTATCTAATACTTCATCCGTCCACAATTGTTTGTCAGGGTAAGGTCATGCACACCCCTCAAGGAAAATTTAATACAAGGTGTAATTTGACTAATATAACCCTATTATACCAAGAATACCAAAAGTCCACATAACTTTTCAATTGAACTACATTATCATTAAGGGCAGAATTGGAAAAAAAGTGACTAATTATTTCTTGATTGTTTAAATTGACAATTAATCTTGGACATCTATTTTTAGTATACCTGCCAAATAATTGTGAACGGAGGGAGTATATGGAGTACAAAAATACACGTTTTCCGTTAGATAACGACACCACAAAAAATGACGGCGTCACTTCTGTTCGTTCTATAAATACCTCAAACATTATCCCGTTTTCTTCTCTACTTTGTCTGCATTCTATATTTGTTTTTCTTCCCAAAATTACACACACAAACACACTCACTGTGTGTATTATATATATATATTTTTTATTTTATTTTATTTATTTATTTTATATATATATATAAATATAGTATCTGCAGATTCTGATTCTCGTCACTATAAACGTAAAACCTTGGAGAAGAGAATCTGATTTTCTTTCCCGATTTGAAACGCTCGGTAGAATCTCTTTGAAAATTCGCCGGCGGTGAGTTGCGCCGGCGCCGGCGAATATTCCCTTCTTTTTTTTTTGCTGAAGATTCGTTGGAATAGATTTTGGTCACAGCTCATTGATTTGATTTACCTAGGGTTTTGAGTTCCCATTTTTGACTCATAATACACAAAACGGAAGAGAGAAAAATAGCGATTTGGATGCAGATGCTAAATTCAACTGATTTCGAGTAGATTTTGATGAATTAGAGCTTTCGTGACTATTTCAGGTATGAATTTTTTGATTAATTTGAAAATTATTTGATTAATTTCAACTTTTTTTTCTGGGTTTGATTTTTTTGTTTTAAAATTTTTTTGATGTTTGTTGTTTTTGATTTAATGTCTGAAAAAAATTTAATAGCTTAATTAGTTCGTTATTTTTCGATTCTTCGTCTCCTAATCGATAGTTAGTGCAATCTTAAAAATGAATTTGAGAACATTAGTATGTAATGGAAATTATTTTTAGTAAATTATCCACGTCCTAACAATTGAATTAATAAATAAAATCGAAGAATAAGATAATACGAATTTTCAACTGGACTTTACTCATTCATTTTTCCAACTCCCTATTATGCTACTTCTGCAAGTACTGCTACTACACACTCACTTTATTTGCTTTTTCTTTCGATTTGAGTCAGCCATCACTAATGCTTGCATAATTATAAATGTGTATGTCACATTTTTTAAGGTACAATTATTTTCGACGTAAAAAAGATATAGTTTTATACATTGAATGGTATCTTTTGTCTGAAAAAAAAAATGTTAAAAAGGTTTAGAAGTGAAAATTGTTATTGAAAATGGAAAAAAAACCATATAACAAATTACTATTGATTTGCAAAATAGTATGTCTCAATTTGTGGGATATTTTTTGTTTTTCTAAATTCAAATTATATGAACTTTTTAATCATGTCAAATTATATTCAAATTTTGTTTTTCTAATATTATTCTTATATAATTTTGAATGTTTAAATTTAACTTAATTTTAATAATAGTTTAATTGAATATTTTTTACTATTTTATGGAGTAATTTTCAAAGAAAATAGAATTTTTTTTTTTGCTATTTTTATTTTATTTTATTCTCTGCTTTTTTTATTGGGTGTCTATATGCTTTAAAGAAAGCATAGAGGAAATCACTTTGGGATTGGAATTCAACAAGTGACTACTATTTCATTCTCTTCTCCCAAAAATTCCAATTCTTCTTTTTCCCCTTTTATTAATTTCACTTCCTCGAATTCTGAGCCCATTTTTTAACTTCTTTTTTTTTTTTTCAATTGAGCTCATCATATTTAGTGTGATTCACCTCTTCTGTATGATCTGTATGTTATTACATTGAAACGAAACTTACTTTATGCGTATTCAAAATATAGTGATTCCTTGTCATAAAAAAAAAAATTGCTTTGCTAGTAGAGTACAAAATAAAGGCTATATTATTGCACTAGCATTGTATTTTCACACTTCTTTTCTTTGTGGAAATATTTTGTTTTATGGTTGTTATTTTTTTAAAAAGAGCTATTTTTCCTTTGTTATGTGTGAAAATACCTTTTGAATTAAAAGCTTTAAAAACTACATATTCATTTCGCATATTTTTTTTAAGGTATGTCTAAATTATGATTTACATTATATATTTAGTTAGTAGAACTTACACGATCGGATATTTTTATATGTTAAAATAAGTAATTTATCTCATTTTTCTCCATTTTTAAGATTATAGATCTCATTTTTTTTAATGAAGATTCTTTCAAGTATTCTTGAGGTGACATAATAATATAGATATTTATTTGCTGATGTATATAACTTAAATTTGTGATGATACATTAACAAGAATTGGCATATGCAACAATTAAAAAGAAAGGAATTCTTGTCTTTTTTTTTATTTAATTATGTATAAGAATTCTTGTTTGAGACAAAAAGACAAACTCTTAAAAAGTGATATGTGCTGATTAGAATAGTGTTAATTTTTCACTTTATTTCCCCTTGTATTGATGTGGATGGTGACTTCCTCTTGAATTAAATATTGTCTCTATATATTATTTTTTTTGGGAAAATGTATAGTACACATTTAAGGCCACTATTACAAGAGGTGTCATATCATTTCACATTTAAAATGTCACTATTAAAATTTTAAAAGAAAAATAAAGGGTGACACATTTTGTCATAGTTATTAGTAACTCCTACCCTTTCAAATTAATTGAATTTTTGAAATATTTTTCATTTTTCAAATTAATTTAATTGTTTAATTTTTAAAACTATTTTTAGAATGTTCTTTCAATTTTACCCTTCATTAGTTAGTATTGAAATTAGTTATTAATTAATATTTAGTTATTTTAATCATAAATTTGACAATAATTGATAAGGGTAAAAATGAAAAGTTATGCCTAATTTATGTCTTAACCTTCTTTTCTTATACTTATTCTCCCTAATTACTTGTCCACTTTTCCTTTTATAGTTGTCTCTAATTACTTGTCCATTTTGACAAATTAAGAAAAGACAATTTTTTTTACCTATTATACCCTCAATTAAATGTCTAATTACTTTGAAAAATGTAGAATTTTTCATCCACTTTATAATTAATAGGAGTAAAATGGTAAATTCACTATGTTAATTGTTTTCTTAATATGTGTCAATTCAAAAGTGGAGAAGTAAATAGGAACAGAGAGAATAGGTGTTAAACACCTTAACAATTTAATTAATATGAAATGAAGGGAGTAATCTTTTCCTAAGAAATAAGCCTAAATGATTAAATGAATATAAAAATCTAGATAAATTAATGTATTGCTTGGTTATTATATCATATATGTTGCTATTGTTTTTTATCTCTATTACTTCACTATATTTCTTGTTCATACCGATTATCTTATGTTTTATTTGAATTGAAAGTTCATTGAAAACAATTTTTATTTTTTTATTTCATAAATTATACTGAATACATCATTGTTATTATCTGATCCTTCATCTACTGTCGAAATTTCTTTCTCGATTGACATATTCGCATATTAATGGTTAATTAATTTTTGCAGGTACCAAGGAAAAGAAAGTTTTTTTTTTTTTAAAAAAAAAGTAGAAGAAAAATTAAAGGGAAATGCTGACGTGTATAACTTGTAAGCAAAAAATAGATGATGATGGAGGAGAAGAAGGTCCACGTGGGACCCCTAATACTAAAGAATCAGTCAAAAGCTTGACCGCCCAGGTTCTTATCCTACACCTTCCCTTGCTCTTATTGATTCGATTATTTTAAATTCGCGTGATCAAGTTAATTAAACAAATAAATGATCTTTATAAAAATAAAATTATATTTTTCAAAATTTAAAATCGAGTTAAATTAAGAGATATGAGATTTAGATTTTAATCATATCATTGTATCACTCGATAGTTTAAACATATTAAATCGATGAGGTATGACCTATTTGGTCAATAAGATGAGTTGAAAATTATGGGGTGTCGTGTTTAAAGTTTGTGAAAACCAAAACACTAAGTGATTTTATCTTGATGGATAGAGTTGTTTAGTTCTTATGCTGATGAGATTAGGTACTCCATTAAATTATTTGAGTTGTACGCAAGTTGACCTGAATACCATCGTTACACAAAAGGAAGAATGTTAAGTTAACCACACATTTCCTCTTTTCTAATATGTAGCACTATTTAATTAAACATAAAATTTAAGAAACAAAGTTGAAATATATGGTGTAAAACAAGTCTATTATATTTATATAGTTAAAAAAACTCATTAAGAATAAAATAAAATTTTCAAATAAAATTATTTTTAAAATATCAAAGCATGCCATTCTTTTTGAAATAAACTTAAAATTGAAAAGCGTGTTATATAAATTGGTGGGGCCCACATCCCAATTGAATCTAGGCTATTTTTGGAATTGAGCATAAAATGGAATAAAAACTTTTTGGCTACTTGGGTAAGTGTGGGGAGGACCATTGTATGTGTTTGATCCAAGAGAGGCCCAAAGATCAATAAAGGCTTTTATTTGTGGGCACTATGATGTCAATAAAAAAATTACTTATTTTACCCTACAACTAGGGTCATTTTTAATTTTTTTTTGAGATCATAATCATGCTATTTCTTGGATCATGTGTTTAATTTTTTAAATTGGTCCCATAATGTTCCAACTTTTATCTTTTCTTCTTTTTTTTTTCCACCATCATTCAACTATAAGTCTCTATCTTCATGATTTCCTATTTTAATATGAAGTACTCGAGTTAAAGATCCTTCGAAAATAGTTTTATTTTTATGAGATTGAATAAGATTTGCATATATTCTATTATTATGTTGTTATTGTCTCTAATATTTAATGGGCAAGTTAAACATCTAGGCTCTAGCCAGTAAAATAATTACATTTACTAGATAAATATATAAAAGTACTAGCATGTATTATTTTGTATTAAAAATGTATATTTATGTCAATTTCTCTTTAAATTGCAGCCACAATATTCTTTTTTATTTTTTATTTTTTATTTTTTGGTAGACTATATAATATTCATGACGTAAAAGTATTTATTGAAAAAAATATTTGGTTGGAAGTATGTAATCTTATATAACATAATCACTAACCCCAAATATCTTGATATCTTATCAATTTAATTAGTGTCTAAAACTCTAATTAGAACTAGTGTCATGTGTTTAATTTTTAGTCATTACAAGAGTCTTGGCTAAACTGATAAAATTATTGTCAAATAACTAAAAGGTCACGAGTTAAAATTGTGAAAACAGTAAAACGTAAATCCTTATAGTCCAATACTTCTCTTGATCATGCACGAGGGTTTAGTGTATTGAGTTGTCCTTATTTTCAAATACTTCAACTTTTTTTTTAAGAATTTAACTCACACCTATTGATATTTTTGAAAATTTTGGATAACACAACTTAAAATAACTTTCTTTTTTTAAAATAAAATATTCTAAACAGTCATCATTAACTAAAAAGCACAAGTAACTGTAAGTGGATTTAACTAGACCAGAAGGAATCTTTTTAAGAATTAAATATTACGTGGTAATTGTGTTTTCGAGATGATGGAGACAAATCATATTGCCACTTGTGTAAACGTCTAAATAAAAAAATAGATTGAAAACATCACATGCTACACTATCTTTCTTTTTTTTTTTTCTAAAAACACAAATAGTGTTCTAGTCTATTTGCGCGTATTTCATATATTATTGAATGTTCATCATATTTTATCGGTCATCCGATAACTCTGTTCACTAAGATTAAATATATGAAAAGAAGTAATGAGCATTTTACTTTAATCTCTCATAGTTTTCATTCACCACTAATCCCCTTAAGGATGGAGCTAGAGTTATAATTAGAAATTTTGTAGAGCTTAATAGCTTTTGTCAAAATTCTATATCTTTCTTTAAAATCTACTAAATATATAAAAATAATTTATTCAGATACTCAAAAAAATTCTAGACCCAAGTCCCCCTTGCTGCACCTTTATCTCTTTTGGTTGAGCAATCAAGAATTTATATTCTTTCTAAATGGAAGTCTGATGTACTAAGCTTTCCATTATGCGCGGGGTTCAGGGAAAGTTGTGGATGATCCGTTATGGTTAAGGGTAGGTTCAGAATAATAATTTCTTAATGATGCACTAACACTGAGGAGTCGTTTGGTTGGGAACAAGTTATCCCGAGATTATTAATTTCGGAATAAGTTATTTCACCATGTGTATGAGATAATTAACTTCAATCACTAAGGTACAAATGGTGGGATAAATAATTTCAGGACTATCTAACACTTCCAACTAAATGCAGGGTAAAATAGTCTTGCATTTTATTCCTGTGATTATTATACCTTATATCTCACACCAAACGATTCCTAATAGACATAGTTTGTTATTTGGCGGAGACTAACTTTCGACAAACTTAAAGGACCAAAATTGTTCAATGCATAATTAAAGGAACTATTTTGAACTTACCCTCAAATATATGGGACCCTTTTTGTCATTTTCTCCAGATTAGTACACTGAACAACATTATATAAACCTACCTCTATTCTTTTCCAATATAACATAGATTTTAGTAAAGCTTACAATCATCTTTATGCCATGTCTGATTTTGCCCATCATGAGATAGTTGATCGAGTTATTCTTTAGCCTGTTTTTTTTTTTTTGGTCAAGTCAATAATACCACAAAATCCAAAGTATAAGAGATTCTGAGGAAAAAGACAACATGCATGTCTGGAAAAGACAAGTCTAAGTTTCTTTTACCTGACCCACTGTTGAATTTTTGTCCCATGATTCACTGTTCTCCAGCCTTCAGCTTACTCAATCTTGCATACTTTCAATTATTAAATTGATTAACACTCAGTGGAGTTAACCTATGAAAGTAAGTGACTTTATATATTTGTTAGGACAACCAATCAATAATGCCATTGCTTTTGGACCAATCTGGTTTCACTTCTTTTAGATGTAGTGTTGGGGCCAACTTGTGCATACTCTCGACTATTTGGCAAATTACTTAGCTCAAGAAAGTTCAAAAAAGATGGGGAAAATCACCTACTCCTTCACTACAACAAAAAACTACTTTTAGCGGTAAAAAATAGTACATTAATAAAACGTATTAAAGTTCTTACCGACATTAGTGAATCCATTAGATCCAGTGTCGCTATAGACTTTAGGGACATTGACAAAAAATTCTAATTGCCACTAAAAAAACATATTTAGCGGCAGTTAAGGTATTGCCGTTAATTAACTACAAAAAAGATGATTTTTGGTGTAGTGCTTTTGTTTATGTGTCATACTTTACTTTTTAGTCGTTGAAAAAAGAATGACATACTTCTTTGTTTAGAAATAATTTAAAATGTTAACCTTGTTGTTTTATCCTTAAAGAGATGATGTATGTCTTGTTTTAGATCACAAGTATCAAAAGTATTTCTTTCTTTCTTAAATTTTATGACCAGTCAAAAACTACCACATAAATTGTGACAAAGGGAGTAATATTTTTGTCTTGTGAAGATGGGTTACTTTTAAGTATTGTAAGGACAAAGAGTCAATAATGTTACTGCTTCTGGACACTCAGCCTTGGCCAACTGAAACAGGATTCAAATACCAACAAATACAAGAAAACAATTGGTGATTTTCTTTCATTTATGTAAGTTTTGGTAGGAAGAGTTACTCGATAACAATTATAGTGGAAGGTAACAAGGTGAAATAGTTGAGGTGTGTAGATGTTTGATTCAAACGCCACGGTTGAAATGTAATGTCAACAACAAACAACAATATTTTAATATGTAATTCAATTGTTAAAACACGGAAGTATGTTAACTTATAGTCCGAACTCGAATTTTAACTTGTGCTTGCCCATACCAAATTTAGCTACTGAAGTCTGCTCTTATAATCTTGGACATGTACTACTTTTAAGCTAAGATATTTCTGTTGATCTTCAAACAAAGCATTCATCTTTCTCACTTTGTACTTCTTGTAAAACTTATGGATTTACAAATTTGCAGATCAAAGATATTGCATTAAAGGTCTCTGGTAAAAGCAGCAAGTCTAGTACACCAACAAGTGGTTACAGGAGAGGAGGGGGCAGAGCATATCCTGATTTTGAAACAATTTCAGAGGAAGTTCCATATCAACCTGGAAGTTCAAGTTCTACTCCAGCTTGGGATTTTACCCGTAATCATCGAACTCCTCGAGCAGATCCAAGATTTGTCGGAGGATATGGTGGTGGTGGTGGTGACGATGAAAAGAGAGAATCCGTCTACTCTCAGACAGGTGATATGGTGCTGCCAGATGAGGAGGGGCCAAAAGAGTGGATAGCTCAGGTGGAGCCTGGTGTTCAGATTACTTTTGTCTCACTTCCAACTGGTGGAAATGATCTCAAACGAATCCGCTTTAGGTATATATCAAGAACCTTTCTGTCTTGAAACTTGATTATGTGAAATATTCGATGTTTTGTCTTTATAATTAAACTTTCTTTAGAACTTTCATCTTTCACACCCTTCAAAATAGAAGCATGACCACCTTCAGTCCCTTCCATTCATCAATGAATATTCGATTCTTTTGTCAATGTAGAATCAATGCACACCAGTTCTTTAGGGATTTGCGTCTTCATGAATCATTTGGTACAATATTCATTATATATATGTATATAAGTTTATACTTCTATTCATTCTTGTTCTTTATGAAGTTTTGATGTAAAGATTCCTCTACCAACGCATTTAACTCCATAAGTTGGTTCAAAGTTTTAGTGAGTATATGTCACATGTATCCGAGAACAGGTACATATCTGATATGGATGTGCAAGAGACAAATTTAGACATCACACAAGTTTTGCTAATTCTAGTGAAGTTTATCAATTTGCATGAAATCCCATAGCTTGTGTTATATATCGACATTGTCAAAGCAGACGAAAGATAATGTACCATAGGATGGTTTTCTTTTGTTCTGCTAAGTTCTTGCATGTTTACTATTACCGTTATTTTCTCTTATTTATGAATAAGGTAACATCTGAGCTACTAGCTTAGTTGATTGAATGTGCACATGGCATGTAGCTTTCCAACTGTCTCTATAAAACTATCCTAAGTGTACTGACATTAGTTTCACACGTTAACTTGAAGTCGGGATATGTTCGATAAATGGCAAGCTCAAAGATGGTGGGGTGAGAATTTTGACAGAATTATGGAGCTCTACAATGTCCAGAAATTCAATCAGCAAGCTATGGACACTCCTGGGCGGTCTGAGCTTGGAGTAAGAATGCTGCACCATTTATTCGTATTTTATATGTGTAAAACTCATCTTCAATTTGCTGCTGCTTTGATATTCATCATCATCTTGATGATACTTTGATATTCATCACCTATTAAACTTCTGAAAATATTAGCTCTACTGGTATTCATGAACTATTTCAAGTTACCGCTGCAGATTCTGGTTTTCTAGTACAAATGTTTCAACATCTTCTAGTTGATAAGTTCTATTCATCGTTGCATCAGACTCTACAACAAGAATTCCCAAGTTGGGGCATCTTTTCTGTTTCAGTTTCCCCTTTTACATTGAATCTTAATTATCTAGTCTTTATTCAAAAGTAAATGGCTAGCACTAGTACAACTAGGATTGAACAGTAGAATGAATTTAACTTCACTGTTGGGAAGATCTGTTGAGAAATTTAACAGTTTCAACAAAGGGATCGGTTTATAGTACTCAAAATTTGGTTTGAATGGAACAGTTCCAAAGGTAAAAACTTGAGAGTGAATTCATTTGCTGTATAGAATTTGCTTTATACCATTTTGTACGTTAGAATTAACGGGCCTAGTTAAACCGTAAGCACTGTTTTCAGCTATAAAATTTTAAAAGATTATGATTCCTTGTAGAAGTACAAGTACCTCCAGTTTTGCCTAGCACATCTTATTATGAAGTCATAATATATAGATAGACACTTTAACTTGGCCTCATATGACAACTAAACACTCCTACTTTGAGTATGCACATCTAGACACCTCAACTCGTCTCCACTGTGCCGGTTGAACTCTCCAACTTATAAACTGATCATCTAGACTCCAAAATTTGTGTCACATTAGCATTGGGCGTCAACGAGATACAGTGATGATGAGTTAGTGTTTAGTTGTCCTTTGAGACCAAGGTGACGTGTCTAGATGTGCACTCTCAAAGTTGAAGTGTTTACTTATTAGCTGAGGCCACATTTTTGAGTGTGTTTATGTATTATGCATATTATGAATCACATGCCAATTTTTTTTTATAGTTTTGCAAAAGAACCTCAGATGTACTAACTACTAAGCATTAGCTTTCACTAAAATTTTGAATTTCATGTTGTTGTTTTTGTCATCTGCAGAGAGATTCCAATTATTCAAGGCTTGGATCACCTAGGGAAAGCAAAGAGTGGACTCAGAGAAATTATAGACCATCCAGCAGCAGTCAATATAACTATGGAGGGCCCAGTTCTTATGCCTCCGGCTTTCCAAAGGGTGAGATGTCATCTATGGATCCATCAAGGATGACAACTGATTCAAGAGACGATGCTTCAGTATCCATGAGCATTGCTGGTGATGGAGAGTCAGAATGGATAGCAGAAGATGAGCCAGGAGTATATATAACCATCAGACAACTAGCTGATGGAACTAGAGAGCTACGGCGTGTAAGATTCAGGTATTTCATATTTTCTAGCTCCCTAGTTAGTGCGATTACTATAGGCTTAGTCTTGTTAGAGATTTGTATGTCTGTAAAATTGTGGAGAACATTTTCTTTGATAACCATAGAATAGTGTTGTTGCCAGTGGAAAAAAATGCAGAGGACTTACATGGGTTTATAAGGCTCAACATAAACAATGATTCATGTAACCGACCCTAACTTGTTTGGGATTGAAGGATGGTTGTTATTGTTGTTGTTTTCAAGTTCCCTTGTTCTACCATGCTTTATTTGTTCAGTTGGACAAGAGGCGGGGCGTTGAAAATCTGGTTTAGACATTCAGTTGACAGGAGAATCTTAATAGTCCGGTTGGTTTAGACATTCAGTTGACACTAGTCCTTTGGTTAACTAATGTAATAAAGAACAAGAAATTTGAGCGCGAATTGAACAAGTTTTTGGATTTCACATTAGATGTTTCAAACATTGCTGGAACTTAGAACCTTAAATGTTAATGCTACTCACTTAAAATAGCTTCTTCTAACTTCTTTTTCGTCTATGCAGCCGCGAAAAATTTGGGGAGGTGAACGCGAAGCAGTGGTGGGAACAAAACAGGGATAGAATACAAGATCAATACCTTTAAAGCATGTCTTTTTTTCCATACTAAGTTGCTGCCAATATCCTAAGAATATTTATTATCAAGGTATTCCCTGGGAAATGCAACATTTGAGATCCAATGTAGATTCAACTATCGATTCAATCGTGTGATCGAGGAGGTTCAGGTTGGAGCACCACAACTCCTCTCTTCTTGAGAATTCATACATCCCTTATCAGTGTACGAACATCTATCTCTCGAGCATTGGTTCTTCATAGTGATTAACTTAAAACTCACCTTGCACGATATCGTCGGGCGATTCAAGCACCATTCTTGGCATTGAAAGAAATTACACCAGACTCATATTGAAGTATATAGTTTTTTTGCAGTTGGATTGCTTCATTCTACAAAAGAAAGCTCCTAATCACTTTTTTGATCTCTAATTATACCTGAATTTTTTTTGTTTTTGACATTCTTTTTTTTTGGGCTTTATTTTGCCTTCAGTTTTTTGCTTGAATGGCTTGGTGGATCTTCTAGTTTTTACTTAGATGTTTGTAACACAAACTTTCTATTAAAGGAAATGGAATCAAAAGCTGATGATGCTTTTAGAACTAGTCCATTAATTTTTTGAAATATGTATAATCGACTCTATTTGAACTCAAAATTCGTTGATAATACCATTATTTTCGAAAGGTTGGGATCACGTATCACCAAATATCCATGGACCATAGCACGAAAATCGGTAAATTTGATTTTTCCCGCATTGGAGCTCATTTGAAATGAAAATGTGTTTGTTTGCCCATCGGGACCAACTCACGCCATTAATAAGGTCGTAACGGACGTTCATGAAAAAATTTGGCCAACAACAAGTCGGGATCACGTATCACCAAAAATTCATGGATTATAGCACACAAAATTGATAAATTTTGTTTTCCCCACATTAGGGCTCGTTTGAACTTGAAAATGCATATGTTTTCCCCTCAAGACCAACTCACGCCATTAATAAGGTCGTAATGGACGTCCATGAAAAATTTTGGCTAAAAACAAGTCGAGATCACGTATCACCAAAAATTCATGGACTAAAGCACATGAAAATGGTAAATTTGGTTTTTCCCGCATTAGGGCTCGTTTGAAATTGAAAATGCGTCGATTTTCCCCTCAGAACCAACACACTCTATTAATAAGGTCGTTATAGACGTCCATTAAAAAATTCGGCCAAAAACAAGTCAGCATCACGTATCACCAAAAATCCATGGATAATAGCACACAAAAATCGGTAAATTTAATTTTTTCCACATTAGGAATCGTTTGAACTTGAAAATGCGTCTGTTTCCTCGGGACCAACTCACACCATTAATAAGGTCATAACGGACGTCTATGAAAAATTCGGCCAAAAATAAGTCGGGATCTCATATCCCCAAATATCCATGAACTATAGTACACGAAAATCAAGTAAATTTGGATTTTCTCACATTCGGGCTCATTTGAACTTGAAAATGCATATGTTTACCCATCGGGACCAACTCACGTCATTAATAAGGTCGTAACGGACGTCATGAAAAAGTTTGGCCAAAACAAATCGGGATCACTTATGCACACGAAAATCGATACATTTGGTTTTTCACGCATTGGGGCTCGTTTGAACATGAAAACACATCCATTTTCCCCTCGGGACCAACTCACACCATTAATAAGGTCGTAACAAATGTCCATGAAAAATTTCGGCCAAAAATAAGTTGGGATCACGTATCTCCAAAAATTCATGGACTATTATAGCATGTGAAAATCAATAAATTTGGTTTTTTTCCGCATTGGGGCATTGAACTTGAAAATGCGTCTGTTTGCCGCTCTGGGCCAACTCACACCATTAATAAGGTCGTAATGGACGTCCGTGAAAAATTTTGTCCAAAAACAAGTCGGGATCACGTATTACAAACAATCCATATTCTATAGCACATGAAAATTGGTAAATTCTGTTTTTCCCGCATATAGGCTCGTTTATACTTGAAAATGCGGCTGTTTGCCCCTCGGGACGACCTCAAGCCAATAATAAGGTCGTATCGGACGTCCATGAAAAAATTCGGCCAAAAATAAGTCGGGATAATGTATAACAAAAATTCATAGACTATAGCACACGAAAATCAATAAATTTGATTTTTCCCGCATTGGGGCTCATTTGAACTTGAAAATGCGTTTGGTTTCCCCTCGGGACCAACACACGCTATTAATAAGGACGTAACGAACATCCATGAAAAAGTTCGATAAAAAACAAGTCGGAATCACGTATTACCAAAAAATACATGGATTATAGCATATGAAAATTGGTAAATTTAGTTTTTCCCGCATTGGGGCTCTTTTGAACTTGAAAATGTGTATGTTTGCCCCTCGGGACCAACTCACGCCATTAATAAGATTGTAACAGACTTCCATGAAAAAATTCGGCCAAAAACAAGTCTAGATCACGTACCACCAAAAGTTCATGAACTATAGCACACGAAAATCGTTAAATTTTGTTTTTCTCGCAATTGGGCTCGTTTGAACTTGAAAATGCGTCGATTTGCCCGTCGGGACCAACTCATGCCATTAATAAGGTCGTAATGAACGTCCATGAAAAAATTCAGCCAAAAAAAGTCAGGATCACGTATCACCAAAAATCCATGGACTATAGCACATGTAAATTAGTAAATTTGATTTTTTTTCACATTGAGGCTCGTTTGAACTTGAAAATGCATCTATTTACCCTCCTCCGGGACCAACTCACGCCGTTAATAAGGTCGGAACGGACGTCTCTAAAAAATTTCAACCAAAAACAAGTTGAAATCACGTATCACCAAAAATCTCTGGACTATAGCACTCGAAAATTGGTAATCTTTATTTTTTCCCGCATTGGGAATTGGTTGAACTTGAAAATACGTATGTTTGCTCCTCGGGACCAACTCACGCTATTAATAAGGTCGTAATAGACGACCATGAAAAATTTCAGCTAATAACAAGTCAGGATTACATATCACCCAAAAATCTATGGACTATAGCATACGAAAATCGATAAATTTAGTTTTTCCCACAGTGGGGCTCGTTTGAACTATAAAATTTGTCTGTTTACCCCTCAGGACCAACTCACGCCACTCCTAAGGTCGTAACAGGTGTCCATGAAAAATTTCGGCCAAAAACAAGTTGAAGATGCTTTTTTGAATTTTATGAGTTATGCAATAGAAATTTAGGATCATCTTAACTTTTTCCTGAGGTATTAGTCCATAATTTTTTCAAAATATATGTGACACTCTGTTTGATCTTAAATTTTGTGAGTCCATTGTTAATTACCTATCAAATGATATTCATTATTTTCGAAAGAAGAAAGTCATTTTGCTTTGGAATTTAAGTGTCCTAGACTGAAATTCAAGATTATTTCAATTTCTCGTATGTAATCGTCCATTAATTTTTGGGATTTTACTGAATGACTATGTTTGGTCCAATATTTTTAGAACCATAAATTTTCTCAAGATTTTCTCAGTTTTTCATATAGGTTAGTTAAAAAATGTTAAGACAATCTGTGATAAACTAGTGAACCATACCTATAGTCCCTACATTTAAAGGTCATGCAACAACTCAATTTTGTGTATGTTAACCTATGCAACTAATTTTACTTTAGTTGTGCCGTATATTTAGTAGTGAACAAACTAACAAATTACTATAATGACAAGCGGTGTCATTTTTTAAATATTTATACCCAATATTTTTATTTTATTTTTGAGAAAGGTAACATTACTTCTATATATCCACAGGTATACTACATCAAAAGTGTAGTCCCCCTCCAAAAAGTTTTACTTACATCATTCCTAGGATCTTCTAGTTACAACCAGTCAATAATATTAAACACATTTTCAGTATCTCCTATCACTACTTGCTTACACCAAAAATAATAAAGCCCTAGGCAATTAGTCTTTATCATCTGGATATTGTTTTGTTTTCCTTCAAAGCATCTTTGATTCCTTTCCTTCCAAATTGTCCACCAAATGCAAGCTGGGACAATCCTCCATCTCTTCTCATTTTTTCCTGCATTTTCATCCCCGTTCCAACATTGTAGGACTTCTATAATACTCCCAGGCTTTGTCCACTTAATCTTCCTCTTTTGGATTAACATCTGCCACAATTGATCAGTCCATTTGCAGTGTAAAAAGAGATGATTGACTGTCTCCACCTGTTCTTCACATAGATAGCAACTAGAGCGTAGATTGGGTTTCCTCCTATTTAAGTTCTCATGTGTCAAGACTGCCTGCTTTGCCAAGAGCCATGTGAAATAATTCACCTTGTAGGGAATTTCTGTTCTCCAGATCATCCTCCAGGGCCATCCTGCATGTTGCTCCTCCGTAGACCTGAGTTCTCTGTATGCTGATTTTACAGTGAACTCTCCCCCTTCCATACTAGTCTATCTTCCTCTCCTGTCAGATTGGTAGCCATTTGCATTGTATCATGAAATCTTGCTATGGCTGTCATCTCTCAATCATTTAGTCCCCTTCTTAGAGCCAGGTTCCACCCTTGTCCTATCCATAATTCTGCCATTGTTGCTTCTTGTCCTTGGCTCAGACTATGTAGTACAGGGAAGGCATGTTTGAGTGCTTCCTGTCCACACCAAATGGCATTCCAAAAAGCTACTTTTTCTCCATTGTCCACCTTGCAACTTGTTCTCTCTTTGACCAGCTGCCATAGGTTCCTGATAGACCTTCATACACTACAATTGTAAGGGTTGGTGACCACCTCTATCATCCATTTATCCTCCATGCCATATTTTTGTATTATTACTTCCTTCCATAGAGATACTTCTGGTAAGACAAATTTCCACAACCATTTCATCATCAAACTCTTGTTTTGGGTTTTCAGCTCTCTGATATTGAGTCCACCCCCTCTCTTACTTACTAGCAGTTCCTCCCATTTGACCAAATGGTACTTTCTCTTATCTTCGCTTCCCTACCATAAGAAGTTCCTCCTAATCGCATCCAACCTCTTGGTTACCTTGGCTGGTATAGGGAATAATGACATTATGTACGAGGGAAGGGCATCCAGGACACTGTTAACTAGAGTTAGTCTGCCACCTGACGATAAATATTGACACTTCCAGTTAGCAAGCTTCCTTTCACATTTCTCAATTACTCCACTCCATATTTCTTTTGACTTGCTCTTAGACCCCAAAGGCATTCCCAAGTAGGTTGTTGGTAATTCACCCACTTTCCCTCCTAGTGTATTGGCTAGGTCTTCAATATTTACCACTGTGTTTACTGGATAGATGAAACTCTTGCTCCAGTTTATGTGCAGACCTGAAACAGCCTAAAAAATATTGAAGATGACCCTCAAAATCAGCATCTGCTCCTCTACTGCATCACAAAAAACTAGAGTGTCATCTGCATATTGTAGATGAGTAATCTCTAGATTATTTCTTGTATTATTTCCCACTTGGAAACCTCGGATCCAGCCCTTTACTTTTGCTGTTTGAAATACGTTGTTTAGTCCTTCCATGGCCAAGATAAAGAGAAAAGGGGATAAGGGGTCCCCTTGTCTCAGACCTCTGTATGACGAGAAGAAGCCACATGGGCTTCTATTGATCAGAATAGAGAATTTCACTGAGCTTATGCATTGTCTAATCCATTTTAGCCATTTTGTTCCAAATCCCATCCTTTGTAACAAATTCATCAAAAAGTTCCAATTCAAATGATCATATGTCTTTTGGATATCCAGTTTACATAGGATCCCTGGTTTCTTGTCTCTTTCTCTGGAATCTACACTTTCATTGGCTATCAATACTGCATCCATGATCTGCCTATTCTTGATGAAAGCCATTTGTTGTCTATTCACTAGCTTATGTATCACTTTTTTCAGTCTTTCGGCCAAAAGTTTTGCAATTATCTTGTACACTCCTCCTGCTAGACTTATTGGTCTGAAGTCATTTAGTTCCACAGCCCCCGTCTTCTTGGGTATCAAGGTCACAAAAGTAGCATTTATACTCTTCTCAAATACCCCTTCCTCATGGAAGTTTTGAACTGATGCCACCACTTCTTTTTTGATGACTTCCCAACACTGGCTAAAGAAAGCCATGTAGAAACTATCTGGGCCAGGGGCCTTGTCCCCGACACATGCTTTGATGCCTTCTAGGATTTCTTGTGCTTCAAAAGGGGCCATCAGTTGATTATTGTCATCCTCATCAATCATAGGGCACCCTATCATTTCTAAGTCTGGTCTTCAGTCCTCAGTTTCAGCATATAACTTCTCATAGTATTCTGTGATCTCCTTTTATATCTCAGCAGGCTCAGTCAATAGCTCGTCTCTGACTTTAATCTTATCAATAGTGTTGACTCTTCTATGTGCATTTGCTGTTTTGTGGAAGAAGCTTGTATTCCTATCCCCTTGTTTAAGCCATACTGCCCTAGATCTCAGTCTCCATGTTGTTTCTTCTTTTTTAGCCACCTCCTCAAACTCAGCAGTAAGAGCCAATTTGGAAACTATCTCTTCTTCCTCCAACATTCTTTGGTCCTGTATCATTTCAAATTCTGCTAATTAGTTTAGTACCAATTGCTTCTGTTGACTCAGATTGCCTTGCCTGGTCTTGCTCCACTCTTTCAACTTAGTTTTCAAGGCCTTTAGCTTCGCTACCAGTACAAAGTCTGGTTTTCCATGGAAGCGAAAAGACTCCCACCAGGTCTTAACTCTATCATTAAATCCATCAGTAGTCAACCACCAATTTTCGAACTTGAAATATGATTTGGTTGTCCCCCATTCTCCACATTGTAGCATTAATGGGGAGTGATCTGAGACCATTCTCTGTAAGACAGATTGTTTAATGTTCCTGAAATTTGAGTCCCATTCTTTAGAGATCAGAAACCTGTCTAGCCTTGCTGCTGTGAAGTGTCTGTCCCCTCTTCTCCAAGTGAACTCTCCCCCTGCTAAATCTAAGTCCATTAATTCCATGTCTTCAATGAACTCTGATAGCTCTGTCACTGCCCTGTTGATTCTGTTACAGTTGTACTTCTCAGAAGGATACCTCACAGTGTTGAAATCCCCACATAGGACCCAAGGGCCCGTGAATAGACCTTTTGTTGCCCCTAGCTCCCACCAAGTTTCTTCCCTTTCTGCTCTATCATTCGAGGCGTAGACACTTGTTAGATGCCATTTAAAATCCAGATTCTTCCCAGAGAAACAAACAGAAACTGAAAATGCACCCACACTACTCACCTCCCCATCCCATCTTCTTTTATCCCACATAATTACTATGCCTCCCCTCGTCCCACTAGCTTTGAGTTGCACGTAATCTGCCCACCTACTGCCCCAGATTTCCTTAACTTTATTAGCAATCTCCCCCTCCATTTTTGTCTCTTAAAAACATACCACATCTGCTTTCCAAGTTCTTATCATGTTCCTGATAATACTCTTTTTCCTCCCACAATTCAGCCCCCTCACATTCCATGACACAATGTTTAAATTCATTGATCCATAATGGCCAAACCCCCCCCCCCCCCCTTTACTTCTAGTACCATTGCTATAGAACTTAGAATCAAGTTGCAACCTTTTTAGTTTTAATAATCCTTTCCTCTTGCATGTTGTTTGTTTACTCTGTTCCCCCCTGTTTCCTTGTTTATTGCTATCGATCTTCATCAACAACTCCTTCGTCTTTTCCTCACACCCTTTGAAATTAACCCCGAATTCTGAGCTTAGTTTGGTTATATTTTGTTGTATCCAGTCCAAAATGCTCATGTCTTCTTCTGGAAATTGGATGCCCAATGGAATAGCTTCCTCTGTACCTCCGTCTAAATTCTCCTTCTCGAGTGGTTGAAACATTACCGTTATACTCTTCTGCCCCAATTCTTCTCTATCCGTGACTGCCATCTCCACACTCTGTCTCGCGACTTCCAGCTCCCCTCGGTCTCTATTCCATTGCGTGATTTGGCGTTGAGATTTGTTTTCCTTTGCTTTGTTTGCTGATATCTCGATATTTATTATATCTACAGGATAAGGTAATTGATGTTTGGGCTCTAGGATTTTCCACAACAATTGGGTCCAAATTTTTTTGGCCCAAAGTCTTTGGGCCCAAAAATTCCTTTTGACCTAGCTTTTTCCTGCTATACACATTATTTTCCCCTCCTTTAAATCTCAGGCCCACTTGCATGCGGGACCCCTCACTTGAAGTCCCCACGTGCCCATCTACCTTTTCACAGGTTGTGCCTCCTTTATCTTCTGCAAAAGCTGATCTTGGGTATTGACCACTGGGTATTTACCTTTCTCTTTTCTCCTCTCCTCTGATAATCTTACTGTGACTGGAGCTTCACACCACACCGGAATGGTGTAAGTGAAGCCATCGCAGGTTACTTCTACTTCTCTGGGAATCCTCTCCCCATCACCTCGTACTTTGATTCTGGCCCAATGAAGGTGATTCTTGAGAGAAGTCTCCTCCTCCGTCTCGTTAAAGCCTCCACAGATGTCACCGATCTCCTTGAAGACTTTTTGTGACCACAAATTCATAGGTAAACCCAGCAACCTAATCCATACCAAATCTCTCCTTATCTCCGCCCGCCAGCAGCCTATCGTTAGTTTCCACCATTCGAGCCCCAACTTTATCTTCCTCCAGATCCATTGACCTGTTAATACATGCTCTGCTGCCACTTTGGATGGCAATTCAAACATAAAATACCCATCATTCATGGCATACACTTTGAGTTGTATCGCCAACTTCCACGAATTACAAGCCCATCTTCTTACATCGTTCAAACTGGGGGTTTCGTCTGCTTGGCATTGAAATTTTCCTACGATGCACCTATTCAAGAGATCATTAACTGGCTGTGATTCACCACCTGTGATTCTTACTTTGTTCGCTGTACTCTGTATTTCGGCCTTCTCTGTTGCCTCCGTCATCCATCTATTTTGGAAGAGGGCTTCTTTGTAAGACTTGTGAAGCTATTTTCTGTCCTTCACTGTTGTCCCCTGTGTTTTGATTGGCTCATAAATGAACCCAGCAATCTTGTGAGCTATATTCCCCCATCCTCCATTGGGTGTGGACTCCGGAGTTATTATGACAGACTTGTTTTGACCTTGTAATGCTATGAAACTGATGTATCTTCCACTTTCATTGTATTTAAGAGTGCAATAAAACTCTGCAAAGTGGTCCTTCAGGTTCCACCTCTTTACTGTCCTTCCGTGTACCTTTGAAGCTTCAATAAATACTGCAACTACCCATTTCAGGACTTTAATGCTAACTTTCACTCCTCTCATCAATTTTCTGCTGCGCTCCACCCATTCAAACCATTTTCCAACCTCATCTTTGCATCTCGTAATGTCGTAGGACTTGAACCCTGCGTTGTAAAAGATGATATCCTCCCCTATTGGGTGTGGTCCGGCAGCCTTGCCGGATCCACCCATCTGAAATCTAGAGTTTGAATAATTTAAGCTAAAAGCTGACAGACCTCGATTAAAGTGTCTGAGAGCATTTGCTTAGGTGTATGCTATAAATTGAAATTTTCCCCAATATTTTTCATGTTGCTCATTCTCCCTTTAAACATATTTACATGACTGGGAAGACCTTGGCCTTTAATACAAGGCATTTTTCAAAACAGGAATCTGTACATGAGCAAGCATAACATAACACAGGAAACAGTGCATATGCCAATTATCAAATCAAATAAAATCACAGCGCGAATATCGTCTCCACCAGATACCAACGCGCATAGAAAAAGACTGTTCCAAACACAATCACACCATTTATTTATAGCAAATACTAGTCGGCTATTTCAAACACAACCACAACATTTACTTAACAAGTACTGTGTAACTGAAAGGAAACAGACTGACAGCGTACACAACCGTTACTCACCAAACAGGCACACAACAATATTAGTAGAAAAATATAACAAGCCAACATACTCCAGATACGACATTTATTTATCCAGCGATTTTCCTTGAATAGCTTCTTCCAGGCAGAATATCTTGAGATCGTCCCAAGAACAAGTCATGCTGCCCATGTAACCCTCCAGCCTTCATGGGTTGAGGGAATGACTGCTTTATAGATGCTCTACCAGAGCCAATGGTCATGTTGGCAAGCTTCTCAGCAGCATCAGAAACACGAGTTTTCGCCGTAGAACCAACCACTGACACATAAGACAGTTAATTAAGAACCAATACAACAAGTAACATGGAAGTCCGTTTATCCAGATAAACGGAAAACATAGAGGAACACTCTACTAGTTGAAAAGTAAAAAGCTCAAGAGTTGAAACTCACAAGGGACATTCCTTGCAGGAGGACGATATTTTGCTGGTTGTTGTTTAATAGAAGATCCTTTCAGGGGTTTATCATTCCTAGTTGCATCCTGGATGACAACAATTTGGGCAATAATTAGACACTGATACATACCTTTGACACTGATATACACTGATATAATTAAAAGCTTCCCAAGGCAACATACCTGATAAGTCATTTGCAACTTCCTCTGGACACCTGCTGCACAAAGATTATATAGAAAAAAACAGTATATGCATTAGAACAAAGAAAATAAACCATTTGTGCAAACTAAAATGGAACAATGGTATTTTCATGTCTGGAATTGAAACAGAAGATGGTGTTTTTAAAAGATCTTCAGGAAGAACAATAGCTCCTATAATATTTATATATTACCTGGGCTAAATTGCGACTTGATGGGAGAGAAGTTGCTACTAGGTTTTGGGTTGGTTAAAGTACTGGAAGACCACCTGTTGGTTTTTTGCTCTGAGGAACCCTTCGTTCCAGCTGCAACCACGAAAGATTTCATAAGTACTTCATATACATAAAATCTAATTACTTTCAAGGACGAGTTTCAATAATTAAAAAAACAAACCAGATGGAGGCGTCCTAGTGACAGCAGTCTTAGAGCGCAATGATGGAGGTACATAAAAGCAACTCTGCAATATCATAAACGATATCAGTTCAATTAAATCTAAACAACAGAGAAAATTGATATAGATAATACATGAAACAAGGGGAACAAGTTTGCCACCTGAAAGAAACGGTGCTGAAGAACTTCGACCGCTGTTGGCCTCTTGCAAGGATCCCACGAACAAAGTGACTGCAGGAAAAAAGAAAAAAATGAAATACCAAGTAACATGAGCTCCATTCTTCTCTTCACGTTCCATATTGCAAAACATCATGAAGAGGCATGCACATAAAAAAGAAGGGTTTTCCTACTTTCAGCAAAGATGTATGATTGTATCAGACATATTCAGAAGATAAATGTAATTGCGTCATCAAGTCCTTACAGTGATTAGATTAATTGCATCCTCACTGGCAGATGGGAGTAACACAGACAGATTTACACCAGGTATCTGCAACACCAAACCATAAAGGAAGATGTCAAACAAATTTAACCAAATACAAAGGTATCGCCAATAAACATTGTAATTTCTACATATGTCGAAATATATATGGAAAAGGGGACAAAGAAAACTCCTAGGATTAAAAAATCAAAACTGCATGATGGGGAGAAAATGTGTCAAGGAGAACACATTGGACCTGTGGAAACTGATAATTGATAGCACCAGCAAGTTCGTGCCCATGAGCCCATTCACTCTTTGATGGAGTACCTATAACACTACATATTTTGTAAATCTCATCTGCTTCACTGCACCGAAAATGAGAGGCAATTATCAGCAAAAGGAGAACATATGCAAAAATAAAGATTATCCAAACCCCAACAACCCATTATGAAAGTAAACATCTATAGAAGTTAACAGCAACACAGCGCTGATACAGGAAAGGAACATTACAACCCCGAACCATCCCAACTCTGCCAACCAACCTATATAAAAATACCAGTGCATAACTTAAACTAAAATTCACCTGTAGTCCAAAAAATATAGAAGAAAATGTATTAACAGAGGAAAAAGAATCAGAAAGATGAATGCACACCTTGAACCAGGGAATAGAGGACGAAGAGTTAATAGCTCAGCCATTATTGCACCCATTGCCCACATATCTGTATTTAAGAGAGGCAATCAATATAAACAGAAGGAAAGCAATAGATTGCCCAACAAGGGGAAAGACCAAAAGATTATCAACTAGATATATATAGTTCCATACTCACCGACAGCGGGACCATATATTGATGATTGTAGAAGAACTTCAGGGGCACGATACCTGCAGTTTCATGTGATAGCCATTTAAAAAAAGGAAAAAAAGAATATCACTCCAGTAAAATGCTCCAATAAGATTAAGCAGCACAGGGATGCACTGACCAGCGTGTTGAGACATATTCTGTATATGGGGGCTTAGAATTGATCTCCCGAGCAAGACCGAAATCAGCAATTTTTATTGTATCTTTTGAAACCAGCAAGTTCTCTGTACAGCAATCAGAAGTACATGTAAATACTTGTCAGATCAGCATTCAGCGTCTAGAAAAACGTAATTAAAAAAAAAACAGTCTAATGAAATGTGCCACAATATGCAAGTCATGGGCTTAAAGTCAGATCCGAAATAAGAAAAGAGTTTGAAATTCAATCCTGCAGGGGAAATGCAAAAGGGAGAAAGCACTATCCAGCTTTAGTCTTTTCACCATCAAAATAGAAATTATATCCACTATCCAGTTTACTTTTAACTCTTTAATTTCATGAATGACAACTGACGAGATAACTCATAGAAGCTGAGATCAAACTAAGACAAAGGAAATCAACAATGATCACCTGGCTTAAGGTCACGATGGAAATATCCACGTTGATGCATGTTTGCAAGACCTTGAAATATTTGAAAGCACCAATTTCTCACTTCTGATTCTAAGAAAAGCTTAGGCCTATCCTTCATAAGGTGATATAAGTTGCACTCCTGACAATAGTCCACAAAAAAATAGATAAGTAAATATAACTAATACATAGAAAATGTAGATTGTCAACAACCACCATGTACCATGTATTCGAACACAAAGTATAATATGTCATTCTCCCTAATCACTTCCTTGAGCTTAACGATATTTGGATGGCTCATTTTCCTCAATGACTGCAAAAGAATTAACCATTAGTTGAAATCCTGAAGAGGAAAACGCAAGGGTATCTATATTAAGACAGAATATCATTTTACCTTGACTTCTCTCAAGTTGATGCATTCTTCCCATGAATAATACTTCTTCTTCATTTTCTTAATTGCAACCTGTAGTACATATGTAATAGTTTTAGAAGAACTTTCAAATGCAGCAAATATTTTGCTAAGACAATTAAACCTACCACTTCACCAGACTGTTTATTTAAAGCTCGCCACACACTCCCAAATGTACCATTACCAACTTCCTTAATTACCTTGTACCTGTGCCATAATTGGAAAAATTTGAGCATAAACTGAGAACAAATAATGCTAATGTAAGGAAAGATGAACCCATCACACCTTTCCATTTTTGCTGATGTTTCAGTAGCACAAAGGACACCTGTTTATTGGAGATGTAGAGACAATAAAAACAACGTGGAGTTGTTCCTCTTCACTAGTCGACCGGAAAAGAGAAATTACTAAATAGGAACTAGTAGCCTGGCTGATTCAGCAAAATCAACCGTTAGTTTTCTGCTGCAGCACAGACGAAGGCAAAACCAGTAGTGATAAGATGGATGGGCTTCACAGCCTTATTCATCAAATATACCGCATCAACAAAACCACTATCATAACAAGGCAGAGAAAGCAAGGAAACATAGATGCTGAAGAGCATTTTGATCTCACTTCACAACTAACTGAGACCCGAAACAAGCCCAATTCAACGGTATGAATTATCAACTCAAGATCTAGTTGGAAGTGTTTCTCAAAAGTCAATAGCTCCTTGCTTCAAAATATGCACTAATCTGATACCAATACTCCAGTTAACCGAATCCTGATGAAGATTCCTAGAGAAACTATGACAAAAGTGTGTACAAACGCAATCTAACACTCAACGATGCAAGGAAACATCTGCTGAATTTAGCTCACCCTGCATTTGAGTAGAAGAGCAGCAAGAATTAGGGTGATGCTATTACAAACATAAACGACAGTATAAGCAAACAAAAAAACCCATATCAATACCTCAGAGGTAGGTCTCAAAGGAACCAGGTTGGGTGTTGTACTGGTGATGAACTAGCAACAGTAGACTTGCCGAAGTACTTAACAGTACAGTAACAACTGACATCATAACAAGGAGTGCAGCTTATTTGTGGAATTGAACAAAACATCCAACACCTAGCTCATACAGAATTCTCATTTGGCCTCCTGTACTGATAATTCAATAGAGGCTGTTCACTAAGTGCAATTGACAAAAGAAACAAGAAGGAAATCTCCAGGGATGAGGAACCGCCAATCAAGGACTTCCTGAAATGAAAAGGCTCGGCACTCGATGCGATCTGAGCAGAGGTACAATTGCTCCATGTCCTAAGTAATATTAATACCCTGGAATTGAACTCTACCAAATCCTGGAAAAGCATAACCAAGGGGGAAAACTTCAGAAAGGTGATGGTTAACTAACTAAAAAAATGCAAGAACTTGCCAGCACTCAAAAGGGACCTCATCAAATTTCTTAACAAAATGCACACTAAACAGGAATAGCAGGCATACAGACCTGTTCTCCCCATGATCATATTTGAGACACTTATAAATGCCGTCAAGCATACACAAGGCAGTAACAAATATTTAAAATATGAATACTATATTGTGAATTTCATGAAAATCGCATCATTTTTGGCATCTCAAAGCTGAATATTACCAACGAACACTCACAACATGCATACATAATCAAATCATTAAATTGCATTACAAGTTCATACATGTAAAAGCCTACATTATGGTGCATCTCACTGCAGTGACTATCTAATAAGCAGTCAGATCGACAAAAGAATCACTTTGACAGCTATGCACATTAGATCCATTATGAAATAGTCATACAAAGCGCGCACACATAAAACTATTGATATCCAGTAAACAATTACATCACCAAAATTAAACACCTTAAAACACCAGAGCAAGTGCTTTGAAGACCTAGAACAGCAATCAATTTTCTAACTTTTAACAACTTAATTTTTACCCTCAAAAGGCCAAAAATCCACAATTTTCACCATGACTCACCAAATCAATCAACCAAGCCTACATCAAAACTAGTTGCACAAATCCTCAACATTTATTCAGCTCTATCTAAGCTCGTCTCATTCCAATACTCAACAATTCGAGTAAAAACAAAAATTCTCTAATCTCTAAATCACCATTACAAACCACAAACTCCATTCACACGAAACTTAACCAATTACAGCGACAAAAAACAACGCCTCAATACAAAGGAACCGGAATCACTTAATCAAAATCGATTAAATCAATCTTCTTTCACAAAATCAACTCCATAACTGAAAAAACCTCACACAAACACATAATAAAACTCAATCACGCAAATCTTCACATAAATTTCACATAAACACATAACATTCCAGAAAAAAAACAAAAATCACATAACACATCAAATTCTAAACGCTCAATAACTCAACAGATTGCAATCAACAACACCTCGCTCTCATAATTCAAACTCAAACACACAGATCCATAGAAAACAAATACATTCAGATCCGACCACAAACTCTTACAAAAACACCAAAAAAATCACAAAAAAAATTACCTGTAGGTGAAACGGCATAACCTAGGGAAGCCACGGAAGAGAGAAAAGGAGAATCCAGAGCTTAACTATATCAAACCCTAACAAACTGATTATTTTTTTCGAAATTGAATTTTTTTTTTTCTCTGTGTGATATATATATATTTTCGCCTGTCTGCAAAATGGAAGCTTTAGGAGGGCATTGAGTCTATTTATTTTTGTATGAAATAAATATATGATGGTGATGATGATGCCAATCTTCGCTTTGTGGGCAAGAAAAGGTTAAAAATTAAAAATACAAAAAGTGGAAATAAAATAAAACAAAACCTAATTATTATAAACCGTGTGTGATATTTTATTTTAGGGAAAAATGATAAATATACCCCTGAATTATTGTAAATAGTATGCAGATACCCTCCGTCATATTCTTGGGACATTGGTGCCTCTGCCATCTAAAAACTAGAGTATATATGTCCTTCACTCTAACAGAAGACTATATAAGGACACGTGGCGCAATCTTATCCGTCAATCCGATATTTAACAAATGTCGGATCGGTGGATAGTATTATGACACGTGTATGTCTGTTATTATAAAGGGTATAGATGTTCTAGTTTTTGGACGACAGGGACATCAATGTCCCAAAAGTATAACGAAGGGTATCTGCATACCATTTATGATAGTTGGGGGTATATTTGTCCTTTTTTCCTTTATTTTATTGGTTATTTTCTTTTTATGGAAGATAGAAAAGTTGAGGGTTCAGTTCAGTTTGGTTGGATTTTATGTATTTTTTATTTGATTTATTGATTTTTAATTTATTAATATGTTATATTGATAATCAAATTAATAAGATATTTATGGTCTGTTTTCAGTTGTTGATTTTTAGTTATTAACGGTTTTGACTTTTTTATTTAATATATAAGAAAATGTTCATAAAATAGAAATATTTGCAAGAATAAAAAGTGGAGTATACATTTCTACATTAATCATTTTTGTTTAAGATAGAATATGTTTGAGTTCTTTATAAAGACTCGTACAATAAATTGTGGAAATAACATTAATTAATAGTTCGTATTTGTTATAATCAAATCTAAAATGAGAAGAGAGAATGTAATACTAGTTTGTGTCGACTAGAGAGAAGGTGTTGCAATTGAGAGGCTGAGACGATAGTTTGTGTTGTTTACCTCTGAAGGTAATATTAAAATTTAGAAAATAGAATTGATAAAATGTCAAAGTCGTTGATATATAATTAGGAGTAAAATAATACTTTTAATAGAATCTTATTAAGTTATCGATTTAATCATGAATAACATCGGTCTACCTAGATGGATTTTTATTCTACAATTGGTTGCTCTAGGCAGACTAAGTACTAGGGATGGGTTGTTTAGCTGGGGGATACAAACTACTCAGATTTGTTCTCTGTGTGAAGTGGAAAATGAAATCAACTTAGTTATCAAAAAAAAAACATAAAATCGATAACTCAATAAAAAAAATGTTACAAATCATTTAAAAACTGTTAATCTAGTACTAATAAATCAATAGTGTTTTTTAAAATTTTTTATCGATTAGGCCATTATTTGCACAACCCTAATTTATGACATAATGGATTAATATTTTTTGTGTTATTTACCCCTTTTAACTTACTTTTTCATACTCCTTCCGTTTTCAATTATTTTGTCTTACTTTTTTTAGACCATTTTAATAAGAATGCTTTATCTATTTTTTTTACAATTTTAATTCTAACTTTTTACATGATATATTTGAAATTATCAAATTAAAGAATATTTTAATATGTTCCATATATCTTTAGTTTAAAATCATAAGATTTAAAAGTTATTTTTTTATTAAATTACATGTCAAATTAAAATCAAATAAATAAATTTAAAAATAAAACAATATTTATCTCTTTCTGTATTGATCACCTTTGTTTATTATCTTTTTTTCATTTACTTCTTTCAAATTCAAACTATAATCACTATTAAAATAATAAAGGTATGAAAAGATCGAAAATCAAAAGAGAAATTGGAACAAAAGACATCGTCAATAATATTCCTTTACTAAGTAAAGGGATTTTATTAAACTTTGCAATACTTTAAGATACCCATAGTTTAGTGGAAAGTTATTTATAGTGGATAAGATAGACGTAGATTTTGATTATATTTTTGTAAAATAGAAAAAGAAATAAAAAATTCTCAACTTTAGAAAAATAATAAGTAAAATACAAAATAAATAAAATAACATGTAATAATGCATAATAAAAATAAGATATTACACCACTACTAAATAAGTAATACTAATAAGGAAAAAATTGAGAATTATATTTGAGAAAAAGTGTTAAAAAACTAAAGAAGAAGTCATGCTACATGCTTACTCCTTCTAGAAGGTTCTTATATTCTTTACTAGAGTAAATTTGTTTTTTCTATCTCTTTCCTCATTTATGTGTTTAAAATTCTTGAAGTTATCCCCAAAAAATATCAATTATTATCAAAGATTGGTGAAATAGATTTTTTAAAATATTTTGATGTAGGATTAGTAGCTTATTTGGTTAAGTTTTCGAGAGGTTAAATTTTATTTTATTTTCAAAAATAAAGTGTTAATCAAGTTTTTAAGAAAAGATTAGCACAAATTATTTTTTCATAAGCTTAAAGAAATAGATTTTTGCCTAAAAATATTCTTATTGAAAAACATACTTGAGAAATACATTTTTTTAAAAAAATAATTTAAGTTTGGTTTTACACTAGTTATAGTTCAAATTGATTAGTCAAATACAAATAACTTCTCATCCAAAGTACTGTTTTAAAAAACACTTTCTGATTTTAAAAATCTGATCAAATAAGCTTTAAGTTATTTTTACATTTAAATTTTTGGTAATTAATACTACTACTACTACTACTAACTAATTAATTGGATCATTTTGACAAATTTGTAGTAATAGGGACAATAATATTGGGGGACCAAGGGACCTAAGTTAGGTACATTTCAATATCAAAATGTATATTTTATATGATAGCCTTCAATTAATAGTATTAAATCGAAAAGACAACGTGACTCCTTAGTGTAAGTTCTTAAAATTTATTAAAGGTTAATTTACATATTTGAATACTCTATTTTGGCCTTTTTCAAGTTTAGAATAGAATAAACAACATTTCCATAAATAAGTGATAAATTATTATTTATTCTCTATGATATCATGCTAAACATATTAAATCTTCAATAAATTGTTTATTTGGAAACATTCACAAAAAAGTTATCACCTTTATTAATTGTTTCATAACTTAATTACTCGTGTTTTATGTCAAATTTATATTGTCACTCTATTTGATAGTAACAGATCTTATAAATAGCCGAATATAACATATTTCTATATTTAAAAAAAATATAAATACATATTTTAATTTTTTAAAGATGAAATATATAGAATTAAAATCAAAATTTAATAATAATTAAGAACTCAAAAGTGATAATATCCCCTTTTAAATTTTAAATTTTATAAGTTGACACTTTCAAATGGTAATCACCAGAATATTATTGCAATATTCATTTAAGAAAAAATCTTCCAAATTGGGATCTATACCTTCTTTTGTTTCGGTGGATCGGGATCTGATAATTGTGTTGAGATTCAAGTAAATTTAAATTTGTGTATTATATAGCTTATCTTTTAAGAGGGCATCTTTTAACAAAGTTTTTCTAATTTCAAAAACTTAAATTCAAAATTTATAATTAAAAATAAAGAAATCTTAATAATTCCACCACAATTCACATCGATAAGTGATATATCCCTACTATTTTACGACCTCCAATTGTTAATGAATTGACATATTGGACGGTGCTATGATCCCAAAATTCATCAATATATAAGGAATAACTCTATTTATATACGACATACATTTGTTTTCTATAATTTTAATTTTTAACAAATAAATTGGGATGACCCCTATCTTTTTTTCTTGCCAACGATGAAAACAAAATTATAGCATATGATACTTTTAGGTTTCCTTCACAAGACTAGAATTTTCGAGTTCGATTTTTTAAAATGAAAAAAAATCTTGTTGGAAGCGTTGCTATCAAAAATGAGTCTATCAATGCACAAATATTGAGATAACAAAGCTTCGATGCAGATATCGAATACGATTTTTTTTGAAATTAATTATGTTAAATAGTATCTTTTATTGGTTTTGTTACATTGCTAAAACAAGATCTAAATTTACTTTAATAAATGATTAGATGCTTAATGTATTCTCTTTGCTTTGGATTAGAATATTTCACAAAAAAGTGATGTGCCATTTCACGTAAGAATTTTTTGTTACTACTTTTGTGAATTAAAGAATATTCGATTTAAAGCGTTAACCCTTTTTATAAGCAAGTGGTAATTAAATCATGAAATAAAGTTGTGTCATCTTAGTCTAAATACAATGATCCCAACATCATTTTCTACTTTACCAATCTTATCTTTAAAGTTTTACTTTTTAAGCCGTGTTTGATACAATGCAAAATGTTTTCTCGAAAAATAAATGAATTAAGTACTTATTTTATTGATGTAAAACAAAGAAGTAAATATATGATTATCAGGGATTAATCGAAAATCATCTTTTTATCCATAAAGATAAAAGTACGATTGTGTACATTTTATCCTTTTCATAACCTACTTGTGAAATCACATTAAGTTTGTTATTGTTGTGTATATAAAATGACCCAAATCTTTTCTTTTTTCTCAAATAAAAAAAATCAATTTTATATTAAAGAAAGAATCTGATATTCAATAATAATATCATAATACTAAAAAAAATAGTTTCTTGTTCAAAGGAGTGATTGACACTAACAAAGTTGAATGCACAAGAAAGAAGTCTTCAACCTAGACAAATTCATTGTTTTATGCAAAACAAAATTATTCTCTTTGCCATTTTATTTAATTGGCTCTCAAATTTTATGTATTTAATTCATCATATGGATAAATGTGAAATAATACTATGGTAAAGTTAATTCATAGCCTAGTTATTATAATCTCTACTTATATGAATTAATCTTATTCAGAGCATAACATTATCCATCTAACAATCAATTTACTATCGAAAGTGCAATAATTCTCTTTGTTTAAATGTAGACATTATTGAAATAATTAATCTCTCTATTCATAATATATATATATATATATATATATCCTTGTTTTACATTAATTCTATCACACATAAAATGATACTTAATTTTTTATATCACTCAATATATATACTATTTTACATGGTCCAATATCACTACTCTAATAAGTGCTATACTTACAATACAATAAAAAAAAATTACAAACAAAAACAAAATGAAAGAAAAAAACTATTTTTAATTTTTTTTTTACATCTGTCTTTTTTTTTTTTTTTGTCTTTTTAGTTTTTCTCGATAAAAACAGGTGTCAACCCATGTGAGCATACCAAGATTCTGTTGGAGTTAATTGTCTTATTCAAAACAAGTTTTTTGTTTGAGAATTGAAATAAAAATATATTGTCTTTACTCCCATCCAAAAGCAAAGTTAGTGAGTCGTATAATAGACGATCCAAATTATTTATATAATTTTAAAAATTTAATGAGTTCCATAGTTAAAAAAATTTAAATGTTAATCTATAGCTTTGATTTGATAATTTGATATTCTAAATTTACTGTTTCAAATTTCCCAAGTTTTTCGAAGGTTCTAAGTACAAGATTTGTGATTAAAATAAAAGAATCTCATTCGTCTCGTCATTTTATTGATGTACTATTAAAAAAATATGATTTTTTCACAAACATACCTAACAAAATATTGTCGATAATCAGCGAATTTCAATCAAAATCTATCAAAAATAACTTTCAACGAACACATTTATCATGAATTTCATTAAATTGTGATAAATTGAAATAAATATATTAATATTTTTTTTTATTTCCCACTTAATGTCCAAAGTTCAAATTTTTAAACTAAATTCAATTCGCACACTACATGACCTATTTGAGGATAACGCTCCTAACTGGATTTCATTTTATTGATGTACTATTAAAAAATTATGTTTTTTTCACAAACACACCTAGCAGAATATTGTCGATAATCGGTGAATTTCAATCAAAATTTTGCAAAAACAATTTCTAACGAAAACATTTATCACGAAGTCCATTAAATTGTGATAAATTAAAATAAATATATTAATAATTTTTTTATTTCTCACTTAGTGTCCAAAGTTCACATTGAAATTCTGACCAAATTCAATTCACACACTACATGTCATATTTGGGGATGACGCGCGTTCCTAACAATATTTCCTTGATACATCATAGTCTATATATATCAACGAACACATATAATGTAAATCAAAGTGAGGTCACAAAAAAATAGGAAAATGAAAACCAGATGTATCGACGTGAATTGTGCTAAAATAATTTAGGATCTTGTACACTTAATTAAAAATCTCAAATTTAAAACTGGCAAAATTTTCAAAAAGTGAGCTCTACAATTTAGTCCTTTCGTAATGTGATATATTGGACACCAAATAAAAAATAAAAAATTTATTGATACCATATGTTATCTAGAATAGAGTACTTTTGTATCAGAAAGAGGTGGCATATTGTGAATAGTAGTTGGCATTTGGCAAATTGGTGGGTGGGTGAGGTGTACAACTAGTGCAACGTGTTAGAAAAAAGTTGCCAAATAAATTAACTACTTATATTTCTTCTAACACAATTCCCAATATTATCCAACGGAATATAAAAATGTATTTTATTAGATGCATGTCAAGGTTAATTCATTCATTGAGAGGAAAGTGAAAATTTTTATAAGATATAATCACGATTTTGAGATTTGAATGTGATATTAAGTAATAGAAAAAATTATGAGATTTGTTGGGCCAAAACAAATAATATGTATATGAAATCATGCTAAGTGTAATGGTGTGATAAACATTAGTAAGAATGCCGAGTCTTTATAAAAGAGAGGTGTATTTGACTCTCCTAATAAAGAGTAAGTTAAACAAACGGGTAGATTGATTGGTGTCTAATCTAGCAAGTTTTTAAAGATGAAGTGTATACTTTAGATAAATTTCACGTCAAAATGTGAAAGAAAAGTAAAAAATTCCATAAGTTATTTTAAAATATAACTTCAATTTTTAAAGAACCTAATTATATTCACTAGACATAAGTTCAATAGGTATAAATAAAAAATTAAGAATCTCATCTAAAGGCGAAATATCAATATAATAAAAAAAAATTTATTTAATATTGACAAATTTCAAACCCAATTTTTTTCTTTCTCCTAGGTAAAAATTATAAATAGAAAAATCAATGTCATTAATATATATCATATATCCATTGTAATGTTTCTTTTGAAATAAAAGTTTAATATCTGATATACGAGCCCAACTTCATACTCATATTTATGTGTCAAATTTCATATTCAAGATTTTAACTTCGATCCAATTAGATGTACGTCTTGAATTAGTAGTTGTGGTAGTCTTAACAATTAGTCATCCATCTTCAAATAGGTCAAATTTGTACATAATAGAGATAATATCAATAACAAACACTTAACGAATCGCTTTCAACAAATATTTATAATCTTTAATAATGATCTAATTATAAATCGAGATTGGGATAAGGGTACCAAGCCACCAAGGTGAGGTGAGTGAAGATGACAAAAAGCTCTCTTTAATCATCCTATTTATGATTTGTCATTTTCGCTTTCAACAGATATTTATAATCTTCAATAATGACTTAATTATCAATCGAGAATGGGGCGGGGGGAAAACAAGGTGAGGTGGGTGAAGATGACAAAAAAACTCTCTTTAATCATCCTATTTATGATTTAACCTGCCCCGTTGTCATCCCTACGAGGACAAACTTTTGTTGGGTAGAATTATTTCTTGATAACACTAAGATCTAAACAATGGGTTAAAAGAAAAGACCAAAGCACATTTTTGGAATCTAATCTAGTGGATGTAGAGAAATGGACCAGAAGAGCCCAATCAGTTGTTTTGGATGCCACCAAAGTGATAGAATAGATAAGATCATTCTATTCTTAATCAGAAGTCTCGAGTTCGAATCATAAGATTAATAAAAAAAAAACTTCTAATGCGAAGAGTTTCTTTTTGATGGGCATGCGAACCCGAATGAAATCTTTACACAAATAACTGATCAAATCAATATTTACTTTTCCTAGCAGGTATACATAAATTATACAATATTACACAGTAATGTATATATTATACAAATATTTATATTCATATATGTACGATTATAAAGATATTGTACATAATGTATACACATCTATCAACTATTTTAGTTTATGTGATGACTATTTGAATTACTTCTTCCATTCAAATTAGTTGAGATTCTAAAGCAGATATCAATTATCGATCGAAAAGAGTAGAGTGTGAAGTCCTTTTATTTTATAGAAGCTTTTGGACTTGTTTAGGGGTTTGGTGGATTCCATTTTTGGCCAATAAATGATCTCAAAGTTGATTTTTGTTATTTGATAAATACTACTAACGTTCTTACTTAACTTTCACACTACTCAAACATCAAACAACTAAAGCAAGTCTCCATTAGTCAAACATCAATTTGTTGAATCCCTTTGTATATAATAATCAATCTTGTCATCTCAAGGTTCAAACAAATTCAACAATTGCTCAAAATAGTGAAAGAGAATAGGATACATACAAGTGGCTTACCCACATAAGCAAGGGCATATTGGTCAAACTCTTTTAAAAATATTAACGAGTGTGTGTCAAATTTTTCAACCAGTATAAAGTGATCAATTAAATTTCCTCGATAAAAAAATAGCATTGTGAAAGATTTTTAAAAGGGACATATTAGTATGTTGGACAAATATAGATAATTTTGAAATAAAATATAAGTATTGTCTTATCAATTCTTTTTGGGATAAATTATATCAAGTTTATTTAGATAAGGGTACGTTATCCCTGCAAAAAATAAAATAACAAAAATACCCTTGAGGTCTCTTCTAAATATAGTGGATGATATTTTTGTAAACAATTATGTAAATTTTAGTCCCTATGTATAAAAAATATCTTATATTTAGACTATTATTGAACTAATTATCCTCAAGATCTAGAATAATAATCCAAAATTAACATAACACAAAAATAATTTAATGATGTAACTATTAATGAATTCATTAATTTGGGAAACTCACAAGCATAATGATCACAAGTGCAAGTATAAAAAACCAATTTAGTGCACAATACATCTCGCATTCACAGAATCCGAAAAAGTGACACTAAAAAATTGAACACCATGTAAAATACTACTACTTTTAATGAGCTAGATAGAAGCACTTTGACACGAAAAATTGAACTTCAATTATTACATCCAAGAAGTCTTCAAAATGAACAAATCTAACTAGGTACATAAGGAGCTGCAATGTTTTTTTCCCCCAAAAAATAAAATAAAATAGAATACAACCAAAAAGAGTACAACACTCCGTTTTTTATAATCGAGAAATCTCCGAGGGCCAGCTGGTGCACAAAGCAAAAGCTTTGGGCATTACAAAGAATATATTGCATGAACAGGCCATCATAATATTAGCATATGGTTAATTTTTGGCTATTGATTCTTCAATTCAAAATCTCAATTTCCAATGATTTGTTTAACAAAATATATATATAATATATGAGCTGTGTGGACTTACTTATCTCCTATGATGCCAATCTTAAATATATAACTTTTTCTCTCCATTATCAGCAATTGTGTTTTATGGTATGATGTTCAAAGTTCTTCATGAATTTTGCTTTGAATACCATAACTTCTTCTGGCAAATCAATATCTTCTCCTTCTCTACGCCGTATTCCGTTTCTTCCTTACGACAGCTCCATCTCATTCCCTTAGTCATAGTAGCTATAGCGTCTACGAAATAGCTGGATTCTCGGATTATAGCATATCCATTGGGCCGTAAAATACGATCCATTTCCAGAAGAACATATTTCATTTCACATCTGCACGATACACGTAACTTATGTCAAGAGGGAGGGAAATGGTTGCCAGCTTAAACATAGATGCTTGGCATTTAGTTAGAAGAAGAAGCGGAGCTGGGAATTCGTTTAAGTTAATGGGTTCTAAATAATAATGTGTACATATTCAATGGGGACAAATACAGGGTTTGAAGTTTGAACCAAAGACGTTGGGTTCGGCTGAACCCTTAGACAACACTTTAGCTCCGCTCTGATTGAGAGGGGGTCAAACGACTCACTAAAAGACGTAATCAAGGGTATGACTTTCGGTGGAGATGCAAATGATGAAGGACAAAATGCAATTAAGACACGAAGCAGTGTGAACATGAGGTGCAAATGCATTTACCTGTGACTTTCGGCAGAGAAGAGGCCATCAAGATGCAGAAGATCGTATGTCCGAGGGTATGTTGAGAAAGCCTCACACCTATAGAACAGTAAACAAAAAAAATTCTATAAATAAGGGAAGACATCATCACCAAGCACAATGAAAAAGAGCAATTGTAGTAGTTTAGACTTGAGTTTTTTGCATGTAAATCGTAATTACCAGTCATGAATTGTTCCAATAAGACCCCTATCGTAGACCACAGAAAGTGTATTCGGTGCATAAGATGAAACCACATTCATGACCCACAATGGATCATCGACCACAGCAGCAGCGAAACCTCCATACAAGGTGTCCATGTCCATTACATTTCTGATCTTGTCAGTCCCAAGTGCAGGGAGCAACTTCTTGTAGTGTTTCGCCCGAGCCTTCCATTTACCATCATCATGCTTGAAGGAACCAGCATTACCTCCACGAACATCAGAAACGCGTTCAGGAGCAGCATGCAATCTTTCTGGCCACTTGGGGAGGGCCTCCAACTTGACTTTCTTAGCAGCTGGATTTGGCACAACTACACAAGGACGAAGAGGGGTGTACCACGCTGAATCAGGTTCAGTACCATCATCACATTTTGATGGATAGTTTTCAGGATTATCAAGCTTCTTATAGCAGCTATTGTCAGACAACTTCTGCCACACAGCAATGTCGTCCTTCTTATTGAATAATTTGAAGCACATTGAAGTTAGTAGTTCTTGCAACTTATCGTAATCTGATTTTTGCTCCTCAATAGTGGTATTCCATCCTCTCCAACGACGTTGATAGTTCACTGGAGGACCAGAGAGGACCCAAAAACCGCCAGGTCGGAGTATGCGATGTACCTCAAGAAGGTAAACTCCACCTGAAAATAATGAGGTTGAATTAGTACAACCATCACTGCTAATATCTAGCTTTTTTTTTCTATGCACTAGGCGCAGAGCATGAATTTGGATACATCCCTATTTACAAATTGGAAAAGCCACGCAATGCAAAATTAAGACACCTTCTACCTAAGTAAGTAGATCACTTACCGAACTCGGTCCATGGAATTAGGCATCTTGAACAATGAGCCATATCAAAAGAGTTTGAAGGGAAAGGAAGACGCTGAGTAGAAATGATGCCCAGAATTGCAGGAATTCCACGTTCCAGAGCAAACTGAACCTGAGCCTGGTGATTGTCCCTTGGGGCAAGAGAGACCGTCAAAATTCCACGATCCAGTAAATCACCTCCCCAGCTTGCTACCTAGAGGAAGATGAAGGAGGAACATTAGGCATAACCTGAATTTGGAATCAGATTCTACATATAAGTTTTCCCAGGAGAAACATCTATGTTAGTATATTTTGTTTTCCTGTCTAGTAATTAGTTGAGACATGATATTGCAATCAGAGATAATGTACCAAAATCAGTAATAAAAAAATCAGTATGATTTCAGGCCGGAAATAGCAAAAGGCAACCAAAGACACACTGAAGGATGATGCCTAGGGATAGGGATTTCTTCATTTGACTGTCAATAATAGACGAGGACTGCTTCGATGAGTTAGTGCTCAGTTAACTTCAACAAGGCTATGGAACCCGAAGACTAAGATATAATATAGATATGACTGAACCAGTTATCGTTTGCTAGTGTCGAATTGCAAGTAAACACTCCCAAGAAGAAAAACAAACTTAAATTGCTGGAGAAGTTGTTCATGTTTGGAAACATAATAGAAACAGAAGCTCCACGACAAAGACTCACCCCACATCCAGTATCAATGGCAGTTCGGATTGTCCCATCTTTCATTTGCGGAATCAAATCTTGCATCAAATCAACATAGGCACCAACTCCATTAGGAAACATTGTACCACCACCAGGAAAGAGAAACTTCTCCCCTTCTTTTTTAAGCCAATGTTGATTGGACTTTTGTTTGTTAATCCAATCATATGGAACATTCCTGCAGCCAGATCCGACCAGTAGCTTCAGTAATGTTCAATGACCACAAATGAATCGAACAAAGTATTGACAAACAAAGTTCAAGAGCATGAAGTATTACCTGTACCAACACTCATTTTTGCTCTTTGGCCATCTAATAGGCGATTTATAGCCATCTGGTGGGGGTACCAAGCATTCCTGTCTTTCAAAACTAGGAGGGCAATGCCGTTCCAAGAAAGCAAGACGATGGCGACCATACTTGTGCCATCTCTGTGATATCAACAAAAGGTTATTAACACAACAGACAGAACCACATGATAATAACAAATAAATATCTCAATGAACAAAATTCAAGAATAAAAAGACTAGAAATCATAATACCTTTGGATCTGTGCATGGAGTATAGTCCTGATACTCAGCACTGCATTCAGGAAACGAAACGGCTTTGATCTGGACAGGTACAGTAGCAGTTCCCGTGGGAGTGTTAACAGCCTTGTTAACAGCCTCAGCTACATATCTCTCCCTTTCAGAGCAAAAAATACCTCCAAGGTAGAAAGAAAGCCCACACAGCACCACAACTGTTAATGCCACTGGGACTTTCCACGAACTTTTATCCGATTGATGAGATTTTCCATCTTTGTGCTTCATGTTTCCTGATCCTCCTTATCAGCTACCTGCATAAGAGCAAAACAACCAGGTAAATCATTCCAACTCTTCAACTGGTAAAATCTTCATGCAAACTCTCACTTGAAATTTCTTAAAGTGACTGTTCTAGCAAAATGAATCATCAAGAAGAACAATCGAATGGAAAGTGCAATCAAGCAAATGAGAGGGAAAAATATGATACCGATCGGCAATCACTACTTTTCTGTTAAGAATATGATACCCATCATCTTGTTATAATGAAAAGTAGAAATGGGAGCAGCTAGGAAATCAAAGAGGAGAAAACACGTTTTCGAGAAAGGAATCAGTATCTAATGAATGCAATGGTTCCAATATAAATGAAAGATAACGAAAAAGGAGTGACATCACAACAATATCCTAATTTCAACACAAAAAGAAAGGGAGATAGAACAAAATCAGTAGATAATCCGAGAGGTAACAAAACACTACACTACTCATTACAAAACTAGTAAACCGGAAAAAGATCAATTTGTGAAAGCATTTTTGGTCCTACAAGAAGCGGAATCTGTGCTTGTGGAAACTATCTAGTAAACGGAGAAGCCAATGGAGGATAGTATAAATGCTTAACTTGACAAGAAGTCCACCAAAAAGTATACAACAACAGCCACTTACTGAAACTCTAGTACTCCAATACTTAGATATCTGAATAAACTAGATACAAAATCCTAGTATCCACACAAAAACAAGAGGACCATTAACAGATCTAATCTCAAAAACAGGCTATTAATTACAACTCTTAAAAACCATAAGATTAGATCTGCTGATACTGAAAGTAGGGGTCAAGTTAGAACTAACATAACATGTTCACTTTATCTTTATATTTTCCACATGATATAGGGCCCAAAACTTTATCAAATTATGCTGTCCCAATGAGGGCCCTCTTAGACACTAAAGTCAATAATGTAGGGAAGAAGTATGAAGAAAAGAACCAAACCAAAGAATTTTTGCACCTAACAACCATGAATACAAGAAAGGAAAAAAGAACAGTGTAAAGCTTAGTACAATAAAAATAAGTTAAGAATACTTCATTTGTTACTACACACACAAATACACTTGCCGACAGTAATCCCATACATGAAATGCTTGAAAGTGAGCAAAAAAGATTCAATTTTTATGAACATTACACTCAAATCTCAATCCAAGATTTAAAGCTTAGTACAATAAAGATAAGTTAAGAATACTTCATGTGTTACCACACACAAATACACTTGCCGACAGTAATCCCATACATGAAATGCTTGAAAGTGAGCAGAAAAGATTCAATTTTTATGAACATTACACTCAAATCTCAATCCAAGATCAAATCTTGCACTATACAGACATGTTAATTCAAGAAAATAAATGAAACCCAAGATCTTATTAACAAAACTAAGAAACCCCAAATGCTGAAAACCAGCAACATTAAAGTAAATCAAAGAAACCCAAGATGACAAACAGTGGATATAAATGAGAAAGTGACAGAAATGACTCAAAAAATGCAATGATCTGAAAAAGATCTTACACAGAAAATGATATAAACCAAGTACTTACTACATAAACAGAGTAGAGCCCATTAATCAGCTTCTTGATGAAACAATAAATACACGCACAACAGAACTCAAAAAAGGAAAACAGTAAAGTACCTTGTATGTTCAAGAAAAATCTTGAAAGACCCAAAATTTCCCCTCACTTTCTGGGCCAGAATCTTGTTTTCAAGACTCAATTTTTAACCAACCCAGATGTAGGGAGAAAGATAAAAAGTAGAGGAAGAGATATATAGATATATATATATATATATACACACACTCACAATACATAACAGAGAAGAAGAAAACAGACAACCTTAAATTAATTATTATTATTTTTTGAAGAAAATTATAAAATTAAAAAAAAAAACAAACTATTTTTATGTCATGTTCTTATCCTTCCCTCTTTCAGATTCTTGGCTTTGTTACCCCTCTGAATAGCTGTCTTCTTTTCTCTTTTATGGGGTTTGGAATTTATTGCCATAAAACTGTTACTCCCCTTTTTTCACATATATATTGTGTCCCTTTTGTACCTGGAAATTTAGCAAAGTATTTAAATAGACTCTCGCAGAAATACAGTTTTAATTTGAAGTTTACTATAAATTTGATTTTATTTAGTATATTTTTGTATATAATAGAAGTTTAATGTATTTTTCAATCATATAGAAATTTATATTGAGTCAGTATATATATATATATATATATTGTGTGTGAATAGAGAATATATATTTTTATTTTAAATTATATTCCATATAAATAAATTTTTATTGTTGTGTTAGAGAGTGATTTCTTCCTTGAAAGCAAATGAATTCTACAATTTAAAGAAAAAGAGAGAGATTTTCTTCCTTTTTTTGGGTTTTTTTCTTGTTTTGGATCCTTGTGTTTATTATAGGGAAAAGAAATCAGAGCCTCATATTATGGAATTTAATATTATTATTTTTTATAGATAAAAAAGTTACTCTCTCTGTCCCTTTTTTGTTTTCATGGTTTATTTTTTTAGAGTTAAATTATAAAAATTTTGACTAACATTTTATGATATATTTTTTTATCACATTGATATGCAAAAAAAATATAATTTATAGTACTTTCGTATAAGTTTTGAATATCTAAATTTTTAATTTAAAATATTAAATTAATATAATCTAATTTAACTTTGAACATTAGTCAAAAAGCGCAGAAATCTAAAAGGAAAAGAGTGTATATTTTGGATAAACATACTGAAATTGATTATATCATGTTGATTGTGGTAAAAAGTAATGATAAATTTCTTTTTTCTTTTTTTGTTGATAAAATGGTTAAAATACACTAAAAGTGGTTTTAAAAAAAAAGTTTAAAAAGTATTAAATATTAAATTTTTTATTTATTTATTAAACTAAGTATATTTTTTATAAAATAAAAAAGTTGAAGTTGAAAGTGATCACCTTACTGCTTTTGATTCTCTATTTATGGTTGGGTAGCATAATAATTGGTCAAACAAAGAGTATTACCCCTTGAATTTCTCTAGTTAGAAACCCAAAAATTAATGTATTAAAGATTGCTATTTCTATCTTTATTAATTGATTTAATCAATTATTGCTAGATATATTCTAACCTTATTTATTGATCTAATCAATTATTGCAAATTATTCTGACTTTTTCTTACTATAGTGAGAGAGTTATTGATAGTATATGGTTGGAATAGTTATTATATACTACAAATAAGTAAAATTGATAAGCATTTAATATTTTCACCAATCTAATGAACATATGACACATGTTTTTACATAATTTTTATTATTAAATTTAGTTAATAAATACACATTCAATTATGCTACTCAATCATAAATGTGATAATATCAACTTTCCTTACTTATTATTTTTTAAATTTTTATATTAATATATAATTTAAGAACAAAATAAAAACTTTAATAATTATGTTCTTAAGTATGAATTTATGAAAACAACTTGTATGATAATAAAAGCTTCCAATCGAGGATAAATAAGAAGAGTAAAATCAAGTATTCTCAAATTTAATACTTAATAGTGTATCATTTTTTTAAAAACGAATTAAAAAAATGTATCACATAATTCAAATTAATTGAGTATGTATGTACAAAACACACACTTAGTAAAATCTAAAGCATGGCAACTAATTTTTGTGTATTTTTTAATCTCTAGTTATAATTTAATTATTAATTAAATTTGTAAATTTGATGTGAACAATTAGTGTGATTTTTTTTTCTCAATCTCATTTCATGGTCCTTATGTTCTTTTTATTATTTTATTATGAAACATGTGCACATGACTTTTGACTTTTTTGAGTTGTGCATTTCATGTAGTTTGGCAAATACTATGTGTGTTTTGTGTCTTTATTTTATTCATGATCTTACCTCTAAGTATATTTATGCATCTAAATTTCAAATATTTTAAATCTCAATATACATTTTTAAAAGAAAAAGAAACGTCAATTTTAAACTTAACAAAATGAGGACTTAGGTAATTGTAATTTGTAACTATTATTCAAAGTAAATGAATAAAAAATTACAGAAATGGAAATTTAAGCACTGACAAATTTGTTTTTGTGTCATCAAAGTTTCTTACTTTATAGTTTGCTTTGTCTATTTATAAAATACTATAACAACTATTATCAAAAGGGAAAGTCTCTTTAGAACTTTTTTTTTCAGAAAAATTCCCAAATCTCTATAGAGATTCCTAAAATTTTGGTAATTGTCTTCTTGCCATTATATAGAAAAATTATTCCCCAAGTCTAAAAAAAATATGAAAATGATATTAATGTTTTGCTGCTCCAAAATAAGAGTAGTATTGCCTCCAAAATAATTTTATATGTTATATTCGTTTAGTAGATAATTTTTGAGTAATTTAATATTTGCTAGATAAAAGATTTATTTTATATAGACACTCGATTTAAAAGAGAACTTATTCGAAGAAGGACAGGGGCGGAGCTACAGCCATTCAAGGGTGGTCAGCTGAACAACCATTCAAGGGTGGTCAGCTGAACACCCTTCGCCGGAAAATTACATCATATAGAGAGGTCAAATTCTGGATTTAAGGGATAAATTATTAACGTTGAACAACCTAGACATATACTCTTCCGTGGCGTAGTGGTTAAGCGTGTTCAATTCCACCCCAGGTGCGTGGGTTTCGAATCCTACAAAGCGCACAACGTTTTTGGTTTTATTTTGAGAGCAAAACATAACCTCACACACCATTATTATGTTCCTCAAGTTTCTTAATTATTAATATTACAATTTAATAATATAGAGTAACATATATGAATACATTATTTTAATTTTGAATATTTAGATATCATGTATTTTTAATTTTTATCTAGGATATAATGCACTCTCGAATGGTGAAAACAAAAAAACCAAATTTTACTTAAAAAATTTGTGTTTATATATGCTGACAACTTTAAACCCAAAGCTAAAATCAATACATGCGTTTTATCTTCTTCTTTTTTTAAGAAAAAATAATTCTACTTGTGTGATTTATGTTACGTAAAGTTAGACGCATTTGTTCTATCAATATTTCACTTTAAAAATAATAATCATATATTTTTATCATATAAAATCAATACATCAAAAAGAAAAAAAAACTCGATTGTTTATATTTGATATTGACAAATGTTGAAATCGTTCATTGTAGAATCCCTAGGTTAAACAAATAACATTCAACTCACTTATTAAACAAAATAATATTGAACACCCTTGAGAAAATTTCTGGCTCCGCCACTGAAGAAGGATTACAAGAAAAATATGATTTGTACACGAGTGATATGATAATATATATTATTATAATACTAGCAAATATAAAATAAATTATTAGTACAAAACTAATTATTAAATGTTTAAATTTTGATTACTTCATCTTGATTGAACTGTCGTTTATATGCTACTGAATAGCTAAATAAATTACTTGTACTTTCTTTAATTTTGAATATTATTATATGTGTAAAGACATTACTATGATATAATTGAGACTTTACGGTTGAAGTCATAATTCTTTATGACATGAAAATATGTAATTCAAAGTCAAATAAATTACTATAATTATCAGTTATTGTAAATCGAACTTTAAAATATTGAGCCATACCGAGTGAATTTAATATGATAATGCTATAATATTTTTCAAAAGTCGAAAACTGAAATTAATAAATTAAAATTTTTAATATCATACCATGTCCACCCTAAAAACAGATATCGAACGTCGTGTGAAAAATATTTTTTTTGGGATCGGGCCCACTAATGTACTGCTGCATCAAATTGATTAGAGAATAAAGGGGGAGTAACAATTAACTAGTTTGTCCACTTTGGACCATACTATAGTCAATATATAGTTCAGTACGTAGTATTATTTTTCATAGTCAAAATAATGATTGACAATTATTATTCAATAATTTCAATAAGAGTAATAAAAATTTTAAAAGTTGAAAATTATGCAGATACGTGTAGTATTTAATTGACTTTTCGAATTTTGTTATCATATCCAAAGTGAGTATTTAGAAATTGGAAGCTTGTATTTTTTTTGTTTTCTATCGATGTTCGATATTCATTTTTTATTTAAATTTAGATTTTCATCAAAAATTTCACTTAGAATAAAATGTTTCTTATTAAAATTTTCGTACACTTGGCTTAAACTTAAAATAAAATATTTAATTAATAATAAGAAAATACTTACCGCTTCACTATAATTTTTAATTACGAAATGTTGGTGTTAATTGCAGGGCTACGTGCGTAAATGATAATAATTTAAATAATTCTCATACTTGCCTTCATAGGACCACATCATACAAGTATAAATATCTTACTCTTTTTTATTCCTCCTCTCTTTTTTCGTTAAATACTTTTTTAGCTATTTGCAAATCACGATAAAATACTTTGAGATCGATGAAATATTATATCTCTAAATTGCTAACCTAACTCAAAATGAAAAAAAGAAAAAGAAAGAAAAACAAAGTTATTTATAATTTTATGTTCCCATGCTAATCATAATCATGTTAGGTACCAAAGATATTTCACATGCAATTCAACGTCATACATCATTTTCAATGAAAAAATTGAGACTTATCATTTTCCAATGTCTTTTCATTATAGATTTTTTTTATTCGACGTCCGATAAATTGAGATCTGATTAATTTGAATTGCGTGCTACAAAATTTAGTTTTGAGGACGACACTTACACTAAAATTTATTCATTCTCATGAATTCAGATACGAGACCTTTGAAAGTGAAGAAATTTCAATCATCCTATTCATTCATGTCGATTCACATATAGATTTATCTAATTGCTAACTAATTTAAGGCATTTTTAGTGTTTTATTTTTATTAAGATGGCAATAAATAAAAGTGATAATGGAGCAATTGTAATAAAAGAGGCAGGTGGAGGATAAATGCATTTTTCATTATTACTTTATGCTTTTTGAATACACGTAATTATTATGAGTAGGAACATAATAAACTAATAAATCGTTTTACTAATTTTTGAAGGAATCTCATGATCATAGAGAAAAAATATTTATGAGAAATTAAAAAAATTAAGCTGTTTAATATATATTATTGTGATATATAAATATGTTTTTGAATATTTAATTCCAGTAGGTGGCATGGAAAAAATACAATTTTTTAAATTGTAAAACAAAGAAATAATTTATATATGGTAACTAAAAAATTATTAATTCTAAAGTCGTAAATATTAAATAATTTTTTTATTAATTGAATTCGTAAAACTTATATTTTAGAACCGCCCCTGAAGTCTATAATTCATAAACTAAAGTTTTTGTTTCTGCCCTAATATAGATTACCCATATTTAGAAATGGGACTTCAAAAGGACCAACACTGCATCTTTTCATTGTACTAAAGGCAGTACTAATTGTACACCAACTAGGACGAACGCTGCAGCTAAGTATTGTACACAAAGTAATATGAGTTGTACTAGAAATGTGTACCTATTTCATTGGCTATTGAGTACTTTTATCTTTTGTGGGCCTATTTGTTTAGCACGTGTATAGGCTTCTTTTTCCCTGCCAACGACGAGAATACCGAAGGCTTTCAAAGTTCTTTCTACTCTGCAATCTCTCTTCTTCCTGCTAAGCTTCCCTTTTTCTCTTCTCCGGCTTTCTGTCCTATTTTCCTCTTTCACTTTGCTTTCTTGGTCTCTTATTTTTTTTCTTTGCTTTCACATCATCTTCCTCCAGGAATTTTGGTTAAACTTTGTTACACTGGGATCTACTGGACGCCGTAAGCTTTGGTTTTTTTTTTGGGGATTTTGGATTCTGTTTGTTTGATTTTATGTTCGATTGTTTTGATATTGCTTTCAATTTTTGCTGCTTTGTTGGTATGTGGTTGTAGGTATGTTGCATGGACAAAATTCCTATGTTGAATCCAGTTCTTCATCTCCTATACACAAGACTGTAGACCCATCTCAATTTGGCAGTGACGAATCCAATTAAAAGAGGTACAACGAAAAAAAATATTTTATCACATATTAGCAAAGACCTCTCAACTGGTATACTGTAAATTTCTTCCTGTTTCCCCTTTTTTCATTTTGAGAAGTTCCAAACTTAGAGCATTTACTTTAATTCGGAGCAGCTTTCAAAATCTTTTGTATTTGCGCTTCTCTGCTTTTAATTTTCAAAATTTTGTTATGGTTTTTGTTTAACATGTGTGTGGCGTGCAAATATGGTATTTTGATTATTAGTTTTGATTCTAAAAGCTTGCTTTATTATTTAGTAGCTAATTTTTAGAAGTTGATGTTTTATGACAAGAATTTCTTCTTATACGCATGTTATATAAATTTTTATGCGTTTTTCATTGCCTAATTGCATCATGTTAAAGGAGAAATTCATATGTCTATGTAGTTGTTCTGACTTTCAAAATTGTAATATTTTTCATTGCTCATAAATGCACAGTCCAATGTTTATTTTGAATTATAGTTTCTTTTTGGATATTCTATTGACTTGTTTATTAAGTGCATAATTATCATACTGATAGGCCAATAGTTTTTGATAATATAGTTGAAAGAACAAAATAATATTATTGTTTTCCTTACTGGTTCTTCCCTTTTCTTAATCTTCTTCCTTCAATGTATCTTCCCCTTTGGTGCATTTACAAAATACTCTTGGTTCTGGATTCTAGAGAGTAGTATAATTTCTCTGTTCTTATATTTTAGTAGAGATGAAATATCAATTTAAATTTCGAGCACTAAGTTCTGAAATTTTAATTGATCTTGGAGTTCTACGTCATACGTGAAAGTGGAAATTTTAAACGACATCATCACACACCTCCATAAAATGAGAAGGTATCATCGAATAAGTAAAGGTGAAGTTTTTTTGTTGTGTCTCATTGATAAAAGTTCTGAAATTTTACTATTCTCCATTCCTATTGTTGTGTCAGATGAAGGAACATGACATGTTTTGCAATAAGCTTATTACACTTCCATGAATACTTCGAGATTTGTTAACTAAATGAGATACTATTGTTTCATAAATGTATATTTATGAAAATAGAGTAATGCACATGTTGTTTCAATTGTTCTTTGGTGATTTCTCGAAACAGAAAAAATGAACGAAAAACCTGTTGGTATTATAGGATTTCTGTCCACATTGTTATTGGAACTTGCTTCCTCTTTTTGTGGTGTTACAAGTTGAAAAACAATGTTGATGCGCTCTTGAACTTGAAAACACGAAGGAACAACAACTTGCACATAGAAATATGCTATGTCGTACTAGATATGCACAAATATCACCAGAAAGAAACCAACTATTTCTATCGCAACAGAAAGCTAAAACAGCTGAATAAAAAAAAAGGGCGACTCTTGCAGAATTCAAATAATACACTGTCCTCATCACAAGTTCAGGGTCATGACGAATATCAAAGTGCGCTTCCAACTTCTGATCCTTCGTTAACTAGAGACAACGGTCAGAAAAGTTAAATTTTCATATAATGTTGCTTCTGTGTATATATAGGTATACCTGCATACATAAATTCATTTACTATCGTTTACATTACTTTATCTTTCACCATTTCGGAGGACATGCTTCCGCAACTACACAATCAACTACTTGTGCCTCTATGTTTAAAGTAGGTGAGTGGGGAAGGAATTGGAAAATTCCGAATAGAAAAAACTCAGTTGGATATGGTAGGTACTTTACATGTTATATGGTGATATTGAGTAAAAATCAGTTCTCTTCTTTCAGACATAATTATCCCAGCTAATGTAAGGATTTTGTATGATTTGTTAAGTTCTTTCAGACATAATTACAATCTAGCTAATGTAAGAATGTGGTTATTTTTTTATCATCCCAAATGTCATTCAGTTGGATGTCGTCTGAATTTTATTTCACTAGGAATATAATTTTTATTTACTTAGAGAGGTTTCAAATATATTGCTTGACTACTTTATTTTTTTTAAAAAAGCATGTTGTTTCAGTGTTAATTATAGAATCCAACACAAAGCTCTCTAAACTACTAACTAAATCATGTCTTCTTTTGAAGTAAATTTGTCAGCCTAAGAATAATATCGTATGTTAGCCTCAATTGAAGGGGAAATGACTAATTCTTCTAAACATTTTAAAAGACTAAGCTATTTACCTTGATTATAACTATTGTTTTGTAAAGATATACCCTGCATATGGAAAATGGGGTCGCAATTCTCAAAGTAAAATTGAAATTGGCTTCACGACAAAACTCAAAAAGATCTTGGTAATTTACAGTCTGCTGTGAAGAAGAAAACATACAACTATTTTGTAAGCTTTTTTTATTCATGATTATTGTTTATCCCTAAGTTTATTTCAATTTAAGACAATATTAGCCATTCATTGAGTCATCAAACTTTGTTATGAAATTTGGAGCTTTATGGATCATCGTCCTCTAAGTTTTCACTTTTTTTTTTTTTTTCCTAAATTCCCCGTCCAACTTCTTAAGGAGCTCAAGAGGAATTCTATTATTGTCACTATTGGTCAGGTTGGTGTATTCTAGGCTTTTGAGGAAAGTTCCCTTGTGCCCATGCAGTTAGCTTGACAGAAACATAGCTACATATGTAATGTTCAAGTTTCAAGACGACTATCCTAAGGTTTCAGGTTTTATCAGGTTTGATTACTAAAATAGCTCAAAGTGAGAGTATATAACTTTCAAGTCTATTTTTTTTACTGCTGATACCTTTTTTTTTGTCTCCAATAAACCATCCGTGAGGATATCAATAGTTTGTTGCAATCTGTGTCACATGTAAATTTAGCACTGCTTGCAATTTGGTCCGTGAGATACTAGGTTGCTGCTAACCTACTCAATATCCAAGTTATCGTGCACATTATGGACAAATAAAGGTAAGTGATTATTCTACTATCCAATTTATTTTATCTTCTTATCTATATTTAGCAACTAGACTATACTTGAGCTTCTATCATATTCGTCTCCTAAATTTTTCTTAGATTGTACATGTAAGATAATTCATTTGCAATCTAAACATTAGTACAACGGGTTAACCAATAGAGAACCCTCCCAGTCATAGGTCTCCTTAGCAAATAATCTTAATGACTCCTTTTGGCCTTCAGTTTTGTTATACCTGATGAAATATTTACTGAAATATGCAGGTCAGAGTTCTTTGTTCTCTCTTATTTATAGTTCTTGAGTCATCATTATGCATTTTTTGTTACCTTACTCTATCTTGGGATAATCTTCAGTTACTATGTTTGTGGATTTTTCTTTGTTTTTGTGTTTGTTCTAGATAAATCAAGTTTATTGGGAGTTCGGGAGAGAATTATACTCTCATTATGCTCATAGCTCTTTTGTTATTATGTTCCTTAATTGTCTTGCTGGTAGTTTGTCATGTTAACAATTCTTTGAGTTTTATACCCCGACCTCCTGTGTCATCTCAATTATTTTTTCAAGAGAATTAACCTATATTAAAAAGTTTAGAACTAGTGGTTTAACTCAAAATCACATAATTGAAAAGCCACATCACTAATACAAGAATTATCTTATTATTTGAGATATTGATACCTCTATTTATTAAAAATATAGATATTTTTCAATGAATGAAAAGCTTTCAGAATTAAAGCAGCTCTTCGGTCAACATTACTAAAAGAACAAGAAGAAGTGTATTTAAAAATTAATGACACAAAAGCATAGTGAAAGTTCACAACTTTGTTTGCCTGTATGTCCGTAATAACATGGATGAACACGATTCTCCCTTTGTGTGCGAGTCTCTGCAACTCACTGGAAAATTATGGTCAATACTTGATCTATATGCAAGAACTACTTTAGTAAATTTTGTTATTTAAACAGTTCACGAAAGATAATTCAATTTCTTACTTGTTGTTTTTTCCTTCTGATTCATTTGGATCCTTAAGTATGGAATGAAAACAGATATATCTCTATTTGACAAAGCCAATCAAGTTGTGGAACTATACTGGGTATGTTATTGTTGTTATTGACAGAGGTGATCAAGTTGAAGAATGAGCATATTTGGTGGAGCTTTTCCTAAAAATAATAGATGTAAGCTCCCCCCCCCCCCCCAACCCCACCCCACCAACAATTTCATGGCAGTTAATCTTTTTTCGTTCCTTTGCTGTTAGATTTGTGTGTTCTTGGTTGAATTACATAAAATTACTTCATTGTACAAATTTTTTTTGGATCAGGTGCTTGTACTTTGTTCATTAGAAATTACAGGTATCAACACGTCTGGCGCTAAATAAAGTTTTTGCCTCTCAAGTATGGTTGCACTTCTATTCATATGTAAGTGCTCTCTCATTTGTTATCTAGAAATTTGATTTGCACAGATAAATTATTAGTATTACAACTCTATGATTAATTTGGTTGATGCTTATGATATTAATATTTACATGTACGGCTAAATTCATTAAATTTGATGTCTAGACAAAGTGCAGATAAAGCAAGAGTTTGATGGGTTTAGTTATATCGATTATTTTCGAGACGATATATACATGACCATGTGTAATTTTAAAGTGTAATATTTTCTGTCGTAAGAACCTAAAGGTTGAATCCATGAAATTTAAATGTTGATGATTCCTACTTTTCGGCTGGAATGTGAGGGCAATTGCTTAACCAATACATTTTAGTGCTTATATAACTTAAGCATGAAAAATTACTCCTTACTAGGTGGATACAATTTGGAAATATTGGTAGACCTTTTTCTGAAAATTGGTGTCGTATATATGAGTTATGACAGGTTGAACATGTAAAACTTCATATTTGAAATTCATTGCTTTTCCAAGTGTGATTCCATCATTCTACAAGTTAACAGATAGTTGCTGAATGAAAAAGAAGAGGTACTATGTCTTTTTAATTGCTGGAAATTTGAGTAAACAATCGACTGTTAATAGTATGACATATTATTTAATGGCTTAACTTTTCCTTTGGATAGTTAATATAGTAGTTCCGACTTCTGAGCCTGAATTGGGTTGTTCCTCTAATCGAGATTGTAGTTTTACATGGGGATGTTTGGTTTTTTGTATTGAATTTTTCTGTTTAGATGGTATCTGATCTTCTGACTTTTATTCTTTCCACAGGTGATCATTGTCCTTTCTTGAAAAACAGTGTTGCTTGAGGACTATTTGTGCATATTTCATGCAGGGAATTTTTAGAATTGTATTAATGGAGTCGTCCTTTTAATCTTCTTAACTTTTCATTTTCTAGGGAGATATGCTTCAATATGTTGAGGGTTCGGTCTCAAAAACTCTTAAGATGCTTGATCAACCTAGATAAATTGTGAAAACATTAGTTGTGTAATTTCCATGACTACTTTACAATGATTGATTTGTGAATTGCAAGGAAGGATAATTTTACAAGTTGTATCTAAAATTCTTTACGATCGTTTATTAGTCACTGTTTACGTTATTTTGTTCCAATGAAGGTATTCTCAAAGGTAAACTTTTATCTACTTATTTGGCATACATCTGCATTAATATTATATCTTTATCGTAATATTAGCTCTATGTTTATCATGTGCTACTTTTTTCATTTTTCTTTTAATTTAATTCCTACCTTGCACCTCCAAATGATGATGCATGTAAACATCCACCATTAATATTATAAATGTTAGCACGGGCCATGCCCCTCTAGTATACATATATACGGTTTCATATATATGCTATTTTATTCGTTCACTTTTATATATATACTAAGAAATATTCCCTTTTACTCAACCAGTTAAAAAAAATGAAGAGATATATATTACTTATTTCATACTTTATTTGATTACATTAATTATAATTTTCAATGCATTTCCAAAGCACCACCACCAACATATAAAACATTGAATTTATTATAATAAAAAATGATATAATAAAATTATCATGCTACTTAGAGTTGTTTGGTGTGAGGTACAAATTTAGTAATTCAGAAATAAAATGCGTGTTTGTTTAAAAGTATCAGACAATCCTGGGATTATTTATCTCATGATTAATACCTTAACTAATGATGAGATAAGTTACGTCATATACATGGTAAAATAACTTATCTTGAGATAATTCATTATTCCCAACTGACGACCCCTAATAGTTTTCTAAGATCCCGTTTGGATTGACTTAAAAGTTTGTCAAACCTACTTTTAAGTCAGTTTTTTATTTCTGGAAGTGTTTGACAAATATAAAAAATAACTTAAAATAAGTCTAAAATGACTTAAAATAAGTTACGAAGTATTTGACAAGGTAAAAAGTGACTTAAAATAAGTCAGAAACCAAAATTAGGTTTCCACTACTTTTTATTTTTTGACTTAAAAGTCAATTTGATTTGACATTTTATTTTTGATTTAAAAACTATTTTTTTACGTCAATCCAAACAGGCTCTAAGTATTATGTCAAGTTAGTACTGAACATTTAAAATAGTTATTGACTTGATCAATTCTTTAAAGAAATTATATTAATTAAGAATATTTTTTTTTATTGGCACTATGAAAAAAAAAAAAAACTTTCTCTGACTAAATGCAATGAACGTCGAACGAAAAATAAAAAATAAATAAAAATAGAGCTGTCGCTGACTAAATGCATTGATGCCATGGTACAAACTGACGTTATTATACGTGCCACCGACTTTCTCTACTACTTTACTGAAAAAAAAAAATTGTAAAAAAAAAAGTGTATAAGGTCTTATTTATTTTTATTAAAATTAATGTGTCAAAATTAAAATGTATATCAATTAAGATGTTATTTCTAGATTATTTGATTTACAATGTCTGAATATACATATTTATTTATTTCTAAATATAATAAATATATAATTTAAATAAAAAATAAAATGCTTATGTTACTAGCAATGGTAGAGACGGGTTGTAGTGGAAATGATGATAATGACTATTGCTAGTGGCTGATAATGATGGTGGTAGTGATATTATAAATGATGGAAATAGTTGCATTGTATTGTAGAGACTGAAGTAATGGTGACAATTGATAATGGTGATTGTGATGGTGAAGTTGATGCTAGTAAATGATAGCGTTGATGATGGTAACTAAACAATGTGTGGTGGTAGTTGACAACGATGCTAGTTGTGATGATTGGGGTGGTTGGTAATAGAGATTGACCCCAGTGATGGTAGAGGTTGATAGAGGTGGCAATTGCGATGATGACGATGATGGTGGAAGTGATATAATTATAATGATTTAAGTGATAAGTGTAACAACGATTGCAAGAAGTGGTTGCCCGTGAGGGTCTGATGGCTATGTTGGTTGGTGTGGCGGCTGGTAGTTAGCGACGTAAATGATGGTCGAATAATAATGGTGATAATTGTGATGTCAGAAATGGTAATGATGGTGGTTAATAATTATGAATAGAGTGATATGAAAATTATTCACTCAGAAATAGTTCTTAATAATATTAAGCCTTCACTCAATACTTCAATGATAACTTATTCAAAACAAATGCACTTAATAACCTAAGATCTAAACCATTTAGTTTATTAACATCAAACAATTGAGGCCTAAACTATAACCCGAGGCGAGTTATAATAATACATTTGATTTTTTTTTATTTATAAATATGATCTTTATAATAACATTTGAAAGTGACATAAAAAAAAGATAAAAGATAGAAAATTTTGGTTCATTTGTTGTAGGATAATGTGTTGTAGTTTTAAAAAAAAATAGGTCAAGAAAAATCAAATTACTGGACCAATTTTTCACAAGAGCTAATGAATCAACTAAAAATGGTAATTAATGAGAAGAAATAACACCATTTTCCCTTCATCTTTTAATTTTATCCTTAGCAATCGAACTTATACTTAGCTTACATACGTACTTTAAAAGTACAAAGACATAATTGCTGGTAGAATATTATCACAAAATAGGGGTAAAAGAGCATCACAAAATAGGGGTAAAAGTACAAATGAACTATTACATATTCTAGTTTGAGTATTGATGATAAAATCAACCCCATTTTATGAGATACAAGAACAAGAACAATAACAATCCAGTGTAATCCCACCAGGGGCAATGCCAGAGTAAGGGAGTTCAACCAAACCTGTTTCGATGGAGAGTTACACGGTATATATGAAGTTGAAACTTATTTTTGATGGATATAGTAGATGTTGAATGTCCTTGACTTCAGTTGTTTACTGTCTTCATGTTTAAACGATCTGCAAACTCCTTGAGGAAACACACAAACGACCTTGATATCTAAGCACTTCCTCGGTAGGACATATATATACTTCTGTCCTTGACTAAACACAGAGAGATGTTTCTACTTCTTCCTTCGTATCTTCCTCGGTAGGACATATATATACTTCTGCACATATTTTTAAGAGATTTAACATATCTAGCTTCAACCATTGTTAAAAACGTTATTGAAGAGCATATCTAAACCATTGTTGAAAACGTTGCCCTGCTGATCATTTATGTAACACCAACAACAATATATATATATATATATATATATATATATATATATATACTTACTGATCAAATCCTACAAGTGGAGTCTGGGGAGGGTAGAGTGTACACATACCTTACCACTACCTCATGGAGGTAGAGAGGCTGTTTCTCGAAGACTCTCGACTCGAGTACAACAAATCAAAGTACGTATAAAATAGACAGTGAAGCAACTAATACAGAAGAAAACAGTAATAAGAACAAAATAATGCAATAATTGAAACACCATAACAAAAACAGATGGTGATAGAAAGCAAAAGCAAGACATTACAAGAATAAAACAAATACTACGACAGACACCGTACACCACTAAGCCTAAACCCTTGCGAAGCAAGAGAACACTCCACTACCTACTAACCTTCTACCCTAATCCATGACTTCCACACCCTCCGATTTAAGGTCATCTCCTCGATAAGCTAAAGCTGCACCATGTTCTGTCTAATCACATCTCCCCCGTAGGCTTATCATAGATGTAAGGCCACATTTTTTTTTGCAATAATTGGCATGCTACTCTTTCAAAAGTGTCTTCATTTCCAACAAATTTCTATAACCAAATGTCCCAACAATAAAATGGACTAAACTAGGCCTCTCAAGATGTAAGAGAGATGTTATCAACTTATTCAATCTAATGAATTCCATCCCCCCGCCCTTCCACTTTTACAGAGTCTATACATATGAAATATTCAATTTTACCTATCTTATTACAATCAAGATATACTAGTAGTTATGCACATAAAACTTTGAATCAAAGTCAGCACGTCAATTAATTACTGGTAAAACATATAATGGATGTTGAAGAATCATTCCACTTACCTCTAATTGTGTCATAGGCATAAACTTGAAGTATGTTGTTTCCCAAACTCTCTTGCTCTTCTTGGATCTCCTTAGCGAAATTCACAAGGGAAGGAGTACATCCCCATAACTCAATTCGCTTCAGTGTCATACTATCTGCAAATTCTTTAGGAATCTCTTGTAAGAAACGGCAGTTTTTGATAATTACACGCTCAAGGCATGGAAAAGAATCGTCGGTGGCCTTCCAGTATTTAAGACCCTTCTTCTCTAAGAGCAAAAATTTCAATTTAGGAAATCCCATCTCTGATACTTTCCAGACAGTTTCTCCAAGCTCATCACCAAACAACTTTAATGCCTTCAATTGGAGCACCTCGAGTTTGGGCAACTTGCTAATGATTGTCAGTTTTGACCATAATAGATGAGTTCCTTGAAGTGTCAGCTTCTTGAGATTCGGTGGGAAAGAACCCACACATGGAACTGGCTGCTTATGAAGCAAATCACTTCCGTAATGATCGTATAATAAGATTTTTAGTTTCTCTAGCTCAGGTAAATATCTAAGATAATCTAGGCATTTGGGCGCATAATAGAAGTGATTAGTCTCGCCACAAATCCCCAATTTTTTCACCTTTTTAATCCCTTCAAACATTTCTTTTGTGCAACAAACAGGTCTCAACCCATGAACACTTTGCAAGTTTTCCAAAACCCGGTACTTATTGCCAGATACCTTTGGAGGAGAACACAAATAAAAACTTGCAGAGTGGAGATGCCTCAATTGAGACATTTTCCAGGTTCCATCTGGTAAGTGAATTTCATTGGGTAGAAGCTTATTTACTTGACAAAAACTAAGAAATTGTAGATTCCGAAGTTTATAAATTAGTGGATATCCACTGAAATCACCCCTCAAATACCTTAAGGAAACTAGGTTTGCTAATACGTTAGATAAATGTATCAGGTTTGATCCCAGGAAGTCTAATACTCTAAGAAGTTTGAAACGGTCTAGTCCTAATTCAAATGTAGTACGGTACGGTTTTACCGCAAGAAAATGAAGAGAACGTGTTTTGCAATAAGTAGGGAAGGTAAGAGAGAAAAAATTTAGCACTGGCTCTTGATGAAATGAAACCCACCGACGATGTTGAGGAACATTGGTACCTGAAATTGAGGTATTTGAAGCATACAAAAGACTCTCACTTACCGATTCTCTCAAGCATAAATCATGGAGAAGATCATGAATCCTACATGTCTTGATTTTTCCATCCAAACTATGCTTGCAAACAACAATTAAACTTCTATCAATAAGATCATGTAGTAAACTACAAACCTCTTTTTCCAAATCCCCAATCCCCCACAGCTTAAAGAGTCCTTCTGCTATCCATAATCTAATCAAGTTTTCAATAGAAATTTCACTAGCTTTTTTGAAAACTCCGAAATACAGAAAGCAAGCTTTCAAGTGGGAAGGAAGATGATTGTAGCTCAAAGCGAGCACTCCTGAGCAACGTTGATAATCATCAAGGTTTACTAATGAGCTTACACTTTGAGCTACTTCATTCCACTCGTCCAGCGTCCTCTTGCTAGAAAGAGACCCTGCAACCACAGAAATCATTAGTGGTAAGCCTTTGCAATTTTCTACAACTACCTTTCCAACATTCTCAAATTCAGTTGGACAATCATTTTTGCTGATAGCCTTTTGGCAAAACAAATTCCAACTTTCTTCTGGATCTAGGAAACGCATTGGAAAAAGATTCTTAGGATAGCTAGCATCTCGAGCAACCTCCATTATCCGAGTAGTCAACAGAATTCGGCTTCTATTGTTGTTTTCTGGAAACCATTGTCTGATGTCTTCCCAGGCTTTCGTGCTCCATATGTCATCCACAACAATCAAATACCTTCTTCCCTTGAGACATTTCTGCAAGCAATCAGCTAGTTCATCATCGGGTTTCTTATCAAGCACTTCATTCACGCCAATAGCGTCTTGAAGGAGGGATAGAAGCATCTTTCTTAAACTGTAGTCCTTGGATACAGTAATCCATCCACGAACATCGAAGAAGCCCATAACTGAGGGATCGGAAAACATCGTTTTGGCAAAAGTTGACTTGCCTATGCCACCCATCCCAGTAATGGAGATGACTTCCAGTAGAGATGAGTGCCCGATAAGCTCACCCCGCACTCTCGCTTGTTCATCGCTGTGCCCCACCATGTCGTTCTCAAGGGTTGAAACACGCGATCGTGGTGAAGTAGAACCACCAAGCGAACAATTTCCAGATAGCGAATTGTTATTCTTGTTCCTCTGCTTTCTGAGCTCTTCATTCACAGAATCGATGTCTTCTATAGCTTGTTCCAAGATCTTACGAAGCCTCTCATTTGCCTCTGTTTGAATATGTTCATCCTTCTCCATAATCTGCAAAACTTGTGATTCGACTTCATCTTCTATTTCATTTGCTAGATCTTTGACCTTTTTCTGCAGATCCTTCATCAGTTCATTATCAGAATTGTCAAGAAACTCTAACAGAGAACCAACCTTCTCGTGGAGTGATTTCGAACATTCTTTGTTACTTTCCTGAAAGTCTAAGCTGGATTGCGAAATCAGGTGCACTGTTCCCATCAGAGAAGTTACAGCAGCATAAACAGCCATCTCCGATACAAGATTTGTGAATGAAGAGATTTGATTTACAAGTATATCACTATATCAGCTGAGCTCGTCAAATGGTTTACAAAACACTAAACAATTAGAAGATGCTGATTTTATTACATACAACTAGCCATTTTATAATAAAGCTGGAAAGCCACTACCATATTATAAGTAACTATTAGAAATCAACTAGCAATTTCTAATTAGTAATATATTAAGCCTCCGCTCAATACTTTAATGATCAATGACTTATTCAAAAATAAATGCACTAAATAATTCAGACCTTTATTAACGACAAACAATTGAGGCCTAAACTATAACCCGAGGTGAGTTAAAATAATATATTTGAAATCTTTTTTTTATTTTTTATGAATATGATCTTATTTTATTAAAGGGAAAATGTATATGCCCCCGAACTTTCAAAAATGATACGTATATATCTTTCGTTATACTTTTGGGTCATACATATCCTTACCTTCATAATTTTAGATCATATATACCCTTTGATTAAATGGAAAAACACGTGGCATGATCTCAAATATTTGCCCTATTTTATTTTTATTTTTTATCCAAAATTTATTTATTTTTAATCCATTCATTCACTTGGCTGATTTCTAATTGATCTCCATTATCAATACATCTAATTTCAACACCGAACCAACACCCATCTCCATAGCTTGATCAACACCCATTTCCAATTAATCACTATTGGCAAGATTCTTCTCAAATTTTGATGTCAATAATTCAACACCGATTTATTTTCAAGCTCTCTAGATTTCCATCACTCCCCCTCCCATAAATCTCAGATCAATGGTGAAGGTCTGCAATTTCAAGTTTTGTAGACCAAAATATGTTTGAGAAAAATTCAACACTCACAATTCAAAAACGAAAAAAGTGAGCGGATCAAACTACTCAAATCTAAGCACCAAGAGAACAGAGAACGGAATTTGATCCTTCACAAATGTAATCAAAACTTAAGCAATTAGATCTTCCAGAAAGTGTTTTCCAAAATAGCACCACAAACTCTAATGGTGTGTTTGGTATGAAGGAAACATTTTCCGGAAAATGTTTTTCAATTTTTTCATGTTTGGTTGGACTAAATGTTTTGGAAAATGTTTTTCAAATCAATTCATTTTCCTCAAATTTAAGGAAAATGACTTCCCTTCTAAACTTAAGGAAAACATTTTCCAAAACTCTCTTCCAACTTCAAATTACAATTATTTTTTTGTTGAAAAAATCAATTTATTTTGTCCGTAGCCTCAAACCACCAACCCCCCAAAAAAAATAAAATAATTTTAAAGCCTGTTTTTAAATTCAATTTTTTTACCCCACCCCCTCCCAAAAAAGTATTAAAAATTGCTTTTAAAAGATATTTCTAATTTCAATTTTTTATTTTTTTACCCCCCACCCACTACCCTCCCCCCCTCCCCCCATCAACCCCCCTATCAGCCCCCAACTCCCTTCAAAAAGAAAAAAATTAAGTTTGTTTTTAAAAAATATTTTCAACTTCAAATTTTTATTTTTTCATCCCGATCCTCGATCTCCCACCCCCCTCTCCGGTCACCCCCTCCCCCCAAAAAAAAATAATTGAGTTTGTTTTTAAAAAATATTTACAAATTCAAAATTTCATTTTTTTCACGCTACCCTCGACTCCCCACGCACCTCCTACCCTGCACCCACCCACCCCTACCCCCCCCCCCCCCCCCACCCAACCCCCTACCAGCCCCCCACCCCCCCTCCCCCAAAAAAAATAAAAAAATTCAAGTTTGTTTTTAAAAAATATTTTCAATTTCAAAATTTCATTTTTTCACCCCTACCCTCGACCCCCACCCACCACCCCCTACTAGCCGCCCCCCCCACCCCCAAAAAATAATTTTAAGTTTGTTTTTCAAAAATATTTTCAATTTTAAAATTTCATTTTTTTCACCCCTACCCAATCCCCCACCCCACCCCACCCAACCCCTACTAGCACCCCCTCTCCCCACGCCCAAAAAAAATTTTAATTTTGTTTTTAAAATATATTTTCAACTTCAAAATTTTATTTTTTCACCCCAACCCTCGACCCCCCCCCCCCAACCCCCAAAAAAAATTTAAGTTTGTTTTTAAAAAATATTTTCAACTTCAAAATTTCAATTTTTCACCCCTACTCTCGACCCCCCCCAACCCTCCAAAAAAAATTTAAGTTTGTTTTTAAAAACTATTTTTTCAATTTCAAAAATTATTTTCTACTCTAGTAAAAATAAAAGATATTCCTCAAAAATATTTTTCATTCATAAATCAAACACTAAAAATCTTTTCCGGAAAATATTTTCTACTCACCAACCAAACATAAGAAAATAAGTCAAAAATCAACTTGTTTTCCAGGAAAACATTTTCCTTCATACCAAACACACCCTAAATCTCAACCACATTAGGAAAACAAATCAACCAAAAGTTTGATCTTTGGCTAAGAAACAAATATGAGCCCTAATTGATTATTTAATTTTCTTTCCTTATGGATGAGAGATCAATTAAAATTATATATAAAAATGTGAAATGTGTCGAAGATTGAGAGAATTTTCCGGCGATACGGTGAGAGAGAGGAAAAACCAGAATATGAACTTGGAGAGAGAAAGAGAAGAGAGAGGTTAAATTTTGGATAAAAAATAAAATAAAATAGGGCAAATATTTGAGATCATGCCACGTGTTTTTCCGTTTGATCAAACGATATATATGATCCAAAATTATGACGGTAAGAGTATGTATGATCCAAAAGTATAACGAAAGATATATATATATATCATTTTTTAAAGTTCGGAGATATATTTAACCTTTTTCCCTTTATTAAAATACAATGTCGTTAAAATAATTTGTTCAATTATTACCTACTGATATGCCAAAAATTCATCACTGTCAGTACACAAACTTATTATTTTTTTATTGTAATTTTTTATTTTATTTCGATAATATCAAGAAATTCTACTGTAACATTTATATCTTGGTTTATTGATATGATTATATTTGTTTGCTGCTTGTAAAATTGTGAAGAGGAGCAAACAGTACTGTAAGTACTATAAGAAGAGTCATAAATTCTTGAAAGTGGCATAAAAACAAGATAAAAGATAGAATTTTTTGGTTCATTTGTTGTAGGATAATGTGTTGTAATTCTTAAAAAATAGGTCAAGAAAAATCAAATTACTGGACCAATTTTTCACAAGAGCTAATCAATCAACTAAAAATGACAATTATAATAAGAAGAAATGACACAATTTGACCTTCAAATGGACTGGTCTTTTAATTTTATCCTTAGCAATCGAACTTATACTTAGCATACATACATACACTCTTTAAGGGTGCGAAGACATAATTACTTATAGAATATTATCATATGAAAATATAAACTTAAATCTCGCAAAAAATTTATTTGCTCAAACAGCATCACAAAATCATATATTATTATAAGTGAGAAGATTTTAAATTCAAAGTTGAATTACGAAAATGCCCTTCACTTATTTTTAATTAAAATCATTTAAAATAAAATCAATAATTACAATTAAAATAGAAAAAATACATGGTTAGATCGATGTTACAACTTATCATTTTCTACTTCTTAATGACTTTAATTGTTAATTATTATTATATTAGATAACTGTTCCGTCAAATAAACCCAAAAGCCGCTAATGTTTTTAGTTTAACAAAACTCAACAGTCGAGTCCTTTGTGTACTAAAATACACCTCCTTTCTTCATGTTCTTTCTCCAATTCTCATCCCTTACAACAAGTCTTCAATTCATCATTACAAATGATGTATATGTGAGTACTTATACTGAAAAGTTGGAATTTACTCATGATCCATGACTACTTTCTTTCAATAAATATAGTACATACTCTTTATTAAATAACTCATGTGTGATGTGCTCTTATTTTCTCTCCTTTTCAGGATATACACACTATAATTTTCAATTGGTATTTTGTCGACATAGCTATTGTGTGCAAGGTATCATCTCCTGCGTTACAAGTTTTCAATTTACCTCTCTTTTTGCCAATTTGAAGGTAAAATTAAAATTGTGAAGAGGAACACGAGTTCTGCAACATGACTGTGAAGTTTTAAAGACTGATTTGTTCAAATAGCATGAATATTGGATGAAAGGTTGAAGTCATCACAACTTATGAACCAAGACGTGCATACTTTGGCATGATTTTGAAAATTCGATCGAGTGACAACCGGAAGAAATGAATATGCATTAATTCCTTTACAAAAACAAAATCAATATAAAGAATTTTTTTATCATTCATCAAGAATTTTTATGATTGTTAATTGATTTCCTAATTCACTTTGCTTTCAATTGTTAATTGATTTCCTAGGTGAAAAGTTAGAGTTATCTCTCCTTCAGAAAACAATCTAGTACCGAGAAGTGAGAACCATTGGCAAGCAGGAAAAAAGGGGTAATTTAACATTCAAATTTAATTGTAATTTTACTTTGGTTTTCAGTTTGGTCATTCTTGAATTTTCTCTTCTTAAAAAAGTGACATGACACTTTTCTATGTTCTAAAAAATTATTTATCTTTTTTTTTTCATTCTAAAATTAATTGAAATGTGAAGTAAAAACTATTTTTTTTTTATATTTTTGAATAAGGATAAACATTCTTTTCTTAACAAGGATAAAAACTTTTTCATTTTCTTGAATAAAAATTTAATAATTTTATTTAATTTTTTGAACTTTAATCATCGAACTTGAGGAAACATGCCTACATATTTGATTAAGGTGAGAATTAGGTTTGCGTAGTTCCTCTAGATTTAATAGTATTTTTTTAAAAATCTAATTACCTATTCAATTGATATCTTAATATTCATAAATTGCATGTTTTTTATAATCATAACCTCCAAATGTTTAATTTGAACCTTTAAGATGTCTTTTGGTATTTCTGCGCTTTTATCTATATAAATTCATATATTTTTTTGTTTTATGAGACCCCCGCCAAGATTATCCTTTGTCATTATATTATCAAAGTAGTGAAGCACTTATATTATGTTGTAATATTTGATTCATTCTTTAGTTTGACTCAATGAAGAAGACTCTATAATTTTAATTGGTTATGGAAGGCGTTGACAAAAAATTCAAAAAGTTATGTATTAATTTTGTATTTCGTTTTCCTCTATATTGTTATGACTAAAGTGTAAGAAAGGATATGTATGTTGTATATTTTTCCTTCTCTATTCATTTTCTGTGTGTTTCTCTATATATTAGACTTCTTTAATATAATTTTCTTATTTTTTTTATTTTCGTATGTCTGGGTTTATTTGGGGCTCTGTTAGCCATTTGTGACATGATTGAAAATTTGCTAACTACTAACCAAAGTTCAAAATTTATAAATGTTGTTTTTGTCACCCTTTTAAAAATTTATTTGTAATTGTTATTTTATTACTAATAATATATTTTCATATATACTTAATCGTTGTAATGAATCTATAAAAACTTGCATGGGTCACACGTAGGGGTGTACATAGGTCGGGTTGGTTTGGTTTAATATAAAAAAAAAACCAAACCAATTATATCGGTTTATTAAGTTTATAAACCAAATCAAACCAATATAAATCGGTTTTTTTGGTTTCGATTTTATTCGGTTCTTTCGGTTTTATCGGTTTTTTTAAAGAGTGTTTAGGTTTTACAATAGGAGAAGCCAATATTCATCTATCCATCTTCATTTTGTACAAGCTGGAGGTGTTTTTAGTACAAGAATTGCCTTTAGTTTACATTTGGACAACTATTTGCTTTCTGGCCAATTTAACGCAGACTTTGCAAATATCTGTCAAACAAAACCATTTCATCTGTAACACACATTTGTCAAACAAATTACTTAAACTCTTTGATTACATATTTGCTTACATGTGTAAACAAATATGTAATCTTTTTTTTTATTATTCAAAATCAATACTTTTATAAGTAAATATTCTTCCAAACAAGGAAGAAAAACATCCACAATGGTAAGCATAATTTGCAGCTTCTTTATACCATATCCAGCAGGAACAAGTTTAGATGCTCCAAAAGTCAATCCTTCCATATGAACTGCTTCTTCAAGCTTTTTCATATCAGTCTCATAATCCCATGGCTTGACATCCATGAGAACTAAGGACTTGCCAGATTCTTTCTTCTTCCCTGAAGCCTTCAATGTTGCAGCACGTTCTTCAGCAACCTTCTTTTCCTCTTCAGTTTCCTCACCAAATAGGTCAACTCAAATATGTAATCAACTCTTTGATTACATAATTACATAATTACTTAAACTCTTTGATTACATATTTGCTTACACATATCTACAAGAATTGCCTTTATTCTACAAGAATTGCTTACATATTTGTTTGACAGATATGTGTTACAATACCCATCACGTTAAGACATCATCAACCTAACAAAAAACTAAAGCAAACAACCAGAGAATGAGGATTTTATAACATCAGAAGACAACACATCGAGATAGAAGAAGATACGAAGAGAAACGCCACCTGACAACTGCTCAATAACCATTTCATTTCAATCTGATTTCTACAAATTTTGATTATCAAGATCCTCACATGATCAACAGGAGCAAATATCTTATAAAAAATAAGTCTATTTAACATTGAAAATTAAAAACACAGCACTTCACATTATGTTTGTAAAATATTCTCTTAAAAACCCAACAAAAGAACTGCAAAACTACTCCAATAATCTTCAACTACCATGATCTAGCTGCATATTTTCTTCATCCAAACTAATATATACTCAAAACGTCACCTAGACATACATTCTGAAAGAAAGAAAATTATCAGCACGTGAACGAGTAACTAGACTTGTAAAATTAACTTTGTTAGATAATAAAGAACTGTAAAACGCTATTTCAATAAAGGGAAAGGAAATGCCTATATATCAAAAGATTTACAAAAAGCTACTTCATTAAACTAATCGATACTCAAAGGAGCACCTGGACACTCTATAAGGAAAAGAATTATTAGCACATAAATGAGTAATTAGATATTGAATCATTTGTCAACTCAACTTTGTGTTAGATAGCAACTAGCATAAAGTTGTTTTCAAAGTAGAAAATTAATATCAAAGATGGAGAATTAAGAATTAAATTAGTAAATTACCTTTTCCAACTTCTTCAATTTTTTGAACTTCCTCCAAATAATCTTGAACCTTCCATTCTTTAGAAGGTGACCGTATCCATTGTTGAGTGCAAATAAGAGCTTCTACTGTCTTTGGTGATAAAGAACTCCGATATGAATCAAGAATACGACCACCTGTACTGAAGGCTGATTCAGATGCAACAGTGGACACGGGAATAGAAAGAACATCCCTTGCCATTTTTGAAATAGTTGGATATCTATTCGATGAAGCTTTCCACCAAGTCAAGATATTAAAATCTTTTGGCTTCTCTACATTATCCATCAAATATTGATCAAGCTCAGATTTTTTTCCAATGTTTTCCTCATCTTCTAAATGTTTCTCCCATTGAGAATGCAATATATCATCAACTTCACCCATCATGTTAGTGTCATCTCCAATGTTATTTGTAAAAGTTTCAATCGAAGAATAATTATAGTGATTATACAAACGTTTCAAGACACCTTCCACATTATCTGCCTTTAATTTTCCCAATAAGAAGCCACATGCTTTGCTAAGAATAAAATTGACATATCGCATCTTTATACCTAGGATCCAACACAATAGCAATGAACAACAACATTTTCAAATTCTCAGGTTTCTCAATATTCTCCCAATATTTATCAAACTTAACCTTCATCCTTCCAGCCATGTCTATCAAAATAAGATCTTCACTACAAGAGTACTTCAATATAGAACTTCGAACATTAAAAAATTCATGGAAGAATATATTAGAAGTAACATATAAGCTCCCTGAAAATTTTAAAGTAGACTGATAGAAGATTTTAAGAAACTTTATAAAACCTTTCACAAGCTGCCAATCATTTGTAGTTGGATGTCATTTCAATTCACTTTGAAGACAATACTTTCGATAGTTATGATCATCCACATACATTCTTGCAAAGGCCTTTTCAAAATTTACAGCAGTTTCTAACATCGTATATGTAGAATTCCACCTAGTTTCAACATCAAGACTTAAGAGACCATGAGTGTCTAGCTTAGTCTTCTCAACATATGACTTGAAAGAGGCAAACCTAGAAGCAAAAGACTTTACATATTTCACTGCATTCCTTATGCGAGAAATTGGTTCAATTTGTTCATCTAAACCTTCTTTTACAATTATGTTCAAAATATGAGCATTACATCTAACATGTAAAAACTCATTTCTCAATATGACTCCTTTCTAATCATCAATACGTGCCTTCAAATGCTTAATGGCAGCATCATTGGCAGATGCATTATCCAGAGTCACTGTAAACAAGTTTTCAATTTCCCAATCCAACAAACATGCTTCAATACCTTTAGCTATAGTCTCACCCTTGTGATCCGGAGTTTGGAAAAAATTAAGAATCTTTTTTTGTAAGTTCCATTCATCATCAATCCAATGAGCAATCACGACCATATAAGTCAAATTTTGAAGTGATGTCCATGTATCACTAGTAATACATATGTGTTGATTCTTGACAAGTTTTTTAAGCTTCTCTTTCTCTTCTTGATAGATCTTCAAACAATGTCTAGCCACAGTTACCCGTGAAGGTAATTCAAAATTAGGCAAAGCTTTGGCCATCAATTTTTTAAAACCTTCCCCTTCAACAACTTTAAATGGTTGTTCATCAATAATGACAAATTCAGCGATGGCCCTCCTGATATCCTCCACATTGTACACAACCTTTTCTATAGAACTTGTTCCATTTTCTTGTCCCCCTACTTTGATTGGTACAGATTTCAAAGTTGTTTGCCTTCTATCAACAAATCTAAAGGGAGATTTGAGACATTTGTCATTTAAATGTGACCACAATACAGAGGTTCCATTTGTTTTTGTCTCAGCAGCAAAGTGTTTTACACAATAGTTACATTTTGCTCTTCGTTTACCTCCTTTAGCAATAAATTTAGCAAAGTGATCCCAAATTTGCGACGTTTCTCTCCCAGTATTACCATCTGTAGAAATGGAATCTATTGGGGTTGTTCTTTTTTGCTTTTTAGGAGGAGTGGGGAGATGAGGAGTGCTTTTACCTTTCTTTTGAGGTATTGATACAACCGGAGGACTGTCGCTAATCATTTCTACATCAGTTCCAGCCGTATTCTCCATCTAAGGAAGCGAAACACAAAAATTTAAGACTTGTAGCAACAGCCAGCAACGATTCAAAATAAAGTTACTCATTTGCAAGAAAAAGTAAGTGACGAACTTCATTGATAAATTTACATTTACAAGAAAAAGAAAAAGAAAAACATACCTGACTATCTATAGACGAGCGGATGAATGAGAAGAATGAGCAGATGAAGATTGAGCAGCTCTATGGAAAGTGGAAAGATTGCAAAGTGAAAAGTGAGAAATGAGAATATGACTAGTTTCTAGGGTTTTAACTTTTAGGTTTATATTGGGCTTGGATCATTTCACCAATTACAAGTTACAAGCCCAAATCTGAATATATATCTAATTTGTACATATTGAAAATTAATAAAATTAAATTTAAAATATTTATAAAATAGATTATATAAATATTTTTATGTATAAAAAGTTAAAATTATATATGTATTATGTCGGTTTGGGTTGGATTCGGTTTGACTTTTTTTTTATTAATATCAAACCAAATCAAGAGTGGTCGGTTTTTTTTTTCAACGCCAAACCAATCAAACCAAACCATAAGTCGGTTTTTTTTCTCGGTTTGACTTGGTTCATCGGTTCGATTTGTACACCCCTAGTCACACGTGCAACGCACGTACTCAGAAACTAGTAGGGGTAAAAGTGCAAATGAACTAATATTACACATTCTAGTTCTTGTTTTCTAGACAAAATTGAGTATTAATGATAAAATCAACCCCACTTTATGAGAAACAAGAATAAGAACAACAATGACAATCCAGTGTAATCCTACCAGGGGCGGAGCCATGTGAGAGTAAGGGGGTTCAACTGAACCTCTTCTATCCCCAACTTCTTCTTCATTTGCATCTTCTTCGGTAGGACACACGTACTTCTGCAAATTATTCAAGAGATTTAACATATCTAGCTTCAACCACCATTGTTAAAAACGTTATCGAAGAGCATATCTAAGCCAATATTGTTGAAAAAACGTTGCCCTGTTTATCATAGATGTAACACCAACAACATACTCAATGAAGTCCAACAAGTAGGGTCTACGAAGGGTAGAGTGTATACATACCTTACCACTACCTCGTGGAGGTAGAGAGGCTTTTTATGGAGGACTCTCGGCTCAAGTACAACAAATCAAAGTAGGTACATATAGGAAAACGACAGTGAAGCAACCAATACGAAAGAAAACAGTAACAAGAAGAAAATAATGCAATAATTGAAACACCATAACAAAACAGATGGTGATAGCATGAAATAGCAACACACTACAAGAATAAAACTAATAGTACGACAGACACACATCACTAAGCCTAAACCCTTCGCGAAGCAAGAGAACACTCCACTACCTATTAACCTTCTACCCTAATTCATGACCTCCACATCCTCCTATTTAAGGTCATGTCCTCGATAAGTTGAAATTGCGTCATGTCCTGTCTAATCACAGTACGCTTATCATAGATGTACGGGCATAGTTTTTGTTTTCTTTGCAACAATTGGCATACCACTCTTTCAAAAGTGTCTTCATTTCCAACACATTTCACAGAGCCTATACATATGAAATATTCAATTTTACCTGTCGTATAACAATCAAACAATATACTAGTAGTTATATGCACACAAAATTTTCAACCCAAGTCATTAGATCATCAATTACTAGTAAAACATATGATGGATATTGAAGAATCATTCTACTTACCTCTAATTGTGTCAAAGGCATCAACTTTAAGTATGTTGTTTCCCAAATCCTCATGATTTTCTTGGATCTTCGTAGCAAAAGTCACGAGGGAAGAACATCCCCGTAACTCAATTAGCTGCAGTGTCACACTATCAGCAAGTACTTGTGGAATCTCTTTCAACTTGTTGCAATTTCTGATAATTATGCGTTCAAGGCATGGGAAATAATCATCGGTAGCTCTCCAATATTCAAGATCCAACCACTCAAGGAGGAAGAATTTCAATACAGGAAATCCCATATCTGTTACTTCCCAGACTGTTTCCCCATTACAATCATTACATTCAAAGGCCTGAGCCTTCAATTGGAGTACCTCGAGTTTAGGCAACTTGCTAATAATTGCCATGTCCTCCCATAGTAGAAAGGTTTTACAAAGTGTCAACTTCTTGAGATTTGGTGGGAAGGAAGCTGGACATGGAAGACCACGAGGTAATGAGTATGATACAATACTAGTGCCTCGAGCTCATGTAAATATCTTAGATTATCTAGGCAATTGGGATCACTAGAAAAGTTCTCAAAGTTACAAATACCCAACTGTTTCACTTTCTTAATCCCTTCGAATATTTCTTTTGTGTAACAAGAAGGATTCAACCCAGAAACACTTTGCAAGTTTTCCAAAACCCGATACTTGTTTGGAGGAGAATTCAAAAAATAAATGCTTCTACAGTGGAGGTGCCTCAATTGGGACATTTTCCAAATTCCATTTGGTAATTGTACAGTAATACTGTATTTAGAGTCTAGAAGAAAAATAAAAGTTTGTAAATTCAAAAACTTGTAAATTGGTAGATATTCAGTTCTCCCATAAACCATCATAGAAAAATACCTTAAAGAGACTAAGTTTGATAATTCACTAGGGAAAGATATCAACTTCACTCTCGCCAAGTTTAATACTCTAAGTAGTTTGAAATGGTCTAGTCCTAATTTAAGAATATTGAATTCCAGTATTCCATAAGGTAAATGAACAGAACGTGTTTTGTTATAAGTACCTAATGGAGAAATAAAACCTCGATCTGAATGAACTGAAACCCATCGATGATCTTGAGGAACAACTGTTTTGGAATTAGAAACATATAAAAGATTCTCACTTTCAGATTCTATCAAGCATAAATCGTGGAGAAGATCATGAATCTTACATGTCTTGATTTTACCATCCAAGCTTCGCTTGCTAACCATGACTAGACTTTTATCAATAAGATCATGTAGAAGACTATCAGCCACTTCTTCCAATTCTCTGAGTCGTCCTCTTAGCTCAAAAAGTCCTTCTGCAATCCATAATCTGATCAACTTTTTCACAGAAATCTCACTAGCTTTTGGAAAAACTCCGAAATATAGAAAGCAAGCTTTCAAATGTGAAGGAAGATAATTGTAGCTCAAAGCGAGAACTCTTGAGCAATGCTGATAATCATCAACATTTACTAATGAGCTCACACCTTGAGCTACTTGATTCCACTCGTCCAGTGTCCTTTTGCTAGAGAGTGTCCCTGCAACCACGGAAAGTATTAGTGGTAATCCTTTGCAATTTTCAACAATTACCTTTCCGGAAGTTCTAAATTTGGTTGGACAATCTTTTTCGCCAAACGCCTTTTGGCAAAACAAATCCCAACTTTCCTTTGGTTCCAGGGGACGCATTGGAAAAGGATTCTTAGGATAGCTAGCATATTGAGCAACCTCCATGATCCGAGTAGTCAGCAATATTCTACTCGTATTATTGTTTTCTGGGAACCATAGTCTAATCTCATCCCAGGCTTCCCTGCTCCATATGTCATCCACAACGATCAAATACCTTTTACCCTTGAAACTTTTTTGTAAGCGATCTGCTAATTCTGCATTATCAATTTCTACCTCATCATTTCCCTGATCTTGAGGATTGATTTCTTCTTTCACCCCAGTAGCGTCTTGAAGGAGGGATAGGAGCATATTTCTTAAGCTGTAGTCCTTGGACACAGTAATCCATTCACGAACATCAAAGAAATTCACAACTGAAGGATCAGAAAACATTCTTTTGGCGAAAGTTGACTTACCTATCCCACCCATCCCAACAATAGAGATGACTTCCATTTGAAACGAGTCTCCGGTAAGTTGACGCAGCATGACCTCTTGTTCAATGTTGTACCCCACAACGTTGTTATCAATGGTTGAAACATCCGATTGTGGTGAACAAGTACCACCAACCGAACCATTTCCAGCTTGCAGCTTGTTATTCTTCCTCTGCTTGCTGAGCTCTTCCTTCACATTATCGATGTCTGGTATAGCTTGTTGCAAGATTTTAAGAAGCCTCTCATTCGCCTCTGTTTGAATATGTTCATCCTTCTCCATAATCAGCAAAGCTTGTGATTCGATTTCATCTTCTACTTCATTTGCTAGATCTTTTACCTTTTTCTGCAGATCCGTCATCAGTTCATTATCAGAATTGTCAAGAAACTCTAGTAGAGAACCAACCTTGTCGTACAGTGATTCCAAATGTTCTTTTTTACCCTCATGAAGGTCTAAGCTGGATTGCGAAAGAAGGTGCATTGTTCCCATCAGAGACGTTACAGCTGCATAAGCGGCCATCTCTATTGCTAAGTACCTTCAGAGATCAATACAAGATTTGTTAATGAATAGATTTGCGGAATGTTGCCACTCGGAAAGGATAGATAAGAAGTTTACAACAAATGCTAAGTATATTTAAGCATTTTGCACACTGGAAACAACAAAGTATGATACAACTAATTATATCACAGTCAACAACTCAACATAGGTGGTCGTTAATTTCTAAGCAATTGTTAATTCTCATCAAGTTTTCCTAGAACACCAAATCATTGGCACAATGTTTGCACATAGCAAAAGATATTAATAACAGAACAAACAAAACGTCTTGTTATTTCCGTAAGAATAACAGAACAAACAATACGTCTAGTTATTTCCATAAGAGAATAACAGAACAAACAAAAAAAAGGAAGAACCATTATTAAGCCTCAACAACTAGAATATTTTTACCAAAATTATAGTTTTATTAATAACCAAGAGGGACTGAGAGCTAGTCTGGATAGACTTACAGAATATTGAAACGCTGAAGTTAAATTTTATGAAATCCAAACAATTTGTCATCAGGAAAGTAATTCAAACAGCATAGTCAAAGTTACACTTAAGGTCTGAAGCGAGGCACGAAACATGTTGAACGCTTCTACTTGAAATGCCCATTAGTGTTGTCATAAAGGCTCTAAGACATATATTTCCTTCCCAATGAGCGTCTCATGATAGACCTCCAACAGAAAACCAAAACTTTTGAATATGATGCTTTTTGCAATAGTCATTGGCACATTGTGGACAGTCTTGTCATGCCCATTGCAGACAGCAGAACAAAAAAAAAGAAAAGGATTCCAGCAACAACAGCAAACTCAGTGTATTTCCACAAGCGTATCATTTTGTTTCACAACGATTTGTTCTGTGTCTGAAGAAGATGATTAAGTTGCCTTTTGGTCATCATTAAGAGATCATCACGATAGAAGTTAAAGGAAGAAACTTCGGGATAAGAGCTGGGACTAGTCAGGCCAGTGAGTTTGGGATAACAAATTGGTGAAGCAGAGCTAAATTTGAATAAAAAAACCCATAACAGTATAACACAGTAAGTAACTCTTATGTATTCTGTTTATTTTTTCAAGATGACGCCTCACACTTTTGGATGGAAGTCGTTTTTCTTCACAATTATCTCAACTTATAACTTTATGTTATTGTTGTAACCAACATTTGGACATTGTTATCAATTTCTAATATTAAAAGTTTCATCAAACACAATCTGAAGTGTTATCACGAGAGCAAAAACATGGAAAAGCAAGAGCATGTGCCAACACAATACCAGTTTATTACAACACAATCAAAACAAGAAATTATTCAGTGTACAATCAAGCAATCAAAATAACAAAGCCAGAAAGAAAAAATGGTACAAACAAGGAACAATTATTGGCAGAAAAAACTCAAGACTTCTGACAGAAAATACATCACAGCAAACTCGACTGATTAACTTTAGCATGAAATTTCGTGGCTCTCTTGTACAGGAGTTCCCATCATCTGCTTAGTTACTCCTGAATGAGGCAACAAAATGTGAATCTTTACAACAAAAGTTGGCATCATCTCCTGCATTTTTGACAAACAGTTGTCGATATTTATCTGCCTCCAATATGGAAACATTCAGTTCAATGTCTCTTCTCATTTTCATTTGCTTACAAACCTCCAAAGAATGAGAAGTTATAATTACATTGCTTCTTGCGAAATCTTCAGATTGAGGCACACCTACATGATCCCAATTTATAGCTTCCCTTACATCAACTAGTATGAGAAGGAAAATCATTCTCTGGCAATGCTTTTTACACATCCCTCGTTATTTACCTTTAGGTTTAATCTACTGACAATTTGTGCTTTGAACTCTTCTTATGTCTATTGGCTATATGGGCAGTGTAACCTATACCACAACACCAAAAGACAGTTCAGAATTCTCATCTACTGATGTAACACATTTCATCAAAAGTCAAAACTTAGTCGTTCCAAATTATTTTACTTATCTCAAATTGTGTCATAGGCATAAACTTGAAGTATGTTGTTTCCCAAACTCTCTTGCTCTTCTTGGATCTCCTTAGCGAAATTCACAAGGGAAGGAGTACATCCCCATAACTCAATTCGCTTCAGTGTCATACTATCTGCAAATTCTTTAGGAATCTCTTGTAAGAAACGGCAGTTTTTGATAATTACACGCTCAAGGCATGGAAAAGAATCGTCGGTGGCCTTCCAGTATTTAAGACCCTTCTTCTCTAAGAGCAAAAATTTCAATTTAGGAAATCCCATCTCTGATACTTTCCAGACAGTTTCTCCAAGCTCATCACCAAACAACTTTAATGCCTTCAATTGGAGCACCTCGAGTTTGGGCAACTTGCTAATGATTGTCAGTTTTGACCATAATAGATGAGTTCCTTGAAGTGTCAGCTTCTTGAGATTCGGTGGGAATGAACCCACACATGGAACTGGATGCCTATGAAGGAAATCACTTCTGTAACGGTCGTATAATAAGATTCTAAGTGCTTCTAGCTTAGCTAAATATATAAGATTATCTAGGCATTTTGGCGCATCATAGAAGTGATTACTCTCACCACAAATCCCCAATTTTTTCACCTTTTTAATCCCTTCAAACATTTCTTTTGTCCAACAATCAGGTCTCAACCCATGAACACTTTGCAAGTTTTCCAAAACCCGCTACTTATTGCCAGATACCTTTGGAGGAGAACACAAATAAAAAAATGCAGAGTCGAGATGCCTCAATTGAGACATTTTCCAGGTTCCATCTGGTAAGTGAAGATTAACGGGTATATACTTATAAACATGACGAAAACTAAGAAATTGTAAATTCTGAAGTTTATAAATTGGTAGATATCCACTGAAATCAGCCCTCAAATACCTCAAGGAAACTAGGTTTGATAATCCGTCAGGTAAATGTTTCAGGCCTGATAAGAAGTTTGAAACGGTGTAATCCTATTTCATATTGAAATTTGTACGGTTTTACCGCAAGAAAATGAAGAGAACGTGTTTTACCATAAGTAGGGAAGGGAAGAGGAAAAAAATCTCGCACCGGCTGTTGATGAAATGAAACCCACCGACCATGTTGAGGAACATTGGTACCTGAAATTGGGGGATTTGATACATACAAAAGACTCTCACTTTCCGATTCTCTCAAGCATAAATCATGGAGAAGATCATGAATCTTACATGTCTTGATTTTGTGGCTATAAACATGTCACGTGGAAAACTGAATTAAAATTATCAAAAAAGGAAAGAGGTCATTCTATTTTAAACAAATTAAAAAGGAAATGGGTCATTCTTTTTTAAACGGAGGGAATATTATTTTACCCCTCTCGATTTCTTGATCAGTCGATGAAATTGGTTATGGAATTTCGAACTATTTGTTTAAGTATCAAACAAACACAAAATACAAATAATAGTATTAAACTAAGTCAAAACTCAAATTAATTGTGTTTCATTCACTTTAGAATATAAATTAATTAGATGCAATTATTTTTAATAAATATAAACTATTTATCTAACTAGCTAGCATGCAATAATTAGCAAATTGACTAAAAAAATAAATTTTTCCATAACTACTTGTTCAAAAATAACAAGCGAACTCATGAATAAAAATAAGAGAAAGAAGATCTTTTTTTCCTCTGTTTCGATTTTATTTTGTAAGACAAATCTGTAAAGTAAAATGAAGTATTTGTACCATGAATTCAATCTAAAATTGATTTTTTTTAAGTGTATTTGGAAGTTAATTTTATTTTTATTATTAGATAGAAAAATGAAAAAGAAAAAAGAAGAGGGGGTGGGTGGATAAGGGAACTGGGTGGGTTGGTGAGGAGGTAAAAGAGTACAAATGGACCCACATTATTGGTTGTGTCTCTATTATCTTAAAAATTTTCCAATTTTGTTTGTCCAACACATATTGATTCTTAAGATTTTACGGGACAAGAGTTAGTGGGTGTAATGATTGCATAAGTGAGTGGAGGGGAGGAGTATTGTAAGGTGCATATCATGAGCAGCCATGCAATAATAAAAATTCTAGAAATTAATGTACGTTTTCGAAGGATTTTCTGAAAAATTGAAGTATGTGGTTGAAGTTACTGGATACGTTACTTGACTTTCATTTAGGATTTTTCTTATAGTTATCACATTATGATGTAAGTTTTGAGACATGTTATTAAATAATAAGTGCATTATATTATATGAATCTAAATAAAGGCTTCTACCCTCAATTGAGACATTTTCCAAATTCCATTTGGTAAATGCATCCTAATGGATTTTAAGTCCGGAAGAAAAATAAAAGCTTGTAAATTGGTAGATATTCAATTCTCCCATAAACCGTCGTAGCTGTAGCTGTAGCTATAGCTGGTATTCTTGTAATCAGTTTAATAAATATTTTCTTTTAAAGTTCATATTTCGGATTGGATGTAGTACTTGAGAATCCTACCTACAAAGATTTGAAATTTGAATTTTAATATATGAAGCTTTCTGGAATGTCATTGGAAAACAGAGAATATAACAAAACTAAAAAAAGGAAACAACATATTCCAACACATATAAGTCTATCAGTACAGCTGTACAGACACCATTTTACATCATTCATTTACAGACAAAAAAGGAAAAAGTGTTCAGACACCACTTTCTTTATTTTAATAAAAAAATAAATCATAATCATGGTGCCCGGATCAGTTTGCACGCACCTTGATTAATTTTACATGATATCTATCACATCCCAACAACAACATTTGATGTATCAGGTAACTCTATTCACCGAATAAATGAAAAAAATCACATAGTGCTTTGTCTTTTTTGGAATTTGACTCGAAACCTCATAATTCTTAACCCACTTCATTGATCATATCTTTATTTTAGTAAGATAAAAAAAGGGGGATAATGCTTGTACAGTGACCACTAAGTCTAAGTCAAGCTTTTGATGCATGTTTTGCTATTTGGGTTCCACCACATTGCTCACTTTTCCAAAACTAATAATCACCTTCAATTATTTTGTTACAACTAAAGTAAAGAAAGTCTGAAAATAGGACTCCAAAATTCATTTAAATATTAGTGTAGGACATTAGGAGTACAATAATTGAGAGATACTCATCATCATGTATCATATAATAATCATAATAATAATAATAATAATAATAATAATATTATTATATTATATTATATATTAAAAGTGGGGAGAATATTAAGCAGAAGTTAGATTACCATTTTATCCTTACATTAAATTAAAATATTATAAATTATTTAATAAATTAAATATTAAATAGTAAATTATCATATCATATTATATTAAATATGATATACAAATATTATCATCATCATTCATTCATTCATTCTTATCTACAAATGTTAATTTATTTATTGCTAGAATAAAGAAGGAAAATGAAGAGTCATGAGAATAAGTAGTTATGGAAACTACAACAAATAAATATAATAAAAAGGCCTTTAACGAACTTGGAATGTGCTAAAAAGAAATCTATTTTTATTAGTTGAAGTGGACATGAGTTGAGGTGTTTACATATGCATACACAAAGTTAGAGTGCTTACTTGCCATCTGAGACCAAGTTTGAGTGTCTTAATGATTTTCATATTGAATCACACTTGTTCAGAAATAACACATAAGCAGGGTGGATTGAACGGGATATAAAAAAGGAAAATGAAAAGTTAAGGTACCTGATAATATCATATCTGCTCGTCCTTGTTCCAATGCTCATCAGTATTTTCCCTGGAGTTCATCTTTATACAACAAACGAAATCCATACTCCTCCATTCCTCCGGAGAAAGAAAACGTAATAAGCCCATAGTCATTTGGTGTATTGCCATTTGCCGTAGATGTATCCCATAAGCTAGCAAGAGGTACCAAGAAAAAATGAATAGTACATCCTGTATCATAATTTGGAAGAGACGATAATTCTAGTTTTTGGGTCATCCATGGCATCCCATCATCACGTAAGGGAATCAAGTGAGCTGTGGTGTCAATTAGGTTGCCAGAGTAACATACAACAAATCCCAACAAGTCATCACGTACATACCAATTTTCAGGCAAATTGACTGATACAGTTTTACCAGTTCCCCGATGGTGGAACCAACTTGGGATCTTATTCCCACAATGCACAACGGTAAACACTCTTAGTGACAAGGAATCTGAAGCAGAGATCATGCCTTGCTGCAACGAAACGATATCCTGAGACAAGGAACGTGGAAATGAAATATACATTGAATTTAGGTCCCTCATTACATTGTCTAGCATGTGAATGTCCGACTTCAGTTTCATGCTTCCGAAGATATCTGGAAATTTTTCTAAACTAGAGCAATCCCGTAGACACAGATACTTAAGAGAATCAATGCACAGATCTGGAAATCTCTTAAGTTGTATACAATTAGTCAATGTTAATCTACAGAGCTTTTTGAGAAATCCCAGGGAATGATGAATCTCTTCAAGATTCATACATTTTATCAGATTCAAAGTCTCCAAGTTTGGCATCCCCGTGAAACCTGGCAACTCTTTAAGCTTCTTGCAGTGTGATAAATTCAAGAATTTAAGAGCGCCAAGTTGGGCCATGCTTCGAGGCAAATGCTCAAAATTATTTCCCCAGAGATACAACTCTTTTAAAGAGGATAAACATCCAATGTCTTCCGGAAGTCCTCCATCTATAAGATTGCAGTAATTGAGATTCAGCTATTCCAATGAGCATAACCCTTCATTCACCTGTGGGAACACAAAGCACACTCCATCTTTATGGCCTACTTTTGTATTTCCTTTCTCAAAACTCAAGAATTTAAGCTTTTTCAAGCGGATGATGGAAGCCGGAGGCTGCGAGATTAGCCTACTATAGCTGGCATCAAGCTTCTCCAAGTTTTCTAAATCACCTATCTCTTCTGGCAAGATTTCAAGTTTTGAGCAGTACCGCACATGTAGCTTCACCAAACCTTTCAACATGCCAATGCTGCTTGGAAGAGCTATAATGTTGATCAAAAAGCTCAAATCTAGCTCCGTAAGACGTGCTTGGTGCTGAAAAACAGATGATGGTAGTTCCCCTATCACATTTTTTCTCATTTGAATATCTAACTCCAATGGCTTGATTCTTCCGAGGATTTCAGGGAACTTCTCCAAACTAGAGCAATGTTGTAGATTCAGAGACTCAAGAGATTCCACGTTAACATATGGAAACCTCTTAAGGCTTACACACCAACTCAAATTTAACTCGATGAGTTTCCTGGAACATCCCAGGGAATGGTGAACCTCTTCAAGATTACTACATCCCTCCAGATTTGGCATCCCCGTGAAATCTGGTGTTCGTATCAGGCTTCTAGAGAAGTTGAGACTTATCCTTCGTAGAGACGGAAAATGCTGCTATATATTCAAAACACAGAAAGAATGACGTTTGTGTTAAATTTACTCCTTAGACTAAAAATAAGTAATGACATTTAGATTATGAGAGTCAACGTGTAAAATTAGAAATTGTTTAAGTTTACTTTTATATGAAATTACATGTTCAGACAAAGGTAGAATACCTAAAACCCCCTTAAACTTGACATGTTTTATTCGGTGCACACTTGAATGTTGCAATTGTCTTAAGTAACCCCTACTCTCCTCGCAAATCACATACCAATCCCCTTCCTATTATTTGAACAGCTGTTGCTGGTTATTAAATCACTCAACGCAAAGCAATTGTATTTCACGCCGTTGCCAATTCAGGTTGGGGTATTCAAAAGACAACTCACGAGTTGTATCAATCAAAGGTGTATTTATGGTCACTAGATTAGTTAAGATGTCTAATTAACACTTGTTGTCAACATTGAGTGTCTATCTATGTATTTAACCACAAAGAAAACTAAAACTGAATTCAGCAATTGTACCTTTGTGCCAATCCATAAATAACGCAGCAAACTGTACTGGAGATCAAGATGAACAAGTCTTTTGGGTTCAAAATTTTCTGGCAATGATTTCCAAGGATACCAAATACACTCAAACCAATGCAAGTTGTTGGGCAGGTACTCAATTGTGTCATCATGTGTATGAAAACGACCGATGTATAGTACTCTAAGCTTTTTCATCTTTTTCATGGCTTTTTTGCTAAAGCATAGATTTTGAATGTAATGTAGCCAGATTGCTTCCACTGCTTTCATCCCCTGATATAAGGATCATTAGTCTACAAAGCATAGCTTTGAATCCAAATATCGTACAAATTTGAAGTTAATCCAAAGAATGAAATTGGGTTAAACATATTCAACGGCTACAGACTAATTCATGGCTTACTAACATAAGATAAAAGAATTAGGATGCTTTAATTAAAATGGCTACATGATGAACTAGCCACGTTATGAAATTTATATTACTTTTGCTTCTCCTACTAAAGTAAACAACTAAAATGGTGTACTTGCAAGAATATGAAGCAAGAGGAACAGATAACTGGAGTTGATTGCCCTATATGTGTTAGGAATATGAAAACCAGAAATTGAATATTACTGCATTGTTTAGCCTACTTACTGTATTGTTGACTATCACTTCTTCGAAATCTTCAGCGGCCCATAGTCTGCTCTGTTCTCCCGAATCTTTTTGCATTTTCACCACATATCTACCCATATCTTGAATCAAGTCATGCATTTCAATCGTATCATTTTTGGAGATGAAAACAAGAGATTTGTCAATTAGGACTTCCAATCCGTACTCAACACCAAAATCACAACTTCCAAGAATTTGAATGACTTCTTTTTTTTCATATCCTCGGAAGAAACATGCCATATCTAGAAATATCTTTTGCTCTTCGGGCTCCAGTCCATCATAACTTATTTTGAGTTTTTCAACAATTTCTGAAATCGAGTTATTCTTTATTTGGTCTACAGTTCTTCCCCACTGAGTTAGGCCTTTCTTATGCAACAACAAACCCCACACCTTGAGGGCTAAAGGAAGACCTTTAGCATTATTTACTAACTCCAACGAGAACTTCTTAAAACACTCATCTGGAACTTCTTTTTTGAAAGCATGTTGATTGAACAATTGCATAGCTTCATGATCAGGTAATGTAGGCACTTCATATATTGCATCATCCTTCTCTATCAAATGTCTATTTCTAGTTGTTACAACAACTCTGCTCCCATTACCAAACCAGCGAAGATCACCTGCTAAATACTCCAAATGATCACTATGATCTATGTCATCAAGCACAATTAGAACCTTCATTGAACAAAGTCTGCTCGGAATTATGCTCTTCCCTTCATACTTATTATTAACGTAATCATCTTTTTTCTTAACAGTTCAGATAGAAGGATATTTTGTAAAGAATGCATTTGATTCTTTTTTGCATTTTCTTTAACATCTGCAAGAAAACAAGCAGCTTTAAATTGATAAGATAAGGTATCAAAGATGGCTTTTGCTATTGTTGTTTTACCGACTCCTCCTATTCCCCAAATCCCTACAATCCGAACATCGTTGATTTCTATCTGAAGCCGGGATTTTAGTTTCTCTAAATGAGCATTTATTCCCACAACATCTTGCAAAGAAGATAAAGAATACACACTCTTGCATAATTTGGTAGAAATGTGGTCCACAATTTGTTGAATCTTCTCTGATTCAATCCTACATGAATAAGAAGATTGATTAAGATTTAAGTTAAACAGTTTATGACGATTTTTATGTTTTCTCTAGGACTATATATGCCTTCTTACTGATAGGAACATTTATAATCTACCACCATTCTTTTTTTTGGGAAAAAAATGTACAAGCATTTGAATGGAAACTCTTTGATTAAAAGCAAATATGTGTTTTTAACTCACCCGTCACGGATATCATATCCTTTTAGATTTGCCGCAACAGTTAAGGCAGTCCTCCATCTTTGCACTTTCTGCATTCCCTCGACATTATCCTTATACTTCGATTCATGTTTGGAAAATGCTTCTCCAAAGCTCTCCCTTTGGTTTCGAACATGTGATGGATCCACATCATAGAAAACCGGTATAACAGTTTGTTCATTTTTGTCCTTACATTCCATGATATTCACTAGTTCATTCAAGCACCACCTCGATGCACCATAATTCTTCGAGAAAACGACAAGGGAAATTTGAGACTCTTTGATAGCTTTCACGAGTTCTTCTGGAATCGAATCGCCATGATCTAGCCTTTTCACGTCTTGAAAAGTGAATATTCCCCTATTTTTCAAACCTTCATACAAGTGACTCGTAAATGTTCTACGAGTATCTTCACCTCTAAAACTTAGAAAGACCTCATACTTCCGTGGAGGACAGTTTTGTGAATTACTAAATGATGCCATTGATTCAGTTAACTAGTTGAAACTTGAGAAGAAAGAAAAGAAGATGTGGATCAGACAGATTGTGGTTATGATAATAGTTTATCATTCAGATGGGGTGGATTTATTGCTATTGGACCGACTAACTGGTAGATTTTCATTGTTGCATAATTGGACCGACTAACTTTGTCACATCTCGACTAATTACGTGGAATTCCTATCACTTCCCTCCGACAACACCTACCAACTAACTCTGTCCGCATAGGCTAGAAGAGATGAGAAGAATCACCTAAGATTTTTTTCCCCACCTGAATTGACCTTCTCTCAGCTATTTCATTGACCATCAGACCTTGAGTAAATGGTTAGAAATATACTGAAATATCATGTTTATAGAAATATACTGAAATATCATATTTATGCGAGTTTTCTATCTAAACTATGTATTCACTTTTTCTACCTAAGCTATCGACTATTTATCAAAATACGAAACTCAGTTATTCTTTTTTCATAACTAAAGGAACAATGTAGAAAAATTGTGTCTCTGAAGTCAAATAGAAGACCCACCTGATGTGCACCCTAAATGGATCCAAACTCCACAGCAATACGTACACCATGAACAGCTAAAAGTACAAGTAGATGAAGCTGTAAAGAAAAAAAAGGTACTTTATTTCTTTGTCACTGACAGCACCTAATTGAAGATAACGACAGATCAGAGCAACATTATTTTTTTAATACGAAAGTGGGCGATCCAAACGATTGATGTTATTTTGGTTTCCAGCTCGGTATTCGATAGCCAAATTAAAGTGTAACTAATTCAAATTTGCATTGATAAGTCCATTCAGGGTAGCCTCAAAAGGCTTGTTATTTTGCTCTTTGTTTTTTGGAATAGAAGAACTGAAGAATCAACTACAACTGCAGTTAATTTAAAAGAAGAAAAGAGTAGAGGAAGAAGATGTTAATAGAAATTACCTACTAATGCTGGTAGAAGTGTTAAATCATAGGTGGCCATTAGAATCCAATTTTTCGATGCGAACCTGGATTTAATCGTCCAATATAAGTATCCAACATGAAAGAAAAAACAAAAAAATTAATTTCTTCATCTTTTTTTAAAAAAAATTAAGTTGTAAATCTACATGGTCAGTTTTGCCTTTGGGAAAGAAGAAGAGGCTGAAAATGGTTTTATATCTTGGATGGGTTCTCAAACTAGTAAGGTATGTTTTGTTGGAAACAAGTTATTCGAGATTAGTTATTTTAAGATTGTTATTTATCTGCAATATAGAATATAAATGACATTATAATTTTAGAATAACTAATTTCGAGATAAGTATGTATTGTTATTTTAAAATATGAGATAAATTTGTTCTAAAAAAATCTATAATTAATCATTTCTTATCCCTCGTACTAAACGAGTCCTAAATTAGAGTAAGATGTTAGTTAGATAGTTGAGCAATGTCTCACTTATTTTCTATACTTTTATTTGTATTATTAGTGGTAGTATTACTCTTATAATTTTTTCTTCTTTCAATTTGGTTATTATCTAGTTATTTCTTTAAACTTCAATTATTATCGTATTGCCTATGATATTTTGTCATAATCTCTCTAACTTTAACGTAATAATATAATGTATTTACGTACACTTTATTTTCTCAGACTCCACGTGGTTGTTGTTGTGAACATCTTTAGGGCCTTACTCACTTACACATATCTAAAACTGAAAAGTCGGCCCACATTGAAATTTGACCTAATATGCTTTGAGAAAAGCCCGCCATCCAGACCTAATAATAACACAATTTACCATCTATAAAATCCTCAGATCGTCCCTTCCCTTCTTCCATCGCCGGCTTTGATGATGCCTAACTCATCCATTTTTTCCGATTGTTGTAAGTTAATTCGTTGAGTTGTGTTTGCTTAGTTATGTATATTTTGTCAGAATTTTTTTACTACTGCTATTTTTCTCAAAAATATAACCTTTTCTATTCATGATGATTCACTTTTGAATTTGGGGCGGGTTTGACTTGATAGCCGCATAACCCAAAATGTGAAAAAATCATCAGAAATTAATCCCTTTTTGTTGATTTTTTAGCAGTATATGAGTCTTTCTTTGAAAGAATCATATTGCTTTATTATCCGAAAATGGTATTCTCATATCCTATAGCCTTGTAGAGCAGAATCTCTGCTATTACTATTTGGGATTTGCCATGAGAAGTACATTTTTATAATCAAAATTCATATTTTAATGTTTTATTTTGGCCTGTGAGGAGATCTATTATGAAAAAACACCATCTTTCGGGACTGAATGGTCTTTTTAGGGCCTTGATGTTAATTCTGCAATTCTGAGGCCATTTGATAATTAGAGTGTAAACTAACTAATATTCTTTGATTTGTTGTACTCGAGTCGAGCGGGTAAGAAGGGATTATGACCTTACTTGTGTGATTTCATGTGAATTGTGCTTATGGACGGTCAAGTGCTGTTTAGATGAATTGACAACAGTACTTAACAAAAATACATAAGCTACATTGAAAAGCCACTAGGGGTTCCTTGTTCATGTCTTTTCTAGAGTTTCAATCAGGAAGACTATCCCCTAGAGACTGATATTTTTTGCAGACAATTTATTTTCTTTTCTGGGATCCTTTGGTTATTGGTTAGAGTTATGCAGTGATTTGTTATGTGGTTTAACTGGAAAATGCATTGGTGGAACACAATTTATAATGAAAAATTCATAAACAACAATAATAACACGAGACGCACCTTCAATGACATGTATGTGCAAATGCACTCGAATTTGATCTGCCACTTAACTTTAATGAATTCATTCAATTAACAAACAGTAATGAAAGATTCATTGGTACAACAAAAAGAACTTTAAACAGTAGAATTTACTCTATTAAACGGATGCCAAGACAATTTGTGACCTTAAGCAACACTGGAAAACTAAAAAAAATGGCCCAAAGTTCTCTTGGACACAACAATTTAAACAAGTGGAGGATATGATGAAGTGGTGGATGGGTAGGCAGCAAAAGTGGTAGAGAAATTAAAAATATTGAATAGTTATTTCAACGACATGTATTTGATGGATGATATGGAAAAGGTATAATGCTAGTCACTATTTGAATGATTAAACAAATATTAGCTAGTGAATTGAGTTGTTTCATTTGATGCAAAGTAAACAAATACTAGCTAATGAATCGTTGTTTCATTTGATGTAATGTGAAGAACTTTATTGGAGTTTGACATGTTGCGAAACTTGTTGAAAGAGAAGGGTGCCTTTAGGAATCTATATTACATAATAAATCAATGCAAGTACACATGCTATTTGGAATGAAGCCACTCACCCACTTCACTGACGATCTAGCCTCTTGGCATGTTCATCCGAATCTAGTATTTTTGATACGGAACATAATATATATGTGCAAACCTACTAAAATTTTCAACAAATATTAGATATGCATTAGATGTTGAAATCATTGACTTAAATTTCCTTCACACTTGGCAAAAACAACTTACTTCTAGTAGGGTAACATGAACCTGTTTCTGGGCACAAAACAATCCCGTGTTCATGTAGGGTCTGAGGAAGAACTGCAATTCCAGGGGTGTTATATCGAAATCAAAATTGATGATATAGTCGGAGGAAAGTTTCCATTCACCAACTCAAATTACACGATAGCATAATGGTTGTTCTTTTAAATGAAAAGAACATATCTATAAGATTCTCTTAGTGAACTACTCTGCTAGTAGAATAGCTAGTTTACATGTCAGTAACACTTTATTAGAGGTTCTCAAAAAATTTCTTCATCTTCTTGGTTGTCATCTGAGGTTAGAAGATGATTTAAAGCGACTTTCGCTTTCTTTGTTTCTTTTGACTTCTCCTTGGTTTCATCTCCATCACCCTTTCTCTTGAGCGATTCATCTTTCTCAGCCACAATTTCCCCTTCCTCAGTTGCAGCAGCTTTGTCATCAGCTCTCTCTATCTTCTCCTCCTGCGAAGATGACTTTGATTCTGATTCAACCTTGTTCTCTTCATCATTTAGAGCTTCTTTGGAGGATGCAGTTTCAGGTTGACGTAAAATGGAGCTGACTTCTTCATTGCTTGCGAGATCAATGGAGGTTTTCCCTGCCTTGTTTTTAGTTTTAACATTTGCACCTTTCTTCAGCAAATACTTGACGAGTTCTAAGTGAGACCCTTGGGCAGCATAATGAAGGGCAGTCATACCCTTGCGGTTGCATGATTTGACGGACACTCCAGAACTAACAAGAAGCCTAACAACTTCCAAATGACCTTTTTGAGCAGCAAAGTGAATTGCACCCATGTCATCCATAGCAGCAGCCCCAACATCAGCTTTGTTTTTGCAGAGATAATCCACAATCTGGGAATGGCCAGACCATGCTGCTAGATGGAGCCTGAAGACCATTTTAAAATGCATTAATAAGGCAAGATAATTTACAAATAAAAAGTAAAGCAAAGTGATATAAAAAATTACTGGATCAAAGTGACTCGATTCACTTGAGAGATGTTACCAAAATAAAGCACAGAGGGACATTCAAAACTGGCCACATTATGGTAGTATTGAAGTCAGCGGGGGTCAGAATCTCAGGAGGAAAGAAATTGAAAACTGAACGACAAAGTGACATTGATTAAGTAGTTGAATAAAATATCTTCAGAGGACAAAGGACATGACCAATGAGATAATAGACATATATCAGGTAATGAAGTGTTGACAACACAGTGGTGAGAACCAATCAGATATGAAGGGGACTTATGGAGATAAAGCAATATCATAAAACAATATGTGTCCATCCTTTCTTCTCAGTTATAGACAAATGAATTCATTGAACCTATAAAAGGTAGTATCATAAATTTTCACTTTATTTTAGTTTAATGATAATGTCCAGTTTGCATCCAGCTCGACTGTTCTATCGAGTACCTAACCCACGAGTAAATTTAGTGTTATGAATCATTTTGTTTGAGTTTCCAATGTACATCTCTTGTTCTCTTTTTCTATTATCTCAACATCTTTGTTAAGTCATCAAACAGCACTCATTGAGTGCAATACTTATACCTAGGGAGAAAATCTGTTCATAGTCAGCAATAAGAAGTAGATTTTTTCTATGATGAATATTCTTGGTAACTCAAAGCGGATCTTTCTCACCTAACAGTATGTTAATGTGGGGAATGAATGTTACAAGCCAGTAAAAATATAACAATAGCCACAGAATATATTTGGAGCATTAGTTTACATGTAAAGGCATAAAACCACTCATAAAGCAGGTGCTAAGAAAGTAGAGATAATCACACAACCTTAGGCTTGTGATAATCGCAAAAGACTAATCTTTGCCCGAAAAACTTTGTGAAGATCCCCTTTAAGAATCGCTAACAGCACAAATTGCCTTTCTTTGTCATGCCAAACTCTTCACATATGTTGAGTATTACTACAATATATCCACTTAGGCACTTCCTTTCTTTACTTCTAAAATCATAAGTACATGAGAAGACCAAATGTAAGCTCCATTGAATGAAGTTTTTTCTCATATATCAATGGATGTCCTATAAGGTTATCTCCATGGGCAGACCTCGATACAATCATTCTTTCAGATTGTCAAGTTAAAAATTTTAGCACTTACACAAAAGTAATACAAACGAATATTCTACATATTCTTTTTGGTCTGTAGCACTCCTCAAGGGGCAGGAAACATGGTCATAAAGTTCTAGCAGCTGAGGTTTAGATGTCTCTCCATAAATGAAAGAAGATACAAAGACCAAACCTTAGAAATTATTTATTGGAACAAGCATCCAAATGGGTAAAGAAAGCCTCACTTTGACAGGTGTCATGCCCTTGAAGTAATTCTTAAAGCTAAAAGTATGGTAGAAGAGAAAAAAATGTAATATATTGCCCCGGGGGTAACCCCTCAATCGGCAAAGGTTGGGAGACTTGTATCTTAGGTCACAGAATCAAGCCCTGCCACAACTGAAGCAAACTAACTCTGGTATTTAAGTTATTAAGGGTAGAGGGGTGGACTCATCCTCTTCGAGTTTCGGGGGCTGCAGTTGGGCCAAATGGTCTGCTTTAGATGGATTTCTCAGTTAAAAAAAAAAGAGGCAGAAAATGTAATATACATATGAGCAGAAGTTGTGAAAGATTAAGGCCTTCCTAGTTCCTTCAGATTTACTGAGAAGTTTGTTTGTAAAATGACATATAATGTGACCTAAAACTAACAGTTCGGTTTTTTTAGCATAGCTACAGCTTACATGGATGAGTCATCAAATATGCTAAAAAAGGATGTGATTAATCTCTAATACCAAAGCTAGCAGCTTAGAAGTTTGACTTGAAAACCGTCTGCAGAAATCTATATATTTTCTCAGACTTGAATATAAACATTCAGAATAACATTCACCCTCCAGCATAAACAAAGTTTTGTGTCAATAATGTAGCAAAACTAAAATTAATCAGAAGTCCCTTATCACAACTAAAGTCATAGGTACAAAAGGAAAACAGCATATACAGTGGGAAATAAAATCAGAAACACCTCAAAAAGTAAAATAATGTAGAATCTTAGTATAACTTCTATCAAAACTAGTGGATTTACAGTCCTCTTTGTAGGAAATACAAAGTAACAGTTATTCAGGAAACCAAATATTCTCAACTTCTATCAAAATTTAGCTAATAATACACTAGCGGTGACGACAAAATGGTGTTTTGCCCTTTGCTTGTCACCTTAGCTACCCAGAGACGGACCCTAGATTCAAATCAGTGGATGCAGACCCACTACTCTTTTGCCACAATGGGTACAAATGTTCTGTTGCCACAAAACAACATTCGCTAATTAGCTCCTTAACACTTCCCAATTCCTTTTTTTCTGGATAAGTTCCTTAAAGTGAAATTATAGAAATACCCACCATCAAAAAGATTCATAATTCCATCTTCAAAAAGATACTACAATTCAAATTTAGATATTTCAGCAACGTATTACACCCTCATAGTACATTCCCACCTACAAAAATATATGATTTTCTACAAACGACAAGTGTTTTGCCCTCGCTTATCACCTTAGCTACTCCACGATGGACCCTAGATTTCAAACCAGTGAGTGCAAACTCAGTACTCTTTCGCCGCAATGGTACAAATGTGCTGTTTCCACAAAACAACATTCCCCAATTAGCTCTCAGATACTTCTCACCTTAGCTACCTCGCGAAACCCCATTCCCACCTTGCTTATCACCTTAACTACTCCACGGGGGACCCTAGATTTTAAACCAGTGGATGTAGACTCGTTACTCTTTCGCCAGGATAGTACAAATGTGCAGTTGCCACAAATGAAACATTCCCCAATTAGCTCTCAATTCCTTTTCATTTTCTTAGTTAAGTCCCAAACTAGAAATACCCACTATCAAAAAGCTTCATAATTACATCTTCAATCATTTTATTGAATCCCACAAATACGAATATAGATGTTTCATCAATGAATTAGACCCTCATAGTAAATTCCCACCTCCAATAACCCATTTTGTGAAACCCCATTTCGTTTTTAAGTCAAAATTCATCAAAACAAACACATAAACAATAGAGAGTTCTAAGATTGAAGAAGGAGATTAATGAAAACATACGGTGTACGAGAGTGTTTATCCCTAGAGTTGACAGCTAAAGGATTGGCGCTGCATAGTGTTTGAACAGCGTTAAGATCCCCAGTTCGAGCCGCCGCGTGCAGTTCTTCGTTCCTATCACTTGATTGTCTCTTAGGGTTCCCCATTTTTGTGAAATTGGAGCTTGGAACTGAAGATGAAGTTTTCTTTAGGGGAGTGAAGCAATTTAGGAAAGACGGAAGATTTTGTAGAATGAGGAGGAGAATCAATTTATGTCTTTTTTTTCCCCTCAAATACATTCCTAGTCATACTTGACTTTTTTCGCGAGTTTCATATCTTTTCGGTCTATTATTTTTTTTATTTATCTAAATTATAACTCAGCTTATATACTTAAATACACTTCGATGATGAGTTGATTTAGTATTTATTTTCATTTAATAATAGACTCGCATAGACCAACTCAGTAATAATGTGTGTTTTAATACAAATGGAGGAATTGTTTGGTTATGAAACTTGTGAAAAATGTGATGATTAATTAGGTAAATAGAATAATCTATGATTGAGGTGTAAAAGTTGCAAGAAGGTAATTATTTAGGTGTTTTTGTTTATGTATACGAGTGTTGAGAAAAATTGTCGTCATAAAAATATTCTAGTAATTACAAGGTTGGTCCAAATATGTCCTCATTTATTAATGACGGAACCTCTCCAATACATCAATATTTTGCACAGTGAAAAATAGTTAAATTTGTCCTTGAACTGTGGAATAGTGTAAATTGCCGTTAAACTTTGAAGAAGAGAGTCACTTTCTTGCGATTATAACATTATCTTCTTCAATACTTAGAACTTTCAACGACAATGTCTTAAGCTCCACACTCAAATTAATCATTCGCAAGCTTCAAATCATCACAAATAAAATTGAAATAATAACAATCATATCAATAGTTAAATCTTTATTTCTAGTAAAACTTCATCAATATAACTTTACCGCTCACCAATTTCATCTATAGTGATGCCAAAGCTCCACATTGAACTCATAATATTAAAATAAACTTAGGTACACAATATTTTAACTTTTAAATAGTTTGCAGTAATATTATGATGTTTAAGATAAAGTTATAATGGTTGAAAGTCAAATATTCTTTTGACAGAGGTAAAAATAGTGTTCATAAGAAAAAAAATTATAAAAATGAAAGTGTGAGCGAGACATTTGAATGTAGTACGTAGTTTTTTTATTGAATTTTTTTGAGCAACTTTTTCATATAGCAAACATAAAAATTATATTTATATGTTATAACTATAGTTTGCATAATTGCGCTTTATAGCAAATTTTATGTTTGCTATGGAGCTTTTGATTTGTATAATTCGCTAGATACATTCAATTTTATACAAATTGTTCAGTTTTGTATAAATTCATTTAACATTATAATTTGTATAATAAGATATGTATTTGTATAATTATAAGTGTATATGACGAAAATATATATATTTGTATTTGAATATATAATTTTTTCTCTCTTTATACAAACACAAACACATTTTATACCGAAATGTATAAAATGGTTAATTGTATACCGAATCAGATGGCAAAAAATTGGGATGTTTGCTGCGAATTACAAATAAAATAAACTATAGCTATATCATTTAATTTGAATTAATAGTTTGTTATTTTATACAATTTTCTCAAATTTTTTTCTATTTTATGAGTATTGTCGAAATGACTTAGTCATGGAGTAATGATGATCTTCAAGCGGCGGTTTCAAGAATTGGGAGATATAATAAATTATTATGATATTGATTGATTTAGAGTTATTATAACTATGTTTGAGAAAAATATTGAAATCTAAAGAATTACTCAAAATTCACGATAGCATCCAAGATAGACCATCAACATGTGACACAACTAATAAGAAATCACCTCAACATCCTATAAGGAGGTCTCATGCTAAATAGCTTCAAGAGAAGTTAGCTAGGCTACAATTAAAAATTAAGAAGTGAATTTTGTTGGAATTAAGATGAGCTAAAGGACATGGAGATGCCTCACAAACATGAAGTACTAGTAAGTTTATACGTATAATGTTAGGGAAAATGCATAAGTACCCCCAGCCTATGTCCAAAATCCCTGAAACACACCTAATCTTTACTAAGGCCCTATTACCCTCCCGAACTTATTTTTTTATTATTTTTTTATCACTTTTTCGCCTACGTGACAATATAAACCAGATAGGTTGAAAGTTTTGTTCAACACGCGTTGGGCCCCACTTTTTCAACTTTCTAAAAAGTAAGCTATCAGTTCAAAATAGCTTTTACACTTCCCAAAAATTCAAAAAAGCTATCACTTTACGTAAGCTATCACTTTTTCAACTTTCTAAAAAGTAAAACTATCACTTTTCAAGTTAACTTTACCAAAAGGGTGAGAAAGGAGCAAGGGAAAGAACATTATCTTCAAAAACATTGATTTCAGAAATTCGATTTACAGACTCATAATTGATTTTTGTTGTATTTTAGTACTTAGTGTTCGATTTCAGTTGTGCATGTGTGGGTCGATTTTAGTCGTGCATCTGTGGGTCGATTTCATTCTTCTAAGTCATCAATAATCGTGATTGAGTTCAAAGGTTAGTTTTTTCTTTATTTTATTTTGTTTTTTGTTATTGTTATACTTAGATTTCGTAGGGTTCATGATATGTTGTTAAATATTGGTTTCGATCTTTGAGTGAAATGTAACTTCATGCTTATTTTTTAGGGTTTATGTTATGGTACTGTTAGATATCAAACTTCGTATGTACCTTGTTATTCATATATTCATATTGTAACATATGTTGTTATGGTATATTCTAAAGTATTTTTCAGTATGGGTTGGTTGGGTGGTATTATATTTGTGTGAGTTATGTTCTCATTTTAAACATACAAGAAGACAAAGACGAGTTAGGTGTTGTGTTGTATTGTGGGGTTACAGTAAAATAACTTCATGTTGGGTCTTGTGTTGTGTCTGTGTGGGGTTACAGATAAATAACTTTATCCTAAGAAGAAAAAGATATGTTGTGTTGTGTCTGTGTGGGATTACAGACCAAATTCTAAGAAGACAAAGATATGTCGAGTATTGTGTTGTGTCTGTGGGTATGTGTGAAAAGTGTGTGTGGGGTTATAGTTACATTAAAAAAATCCAATAATTATTGACTTTAACTTGAATTGTTTTATATTTGTTTGGGCGTGTGTGTGTTTCTTTAATCAATTATTGTAGTTTATTAGTAACGTGTACTTAATTATTGTTAATGTTTATGCATATAGGTATGAGTGGATTTACATTCATTACTTTAAAGTTGTATCATGGTGGGGCCTAATTGTATGAAGGTAAGGAAGCAAGATATGTGGGTGGGTTAGTGAGTGAATATGTTGATGTTGATGTGGATACAATATCATATTTTGATATTAAAGACTACATTAAAGAACTAGGGTATAACCCAAATTGCAAATTTAGTATCCCGCCACCTAACAGTTGCATCTTAAGAAATATTGACAATGATGATATTCTCTTAGCAATGTGTAATTATTTGCAAAATGGGGCGGTTTTGGAAGTATATGTCCACTTGCCTGAAGAGGAATATGGTGCAACTTTTAATAAAGTAGGGACCACTAAAAATAGGGCTAGTGAAAACATTGAATATAATGAAGTAGGTGATGATGCTTTTAATGGGGTAGATGTATCTCTAAATACTACCTCAAATATTCCTTCTACATCAAACCCAACAACTCCAAATATTGATCCATCAGATTCTGAAGATAGTGAATACTCTGTAAAAGGATCTGATGAGTCAAGAGAGAGTGATGATTATGAAGATAGTGAACTACTTGAAGATGATCAATATGGAAGTGATGTTCATGAGGAGCTGATTCAACTGAGGGCTGAGAAAAGATCATTTCTAAGAAGGAGGAAAAAAAGGGAGAGAATTCCTGCAGATACTGAAGAAGTACCGTGTGGTAATACTGGAGCAGATCTTAGGTTTGATGAGACTGTTATTAATACAAATACTTTAGGAAGAAGGCTAGGAGGTGATGAACCATATTATGCAAGTTCTGATGCTTGTAGTTCTGAAACTGACACGGATGATAGTTGTCTTGAAGAAGGTGAAAAAATGAGGTTGAAACTGCCTAACACAAAAAGGAAAAAATATACCACAGACAGTGTCGGATTTGATCCCAACAGTAAGAAGATTGTGTGGCAATTGGGTATGGTTTTTGAAAGTGTAAAAGAGTTTAGATTGGCAGTCACTAAGTATGCAATTCAGAGAAGGGTTCAAATTGAAAAATGTGTGAATGAGCCAACTAGAGTAAGGGTGAGATGTTGCAAGGTAAATTGCAAATGGTTGTTATATGCAAGTTTGGACAGGAAGACTAATAACTTTGTTATTAAGACTTACATGCCAATACATTTATGTCAAAAGGCTTCTAGAAATTACTTGTGCAGCTCTAAATTCATTGCTAGTGTTTTTAAAGATAAAGTGATTAAGCAACTAAATATCAGAGTGTTCAAGTTGCAAGAGTTAATCAGGAACAAGTATAATGTGCATGTTGGTAAGACCATAGCTAGAAGAGCAAGAGCTAAAATTTTGAATGAAATTATGGGTGATCATGTTAAGGAGTTTGGGAGAATTCTTGATTATAAAGATGAGTCGTTAAGGTCTAATCCTGGGAGTACTTGTGTGGTGAAGCTTGGTGAAGCTAATGAATATGGTAGGGTAGTATTTGAGGCATTTTACATCTGTTTTGTTGCACTCAAGATGGCATTCATGTCAGCTAGAAAATACATTGGTTTGGATGGTTGTTTCTTGAAGGGGTATGCAGGGGTCAATTACTTATTGCAGTGGCCAAAGATGACAATAATCAAATGCTTCCACTTGCTTGGGTTGTAGTTGAAAATGAGAACATAAACAATTGGAGTTGGTTTATTTCTCTATTGCAAGAAGACTTTGGGATTAGGAAATGGAACAAGTTTCACCATTATGTCAGACATGCAAAAGGTAAACTTGTTTTTATTTCTCTGTTGGTTTACTATTTTTTCAACTTAATTATTTAATGTTTGTTGTAACTTGTAGGGACTGGATATAGCTATTAAGGAGTTGTTGCCAGCTTGTGAGGAAAGAAGGTGTGCTAGCATATACTAGCAAATTGGTTAAAGAATTGGAAAGGCCTGCAAAGGAAGAAATTGTTCTGGAAGTGTGCTAGAAGTACTTTTGAAGCTGAATTCAGAGAAAATCTGGAAGAGCTGTCTAAACTAGGTACGGGTATAGTGGATGATCTAATTTACTATGATAAAAGAATATTGGTGCAAAGTGTATTTTAATTGTGAAGTCAAGTCTGATGTAATAGATAATAATATGTGTGAGAGCTTTAATGCTTGGATTTTGTCTGCAAGGCATAAAACCATTATTAGTATGCTTGAAGAGATAAGGATTAAGGTCATGACTAGGTTAACTAGGTTAAGTGAATTTTCAAACTCTTGGATAACCAACTTCTCTCCAATGTCAATGAAAGTATTAGAAGAAAATATTGATAAGTCAATGACATGTAACATTGAGTTTAATGGAGTAACTAGATATGAGGTTTTAGATGGATACAAACAACACATTGTATGTTTGAGAAAGAGGGAGTGTAGTTGTAGATATTGGATGTTGAAAGGAATACCATGTGCACACGCCTTAGTTGCAATGTTGCATAGACAATATGATCCACATGATTTCATTCATCCATGCTACTCTAAAAAGAGGTACTTGATGACTTACTCACATTTCATACAACCTATGAATAACATGCCAATGTGGCCAGAATCAAGAAATCCTTTTGTTGCTCCACCAGTGATTAAAAAAATGTCAGTCAGGCCTAGAAAGCTGAGAAGGAAAGAGGCTGGTGAAACTAAGGTGTCTGGTAAACTGTCTAAAACTGGACTAACTATGACATGTAGTCTTTACCATGTTAAAGGTCACAACAAAAGAAGTTGTCATTTACGAAGGAGTGATGAAGTTGGTTCTATTGCCGGGGAACATAGAGCTACCCTTACTTCAAATGTTGAAGAACCATCAAGCTCAAGAAAGGGAAGGGGAAGGGGAAGACCAAAGGTACATTACTATTTTGTCACTTACTTTTAAAGTTTAATCAACTTACTAATATAATAAATGTTTTCTTGCAAATTAGAGATCAACAAATATTGAGAGTGAGCCTATTGCAAAAAGGGGGAGAGACAGACCTAAAAGTGCAAGTAAAAGTGCAAGTGCAAGTGCATCAAAGGTTGCACCTAGAACCACTGCACCTCCAAGAACTTCAAGAACACCAAGACATGAAACAAGTGCAAGTGCAAGTGCATCAAGGGCTGCACCTAGAACCACTGCACCTCCAACAACTTCAAGAACACTAACACATGAAGCAAGTGCAAGTGTAAGTGGTGTTGGAGTATCATCAAGAACCTGGAGTAGTAGAGAAAGGGGTAGGGGACTGGGAAGTACACCAAGAGGTATTAATCATCCACTTGAAAGTTGGTTTACATGTTCTCAAGGTAGTACAACACAGGGTGTACACCAGAATACAAATGTTGCACCAAAGGAAACTGCTACTGCCAGGAAAGGAAAGGGTGTTGGAAACACAACTCAATTTAAAAGCCCAAGAGTAACTGGAATGGGTGTGTTTCAAGCTGAAAATGGTTTCAAAACTTTCAATGTAAGTATGTGATGCATTCATATTGTTTGTACTCTAATGACTTGATAACATCTGTTCTCTAATAACCTTACTTCTCTAAAAAATTTATAGCCTGGACTGCCAAGTAGCAGAATATTAGTTGGACCAAAAAGAGTTTTGAGATCAAATGTTGTAACTGGGGATGTTGGTTTCAAACCAACAAGTGGATTGAAGTGGAAAGGAAATCAAGCAATCACAACTAGAAGGCTCCAACAGATTAGAGATCAATCAAGGCTTTAAAACCCAAATGATTCCTCCTCTTCACAGCCTCGAGACCCATGGAAACTATAATGTTGATATCAATGGTGTTTTCTTAATACTGTTTTGGTGGCCACTATAAGTACTATTTTGTTTCATGTTTAAAGGAAAAACAACTATTTCCTGTTTTTTGTTATATGTATGTATGAAATAGTACTAAAATTATGGGTACTTATGCAATGTGAAAACTTTATTTTGCTTTTAAGTTCACTTTTAGAATCAACTTTGTATTGAAAATTTGCTCTTAACTAATGAAATTCTGGGCACTTATGCAATGTGACTTGTATTATTTATGTGAAGCTTTGTTTTTATTTGCAAGAATAGGTACTGCAATTTTGGGTACTTATGCAATGTGTTTTGTGTTATTTCTGTGTAGCTTTGTTGGGAGAATAGGTACTGTGATTAATAACTCTTGATTTACTTCATTTTACAATTTCAAACACAAACAAATCGTGGCAAATAGAGAATTAAGACAATTTCAAACACAAACAAATTCAAATTTTCATCACGGTAGAGCAAATAAAGGTTTCAATACCACAAAATATTATGGCAATTTCATTTGATCCTTCAACCTACCAACTTGGGTTAGAAAGCTAACAAATATAACAACAAAACAAATCATCAAACAACAAAGGAATTTCCCAAAACAACGACAACCTTCATCATTTTTCTTCATTTTCATCCCTTTCATCTTCTTCTCTTTCAAATCACCCATTTCTTTTACATCGCGACCCTTCTCCTTTGAATTGGTGTTGAGATTTTCATAATGATTTTGAAGACTTTCATCTTCATCCAAAGGAATTTTTTCTTGTTTTGACTGTTCAATGTTGGAATTATCAAGTTGTTCCAATTGCATCTTCACACGCTCATATTTTTCTTCTAACTCCTTAATCCTATTTACCAATTTCGGAAGAATAAACCGAGATCTTTCATCAACTCTCTCCTTGTCTCTCCATCTAAAAAAATTACAGTTCGTGGCCTCATAGTGAGGACAAGACCAAAATCGTCTTTCGGGATTGCTATCTAACCAAGACGTCTGCATTTGCAATAAGATTCCATGCTTGCATCGCACTTCCGCATTGATCATTGAATCATTCTCATCTATACACAACTTATTCAACTCGAATTTTGTCATAACCCTAACATTTATACATAACAATTGTGAAAGAAATTTAAAATCAGAACTAACAATCGACATAAAAAGGTGTAAATATAAAGAATATATTAAAATTTTACTTTACCTTTTCGAAGCAAGGAGCAATTTAACTTGAATGATAATGATAATGGAGGTTTTTTTTCTAAAGATGAAGAACAATAAAGAAGAAGACAACTTAGTGAAAGATGAAGAACAATAAAGAACAATAAAGTTTATTTTAACACGTGGCCAATTTTTATTGGTCAGTGTTGTCTAAAAATTGCACCCACGCGCCTAACATAGGTGAAGTCACGGACTCAGCCACGTAGGCGAAAAAGTGGTAAAAAATTAATAAAAAAATAAGTTAGGGGGGTAATAGGACCTTAGTAGGTTAGGTGTGTCTCAGAGATTTTGGGCATAGGTTGGGGGGGGGGGGGGGGTACTTATGCATTTTCCCAATAAAAGGATAAGTAAGCAATATTATGTAGACATTAATCATATTTTATTGTGAAATTTGAAAAAAATGATTTTTTTCAAAAGAGTTGAAAAACTACATAAAAAAATATATCACACCCTAAATAAAAGGAGATGTATTTTCACATGCATATATATATATATATATATATTTATGATGTATTTTTGCTCATGAAAAGTATATCACACTATCATGGGTGTGTTTCATATTGAAGTTATGAAAAATGTTTTTAGCGAAAATATTTACTCAAAAAACGAGTGAATTTTTTATTTATTTTTCAATGGTTTCTTTGGTCCGCAGGACCTACCCAACATTTGAGACTCTTCTTCTATCTCATCGCTCAATGCCTCGACTTTCCCCCGGCCATAATTGCTAACAAAATATTTGTGCGTATATATATATCAATAATCTTTAGAAGCGAGGCTGAATTAACAGAGATTAAAGGAACGATGGACAATTTCAATTGTTTCATTGTGAAAAAGAAAAGATAAGAAAAGAAACATGTGACAAACTCTTTTCATATCCATGTGGTGAGAGTTAAGAAGGAGTAATTTTCCTAGACAGTCACCCATGTTTGAGAAATTACTTATGAATATCACTTATGTTTGTTTTAGGACTACAATATCACCCAACTTTGCCTATTTTTCTCAAAATATACTTGAAACAAAAAATACATTATCTCTCTCCTATTAGAATGTCATGTCACATTTTTTAATTTATTAATAATATTTTTTAATTCTTTAAATGATAGCTTGTTTAATGATCTATCAGAGAGCATTAATACATTCTCTATGAAAATCTAGTTACTTCAATTTTATAACGAAAATCTTTATCCTATGTTTCATTTACGAGTATTTGTCGTTATATCCATACAAAAATTTAGTCTTGTTGTCGAGGAAAAAATTAAAGTAGTTCCTTGAAGCTGATGAGGAAACAATAAATTTAGTTGGATATTTAGAGATAAACTAGATATTAGGAACATTGATTTTTACACAAACTATAAACATCTGTTGCTTGTTCATGGTAAAAAATCAAAGGTTTCTTATTCATGGTAAAAAAAAAAAATTTTTACACAAACTATAAACATTTGTTCAAAGCTTAGGCAGATTCAAACAATAGAAATATCCTATTAAAAAACAAGCAAGCAATAAACCCCTAGTTTTTAAGAAAATTACTCCAATATCATGTTAAGTATTCAAATTGTTTCACAATTCACACTTCAAAAATAAAAGAATCAGAAGAAAACTTGAATTTTACGTCGTGGCAATTTCTTTGGTTGACATCAACGGTATACAACGGCTCAGGAGACAGTTCCTTATGCAAATTCGTTATTTTATTCCTTGAAGAACCGGAGGAAGCCACATATTTTCTTGAAGAATCGGAGGAGCTCATATTACAGTTCCTTATGTAATTTTTTTTACTGGATATAATATATGGGTTGTCTAATTTTTTTTAAAAAATTGTTAATAATAAAAAGGAATAATGTGACATGGCATCCTAGTAGGAGAGAGATAATGTATTTATTGTGTCAAGTATATTTTGAAGGAAATTAGGTAAAGTTGGGTGATATTGTAGTCCTAAAACAAACATAAGTGATATTCCTAGGTAATTTCCCAAACATGGGTGACTATCTAGGGAAATTACTCAGTTAAGAAGGCTAGCTCTTTCTCTAACGAATTTCGATTAACAAGGAAGAGAAAAATCGAATGAGTGTCGTGTAAAATTGTAGAAAAGATGAGAACAAGCAATCAACTTCCAACTTTCATTTAGTTTGTGAGTGAATATGGTTGCTAGCTACTGAATAGGAAGACATGTTTAAAATCGAAAAGCTTTGATGTTATGAAATGCATATATTAAATTTTAAAGACAAATAAAAAATATGTTGAAACTAGCTCTTATATAATATTAGCAAAAAACTAGTCACTAAACATGGATCTTGCACATTTATGACACATTCAACTGTTATAAATCTATATATACTATAAGAAATAACAATTAAAGAACAAAAAGTTCAAAAGATCCATAAAACATCCCTTTTGTGAAAAATATTTGCTAGAAGAGGCTACAAAAGAAGATATATCTTATATAATGCTAATCATTATATATGTGTTGCATGAATATCTCATTAATTATTCTAACTTTTTAAAAAAAAATTAAGAATAGAAATTATGAACACAAAATTTTGAAAAATAAAACCTCCGTCTTTTAATTTGGAAAATATTTTCTACATGAAGGTACAAAGACGACATATTTTATATATGTATATTTACGTTTTCATCTATATTTTCATCATGAATTTTCTTATAGCAATCTTGGCAGTGGTAGATCTAGGATTTCCATTAAAGGGGTTCGAAAAAAAAGAGTAGTGCCTAACTCCTAAGATTTGATCTTGAAACCTCAAAGAGAGTTTTGAACCCCTCGACCACTAAGCAAACATCTGATCTTACATTTAGGAGGTTCAAAATCAACGATATAAAAATTATTTTAAATACCTTAAATATACTACGTAATATTTTGCTGAGGGAGTTCGGATGAACCCCTCGGCAACCTCTAGGTCCGCCACTGATTCTTGGGAGCGTCACTTCTAGAATAGATCCTGCAATATGCGATTCAAATTTAGTCGAGCAATAAACATCAAATAAAAAACCAAAAAAAAAACACACATTTCTCCCAAACAGAAAAATATAGATTATTTTTTTTCGTGAATTCTCTAGAGCATTTTGGAAGAGCTTTGGAAACGTGATGTTCACGTGTAATACGTTATACTTCTTTCCAAAATAATAATATTTTAATTTATTTTTTCTTACCCTACTCACACTTTTAATTTTAAAAAACCTAACCGTTTTTGTTTTTTATTTCAATTAAATAACCGGGTTTCATACCGTGGATTTGGTTCCCGGTTTTTTGTTTCCTTGTTTTCTCCTCCAAGCGGTAATCCCACTATATATAACGCTTCTCACTCAAAAACTGAGAAAGCAAAAAAAAAAAAAAACACTTTCTCGAATTCTCCGCAATAGGTAAACTTTGATCTTCCACCTCTTCATCAATTGTTTTTTAGATTCAGAAATCAATCACGATTTGTAATTCGAAGTGAAAATTTGATATCTAAACTTTGAATCTGTGATGAATGTTGTTTTTGCTGCAGTTTTCATGTATTTTTTCACTGTTCATCTAGTAGGTGAAATGGCGTAGAAGAAATTGGATTGATTTATTAAGTTTCTCTCGAATTCTCAGCAGCATTTTGGTAAGTTTGATCTACCTGCGCTTCATCAATTTTTTTTTTCGACGGATAAAACAATAACAATTGAAAATTCTATATCTAAACTTTGAATTCATGATGAATTTTTTTTTTTGCTACAGTTTAAACCGGATGTGTTTGTGTTAATTAAATTTTCATTGAGGAGGTGAAATGGACAACTGAAATTTTACTATTTGTGAAATTTTAGTTTCATCGAGTAGGTGAAATGGCTTAGAAGAAGTTGGTTTAATTTCCTACGTCTTCTCACGAGTTCTCCGCGGCATTTTGGTAAGTTTGAGCTTGCTCTAATACATACAGCCTCAAAAACATGCTGAAGGACTCAACTGAGTTCTCTTCTAAATCTGTCCCATTTTTTCTCCAAAATGTCACACTACTACATGGGAAAGAAGAAAATCACCCAAGCAAGTTTCAGGAAAAGTTGCATGCGAGGAAAAGGTGACCTTGAAAATGCTAGCTGCACCGACAAGGGTGTCCTCCATCATACATCGGCAAATTGGGGGGCTGAAATCCATGAGCCTAACTATAGCCCTCGCCTTTGGCATGGTACGATGTTGCATACAAACATTGTGGTGATAAGGTCCAACTCAATTTTCCCAATCATGTGCACACAAAAACCAAGCTCAGAATTTAACAGGCTCTAGCTATTTGATGACACACAGTGGAGTTCAAAAGAGGGCTACAGTTTGGCTCACGGATTTTAGCAACCCATTTCCCCATGTACATTGGATGACAATCTTGTTGGGACAATTTGCATTTTCAGGGTCACCTTTGCCTGACGTGCAGCCTTTTCTGAAACTTGTTTAGGTGATTTTCTTCTTCCCTGTATCAAGTGTAGCATTTTTGGGGAAATGAGACCGATTTGGAAGACAATTGAGTCAAGTTATTCAACATGTTTTAGAGGTAATATTGTAGTTAAGAGGACAATAAATGGAGGAATTTGATTTCTTATGTGTCTGTATACATGTGAACTTAAGAAGTTCACTAATACTTATCAAAAACAATCAAACATTTTGCTTGTAGTAGCAATTAACACGGAAGCTACGCATGCATATTTTTTGGTCTCATGCAAAGATCGCCGAGAGGGGACAATACATTACACCTCAGAATACTTCTTTTCTCGAATTTCTTTTTCCTTTTTAAACTTCTCCAATTATGACACTACTGACCAAAATCATTACTTTTTTCGTCTTCTTCCAAGGTGGATGAATTTGAATGTTTATAAAAAAATGAAGTGAACCCTGATGTCAGTGCTGAAAAAGTTGATATTTAGGTTCTGGACTCGTAGTTTGTTGGTGTCTTCTTTTTATAGAATTTTTTGGCTCAGACAGATGCTATTTTCTTTCTTCTGAGAAACCAACTAAAATGACCAGTGCTAAGAAAGTTAATATCTTGTGCTATAAATTAATGTTGGTGTTTATATCAAAGGATTTTCTAAATTACTGTTTCATCCTTTTTGTCTAAGCTAAAATGTTATGCATATATAACTGATGAACTCCTTATGAATTTGGTGTCAAAGTCTTCACTCTTTTTTCTTTTTGAACTATTAAATTCTTATTTATCATTACCTTAATTCTACTATTTCTTGTGCTATTGGTTTCTATATTTTTGGTCGACAGTTCAGACAAACTCTATCAATAGAATTGGAGACGCATTTAACAAAATCAATATAATTGCTTTTATATACCATGTGATTGTTTTGATCATCGTTATGAACGTTGAAGGACAAAGGAGATAAGCTTGAGAAGATGTTAAGGCATTGCTGATGGGAAAAAGATAAAAGAGGTATGTAGGGCATGAATCTATGATAATGAAATATCTTACTCTTAACTCTTTTTCCTTCTTAACGTTTGTATAATATATTGACAACATATTATACACTTCATTGAATACATTTTTTGTATTACATGGTAATTGTTTAGTGTCTTTTTTAATGGACAAATTCTATTGATAAAACAAGAAAAGTCAATTATACATATATAAATAAATGTTTTGATTGTTTTTGACAAATAGCAAATTAAGATCGTACTTTATTCATTAAACTTTTTATTTTAAACTATTGATTTCACATTTATAATGTTATCCTCTTCTCCTATTTTTGTGTAATAATTTTATATGTTTCCGATTGATCATAATCAATATAAGAGCTTTTAGGTATCACATGGCCATTATCACTACTAAAGAAAAAACATATTTAGAAGACAATATATCTTATATAAAGACTAGTCACTAAACACGGGCTTTGCACATTTTTCGCACATCATTTTTTACAACTTTATGTCATGAACAAAAATTAAAAAACAATAAGTTAAAAATAATAAAATCTTCTAATCCAACCCAATTCATCTAAATGGGTCAAATCTTAGTCATGCTTTTACCGTGGAGTTTGGAACCCGGTTTTGTTTTCTTGTTTTCACCTCCCAAGGAGTAAACACACTACAAATAATGCTTCTCCCTCACAAACTGAAAAACCACAAAAACACATTTCTCTCGAATTCTCCGCAACATTTTGGTTAGTTTGATCTTCCAGCACTTCTTCAATTATTTTTTTTGACTCATAACGCAATTACAACTTATAATTCGAAGTGAGAATTCGATATCTGAACTTTTAATCCATGATGAATTTTGGTTTTTGCTACCTTTTTCAAAAAAAAATTCCATTTTTTGTGTTTGTGTTAATTATATTTTTATCAAGTAGGTGAGATGGCGTAGAAGAAATTGGATTAATTTCCTAGTGTTCTCTCGGACTCTTTGCAGCATTTCGGTGAGTTTGAACTTCTTCTACTTTGTCAAAAAAAATTTGAATCAGAAAATAATCACGTCTTAAACTTTGAATCCACGATGAGTTATGTTTTTGCTGCAGTTTAGAGAGTGATTCTCTAATTCCTTTTGAAGAATCAATTCACTAAAAATAGTTCCTTTAATTTTATATTTTTAAGCTTTTGAATTGAATGGGCTCAATTTTAGTCCATCATATGGCGTACTTGTTTTGTTGAAGTGTTAATAGGTGGAGGGGGACGAGAACTGGGAAATTAGGGGAGCAATTATAAGGGGTATGGAATCGAAGGTCACCAACATGATCAGGTCTTGGCGCTTTTGATATTTATCATCATCTGGTATTGTTGTTGTTTTTATTTCTTTCTTGTAGGCTTTCCATTGCTTAACTTGTTAGTTGTTATGTTTACTTCCTATTTTCTTCTTCTGTATAACATTCTTTCTACCTCCACGAGGTAGTAGTAAAGCCTGCATACACTCTACCCTACGCTGACCCCATCAATATGATGTTTTATGTGCAAACCACCACTATAATGTCATTTAATTTATGAATTGCTCTTTTAGTATTGAAAATGGAAGCCTATATTTCTTTCTCTTCGCCTCGTTCATAGATGGTCATGGTATGAGAGCTTCTATTCATCAGAGGATAGCTTTGGCGGTAAATGTACACTCTTCCAAAAGTGCATTTACTATAGTTGTTCAAAGCACCCATATTTTGTCTCAGGTTTGTTCATACTTATCCATATTCATTTTTTTTTAGGATTGACGTCAGAGTCTACTTAATCTTCTTTTTTTTTTAATATTCCAAATTCATCACCTTGGAAGAAGAAAAAAAAATTGAATTTGGTCAGTACTGTAGAAATAAAAAAAGTTTAAAAAGGAAAAAAATTCTAAAAAAGAAGAAAACCTAAGGAAGTACCATGAGGTGTAAAACATTGTCCACTTTTGGCGATCTTTGCATGAGACCAAAAAAGTTTGCATGCTTAACTTCCGTGTTATTTGTGATACAAGGAAGATAATTGATTGCTTTTGACAAGTAGGAGAAATCAAATTCCTCCATTTTTTATCTTCTTAACTAAAAATACAGCACCTAAAACATGCTAAACAACTCAACCGAGTTCTATTCCAATTTCCAAATCAATCCCATTTGCCCAAAATGTTACACTACTATTACGAAAAGAAGAAAATCATCCAAGCAAGTTTAAGAAAATGTTGCATGTGAGGCAAAAGTGGTCCTGGAAATGCTAGTTGCACGTACAAGGGTGTGGGTGTTCGCCCATCATACATGGGAAAAAGGGTGGCTAAAATCGATGAGCCTAACTATGACTTTCACCTTTGGCTTGGAACTTTTGAGACTTCTTACGATGTTGTTGCATACAACTGTGTGGTGATAAGGTCCAACTCAATTTTCCTGATCACGTGCACACAAAAACCAAGCTCAGAATTTGACTGGCTCAAGCAGTTTGACACACAATGGGGTTCTAGAGAGGACTATGGTTTGGGTCGCGGATTTCAGCTACCCATTTCCCTTGGTGCATTGGCGAAGAACACCTTTGTAGGTGCAACTGGCATTTTCAGGGCCATTTTTGCCTCACATGCAACCTTTTCTGAAACTTGCCGAGGTGATTTTCTTCTTCCTAGTATAGTAGTGCAACATTGTTGAGGAAATGGGACTGATTTGGAAGAGAACTGAGTTAAGTTGTTCAACATGTTTTAGGGGCAGTATTTGTAGTTAAGAAGACCAAAAATGGAGGAATTTGTTTTTTCCTATGTGTCTGTATACATGTGAACTTAGAAAATTCACTTATACTTGTCAAAACAATCAAATATCTTGCTTGTAGTAGTAATTAGCACGGAAGCTACGCATGCATATTTTTTGGTCTCATGCAAAGATCGTCGAGAGGGGACAACGCAATACACCTCAGAATACTTCTTTTCTTGAATTTTTTTCCTTTTTAAACTTTTCCAATTTTAACACTGCTGACCAAAATTATTACTTTTTTTGTCTTATTTCAAGGTGAATGAATTTGAATGTTTATATAAAAAAAATTGAAGTAAACCCTAACATTAGTGCTGAAAAAGTTGAATGTGGATAATTATGGTCTAGAGAACTTGAGTTAAAAGATGGGTGCTTTGAGTAAATGTACACGGTACATTTTCAGTACATTTACTACTGAAGCTACCTTATGATAAATACAAGCTCTCATAAGTCATACCATGTCCATCTAGGGACAAGGGAAAGAGAAGGATATGTAGTCTTCTATTTCCAACACTAAAAATCAATCTCATAAATGAAATAACATTATAGTATTGGGTTGCACATAAAGTATCACATTGATATTTAGTTACGGACTCGTAGTTTGCTGGTGTGTTCTTTTTCTTGAATTTTTAGCTCAGATGCTATTTTCTTTCTTCTTAGAAACCAACTAAAATGACCTGTGCTAAGAAAGTTAATATTTTTTGCTATAAATTAACGTTGGTATTTATATTAGAGGTGTTTCTAAATTATTGTTTCCTCCTTTTTGTCTTAGCTAAAATGTTATGTATATATAACTGATGAACTCTTTATGAATTTGGTGTTAAAGTCTTAGTCTTTTCCTTTTTGAACTATTCAATTCTATGTATTATTTCTTGTGCAATTGGTTTCTATATTTTTGGTTGACAGTTCAGACAAACTCCATCAATAGAATTGGGGATGCAGATAAAAAAATCAATCTAATAGTTCTTATATACCATGTGGCTGTTTTAATCATCGTTATGAACGTTGAAGAACAAAAAAGAATAGCTTGAGAAGATGTTAATGCATTGCTGATGGAAAAAGATACAAGAGGTAAGTAGGGCATGAATCTATGATAATGAAATATCTTACTTATTTTCCTTCTTAACCTTTTATTCCTGTTTTACTAGATCAGCTGATTACGTTTTTTTCCTATTTGTTGCACAATTGTTCTTTTGTAATTTCAACTGATAGTTCAGATAAACTCTATCGATAGGACATAAAAAGTATGCTTCGTAATCAATTTACATTTTGTACTACGCAATCAATGTAATAGCTTTTAATTCTGCAGCTTCATTGAATAGTGACTGTTGATGAAATCATCACCTCTTCATTGATTGATATCTTCCCAAAAGCCAAATATGAGGTGAGTATGAAATAACTGCAGTTCTTTCTCCATGGAGTGTAGATCTATCAATGTGTCATTGTATAGAAGTCGAAGCCTATATTTTTCTATTTATCAGCCATTCTAAAATGAATTTCGATTTTGCTACAGTTTTCAAATTTTTTCCCCAATGGATATCTAAATTGGCTGATTTCCTAAGGTTTAGAGAGTGATTCTCTAATTCATTTTGAAGAATCAATTCAGTAAATAGCTCCTTCATATAATATTTTTTTAATAAAAAATTGAAATGTGTAGGCTCAAATTTAGTCCATCTTATGATGTACTTACTTTGTTGAGGTGTTAATAGGGGAAGGGGAAGGGGAAATTGACGGAGGAGATTACAAAGGTAAGGGATTCGAACCATACCAACAGGCCTAGTGACACTTCTTGTTTACTAGTTGTTAGTACATTGATTGCGTCTGTGCATTTTTTTGTGTGGTAAATATGGAATGATTATTGATTTTCCTTTAAATTTGGATTTGAGACAGAATGTTGGTGCTAATTCTCCTATTCATCTGTAATTCTGTATAACAGGTAAATGCCATGCTTGAGCGCCAAGTTACTGTTAGCAGAATTCTTGGATACACAGTTGTGTGAATCCGGCTGCTCTTTTGTGGTCAGTAATTTCACCCATGTGCTTTGTATTCTTGTTGTTCTTGCTATTGATATCTATCATCATCTGTTTATTGCGTTTCGGTTCTTATTTCGTTCTTGTAGTCTTTGCACTGCTTCTCTTATTAGTCGTTATGTTTACTTCACTATTTTCTTTTTCTGTATATCTAGATTTGCTGTATTTTGAGTCAAGGGTCTTTGGGAAACAACCTCTCTAACTCTACGAGGTGGTAAAGCCTGTGTATGCTACATCCTCTCCAAACCCAACTTGTAGAATTTACTGGTATGTTTTCAAAAATCCTCTCCTTTTATTGATATTAGAGTGAGAAGGTGAGCCTATGTTCATTTTGCATTTTAGTGTTGTTTATAGAATTGATAAGTTGTTCTCTTTTGTTGTTCTTTTAAAGATATCACATGTCTTTAAGTTTGGCATTGCATTGTTATTCAGAAGTGTAAACCATTGTCCATTCTTGGCGACCTTTGCATGAGACCAAAAAAAAACTTGCATGCATAACTTCCATGTTAAATACTCTATAAAGAAGATGTTTGATTGCTTTTGAGAAGTATTAGGGAATTTCACAAGTTCACATATATATATAGACACATAGCAGAAATCAAATTCCTTTATTTTCTGCCTTTTTAACTACAAATACAACCCTTAAAACATGTTGAACAACTCAACTCAATTCTCGTGCAAATCCATCTCTTTTCCCAAAATGATACACTTCTATACATGGAAGAAGAAAATCAACCAAGCAACTTTCAAGAAAGGTTGCATGTGAAGAAAAGGTGGCCCTGGAAATGCTAGTTACAGCTACAAGGATGTTCTCTAACGTACGTAGGGTAAATGGATGGCTGAAACCGTGGCCCTCGCCTTTGGCTCGGTACTTTTGAGACTTCTTACGATGTTGTTTCCATATAAACTTTATGGTAATAAGGCTCAACTCAATTTTTCTGATCATGTGCACACCAAAAACCAAACCTAGAATTCAATTGACTTAAGCTGCTTGACATACACTGGAGTTCCAGAGAGACTGAATATGGTGACAATGATTTCGAAAGCAACTGCTTCTCTGCAGGGCAAGCTTCATTTCCATTACCGGATATCAACATAAAGGTTGAAAAGGACAACAATGGTGAAAATGTAGGATTTGGTGGAGTGTGGAAAGATTTGAATGCGAACTTATCGAAGATTGATCATCATGGATTTTAGCCACTCATTTGCCCCACGTACGTTGCCAAACACCTTTGTAAGTGCAACTAGCATTTTCAGGTCCACCTTTGTCTTGCATTCAACCTTCCCTGGTTTCTTCTTCCATGTATAGCAGTGTGATATTTTGGGGAAATGAGACCGATTTGCAAGAGAATTTAGTTGTGTTCAGTATGTTTTGTAGGTTGTATTTGACAGAAAAGGGAGAAATTTGGTTTCTCTTAGGTGCCTATATGCATGTGAATTTTTGAAAGTTCACTGATACTTGTCAAAGGCAATCAAACATCTGGCTTCTAGTAGCAATTAAAACGGAAGCTACGCATGTAATTTATTTTTTCAGTCTCATGCAAAGATCATCAAGAGGGGACAATGCTTTACACCGCAGAATACTTCTCTTTTCTAGAAATTCTTTTCCTTCTTAACTTTTGATTCCCGTTTTACTACATCAGCTGCATAATCATTTATTCCTTATTTATCTTTTCTTTTGCATGTATACATTTTTTATTTAGGAAGTTGGGGTTTCAAGAATGGAAGGTGGACTAAATAATTAAAGTCTCCAAATGCATGTCGATTTTTTTGTTGGAGTTGATCGGAAGGATGACTGAAGAAGATGTTATTGTGATCTGCGAGCAGAAAAGTGTCCATTATATATCACTATCGCCAAAGAGAAACATATTTAGAAGATGATATTTCTTATATAAAGACTAGTCTCTAAACAGGGCTTTGCACGTCATTTTTTTCAAATTTATAGCACGAACTTATAATTTGAAGTGAATATCGATATCCATGATGAATGTTGCTTGTACTGCAGTTTTCATAAAAGAATTTCACTGTATGTAATTATATTTTCATCGAGTAGGTGAAATGATGTAGAAGTGTTATATTATAGGTGTTTTGATGGTCCTCACAAAATGCAGGGATTCGGTCCCTGGCAGAGTGCTCTCGTCCAGATTCAAAGTGGTGTACAACTGTAAAGCAGAAAGTGCAGCGTACTTCACCAACGAGAAGGGCGGACGAGGTTGTTTGTTTTAGTGGTCAAAACTCTTGTTAGTGATTGATAGATACAACAATAAACAAACAACATTATTCATTCAAAAAGGAGAGAGCTAGCAAGTCTATTCAAGAACTCACAAAGAAAGGGACCTGGTCCCGGAAAGACTGCGTACGTGAAAAAGTCAAAAGATAGTTGTCTAAAAGCTGTCACATCTGATATGGTGGGTGCACAGCTTTTCAGAATAGCATGCTCTCAGCCAATGGTGTCGTCCCTAGGGGTTTGTATCCATTTGATATAGTCTCTTCTCCGAAACAAAAACTCAAGATTTGGCAAACAAAGTTGTGAATTTCTAACAATTCATAAGCTCAACAAGAAAAGGTCATCTTCATGGAAGAACACTGCTCATGCTCAACAAAGGGACCTGATAGAGTGCTGAAGCGTTTTTATTGTATTTTGAGTTGTGTCTTATGTGCTTAAATTGTAAATCTACTCCTAAGTTATAAAAGATAGTAGATCGGTTGTTTGTCTAAGTATTTAGTTTGAGTCGTATTAACTAGAGTTAGTTAGTCGAATCATCTAAGTTTTGGTCAAGCCTTTTTACATCATTGTTTTGATGTTCTCGTGGGTAGAGTAGTGTCAACTAGAGTTAGTCTTGTTTTGAGTGGGTTTTTAAAGTCTAGATCAACTAGAGTTAGTTGATTTAGTGGGCAATATAGTTATTGCTTAGTTTTCCTTTGTAGTAGAATTGCTACATAAAGGGGAAGGAATTAAAGAGTTTTAATTCCTGTGCTTTGTGTCTTATGTGCTTAAATTGTAAATTCGATATCCATGATGAATGTTGCTTTTACAGTTTACTGCAGTTTTCATAACGCAAATAACGAATAACAGTAAAAAGAGATCATAATTGAGGGTGTAAACATTTTCATACATTGAGTAACTTTTAAGAGAACCATATCATCATCGTCTATTTCTCTAAACAATCAATGAAGTAATGTTCCATTATCGCGATGAATATCAGGAAGGTCAGGACTAATGGAGAACTTCAACCATTTCTTCTTCTCAATGTGTTTAAGACAAGGTTGCATAACCAACCCAATTGCAATAGCAGCAAGGCTTATTATCATGACTTTAACGGTTGAAAACGCTAAAACAACACAAACGAGTATGGTTGGAGGCATACACAGTAGAATGGCTCCGATTGTTCCACCAGGTATCTTGAAAGGGCGCGATGCATTTGGAAACTTTATCCTTAATCGTACGAATGCTATGAATTCCAAGATCATTCCAAAGCAATACAAGAAGTTTTCTGCAGCTACAATCTCTTGAAAGCTCATCCATGATAGTAAAAGCACACCTGAAGCTGAGAGGAGGATCCCGACTAGAGGTGTTCCATGACGTGATCTTTTGGCAAAGAACTCCGGTAGCATCCCTCTCTCAGCCATACCAAGTAGCTGAAATGAGTCGCTGCTCATTTCAGCTACAAATGTACCCATATTTGACAATGCAGCAGCCCCTTGAATCCACCATCTTAGCCACACTCCACCAAGTATTTTCGCAATGTCTGAGAAATAGCCATCTGTCCACAGGTCACGCTCAAGTGGAACAGCTCCAGTACCAACTAATAGAGGGAAAAAGTACGATAAAACGACTAGAATCACTGCATAAAACAGAGCTTTAGGCAGAGTTTTCTTCGGGTTATGTACTTCTCCTACTAGAGTACTTATAGAGTCCCAATAATTCAGATTCCAAAAGAGAGTGTTTAGATACAAGTTCCAATCCACACTGTGCACATCCATCACCAACCACCTCGTGGGCCTTAGTTTCGGAATCGAGATCAACCCCATAACAACAAAAGGAAGAATCGACAATATCCCGAGCAGAACAGCAACCCATCCAACAATAGTTAAACCCCTATAGTTCATGTAAGTAAGGACCACAGTAATGCCTATGACCGCGATAACACGAGGAAGTCCACCACCTAATGCAGGAACTCCTGATTTCAGATAATCAAGAAACAAGACTGGGTAAAGAGCGTTATCAATGACTCCACTCAACCATTTCACCCAACCTTGTTGAAATCCCCAGTATGGACCTAATGCAGATGAAACCCAAACAACATATCCGCTATTTTCGGGGAACATGGTGCCTAATTCAGCTGTTATAAGAGCCTCAGGTACACTCCATATAATTGGGAAAACTAAGAATCCAACAAGTGCAAGAAGTGGACCAGCTGCTTGTACAGTGTCTTCAACACCAAATGGTCCACCTGATACTTCATAAAAAATGAGAAAAACTAAAGGCAATAGAGAAAGTTTCCTATCATTATTTGCTCTTGAAGAAGAAACAACTTCATTAATCTCTATGTATTCTGCATTATTACACTCTCCCATTGGAATTGTAGCTTCTCTTTGAGGTAAGTCCCTTACTTTCTGCATTTAGAATCAAATCTTTAACATTACCATCTCATTGAAATTAAGTAAACAACAACAACAACATATATACTCAGTGAAATTCCACAAGTGATGTCTAGTGTTTACGTTGATTTTGCCCCTACCTTAGAAGATAGAGTGACTCTTTTCGATAGATCCTCGGACAGTGAAAGAAGTCATGGCCAAAAAAAAAAAAAAAAGAAAGAAGGACAAAACATTCGCAAAAGGAACAGTAACTACAACAAAAGAAGACAATAATCGGGGTACAAGAAACAATAAAAAGTAACAGAAATCGAATAACAATAAGCTACAACAGTAATACTACAATAACTAGCATGAAAAGATAAGTGACATAACACTCAATGTACTTTACTAACTTTCTATCCTAATATGTGTACTCCATAAGCTCTTATCTAAGGTCATATTCTTAGTAAGCTACAGATGTGACATGTCCTGGTGATTATCTTGCTAAAGCAATCCATGTTCTCCATACGCTCCTATCTAAGGTCATATCCTTGATAAACTATAGTTGTGCCATGTCCCGTTGAATATCGTGCTAAAGCAAATAAAGGTTGCTATCCTAATCCGTAACCTCCTATCTAAGGTTATGTACTCTCTAAGTTATAGTTGTGTCATGTCATGTTGATTATCATGCTAAAGCAAATAAAGGTTGTTACTCCTATCTAAGGTCATGTCCTCGGTAAGCTATAGTTGTGTCAGATCCCATCTAATCACCTCTTCCCAAGAATCATCTTAGCTAAAGCAAATAAAGGAGCAAACTTTACCAACTTATGACATAGTTCTTCACTAAAAATCAAATCTTTATACAGAAACAAAAGCAAGACAAACAAAAAATACAAAATTGCTTAGTGGGTCATCAGATTCTTGAACAAGAAGTAGGAAAAAACAATTAGAAAAGAAAAAAACATATATCCACTCAAACTATGCTATACAAATGGAAGTTTAATAATTTACCTAAACTGAACTCATCAACTTTAGTTCTTGAATCTGTTCTTTGCTGAGATTTTAAAAAAATTGTAGAAAGTTGAGAGAAAACATATATTCTATTTTGATAAATTCTATGAGTAGTGAATATTTTCATGGTATTTTGTTCTGCAACACTTTGTTGTTGTTCTGCCAAGTACACTCACAAACACAGTCACCCCACTACAATATTTTTTTGTTTTTTTTCACTTTTTGTCTTTTTAAAAAAATGTATTTATTAGGCTTTTATATTTATTTTTTATTATCAAATTTGTGTAAAGTCACAGACTTTAAGTTAGTTAATTATTTTTAAAAATGATAAAGTAGAGATGAAAGGAAAGATTATTGGAGATTTTGAAATTAAGAGAAAAAGTAGAGGTAAAATGGAATTTTTAAAAATATTTTATGTGTCCGCTTTGAGCTTATGCCGTCATTAACTTGACTTAATACATAAACATATATTTATACTTGACTTCCGTAGGCTGGTAAACATTTTAACTTTTAGAGTGCATGTGAGTATATTAAACGTTTCAACTCATTTTCACTCTGTTAGATGAACAATTTAACTAACAAAATAATTATTTAACACCTTCAAAATTATGTATTATGGGTGTCTACAAGATACAACAGAGACGAGTTAGTTCACAATCAAGATCAAGTTAAGGTGATTAGAAGTACGTACACTCTCAAAATTAAAGTATTTATTTGTCAGAGGCTAAATTTAATGTTTGTTTATATAGTATGTCAATATATTTTATACCACAATTTAGATACTAAAATTTTGGCACTCCAACTTTTTTTTAAAAAAAAAAGAGACATCAGAGGCCCCTAGTGTTCTCAACACCATGAAACTTCATCATTCTCTCCTTAAAGCTATTTATGTATAATTAAGACAATAAGACACCAAGTTTTTACATTGTAACTAAGAAAAGAAACATATGTAATAATTATTCTCAAGTGCTTTTGTAGCTTAATTTAGTAAAACAATTTTAATAATCTTTTTCAAAAGTAATTTGTAAAAACCAACAATAAACAAAGAACTTATTGTACTAATTAAAACTCTCCCTCTTCTAGTTTATGAAAATTATAAATACCTTCCCTCTTCTAGTTTATGAAAATTATAAATACCTTCCCTCTTTTCTTGATAATAACAACTACACTATTTATATACTCTCATCGTCACAAAACAAGTGTTGGTTTACTTCATGTCAGGTTCATTAAGAAAAATGTTCAACACAAGGTATAATTTACTAAAATTATCTCTATTTATTAGATGTTTCTCGAAAACTGAACACTGTTTTCATTAACCCATCAATTAGTTCACTATTGATATTTTTCATTAATGATCATATATTTAAGAAGAACTAGTTAATTATTTAATATAAGAGTGTAGTTTAAAACAAGAATTATTTAAAGCGATATTTATTTCAGGGCACATTTTATTTTTATTAAAATACGGAGAGTAGTTATATTTGTTGTCATGATTATTATATAAAGTAAACTAAGTTAAGCATGCGTCAATTATTTGTTATAATAATATATGTCTTTGCATGTGTGTTTTCTTTTCTTTCTTTTTTCCATCAAAATTCAAAGATAATTATTATTTAAAATTAGTGCACTCATTGTGGCGTGCAGAAAATACTCTTTTTTATTTTCCAACCAACATATAAACCCCACCAAATCCCATAACATTCAACAAAAACACACAACACAAAGTAACATAATAATGTTAAGTTAAATTAGAAAAACTCTTAATGAATAAATAAATATTTAATAAGTTTCTAAACAATGTGTAATTTGTGTATATATATATATTAATTATTCACATATTATACCGTAATTATATATTGATTCAAGGTGAAGTCAGGTAGGGGTAATTAATGGATTCATTCGAACACTAGACAAGTATATATATAGATGTTGAGTTTTATTAATTATTTATATATTTATGTTTTTATATTTTTGAACTCCGTTAATAATAATTTTGATTTTTCTACTTCATTAATTATACGTTACATATTGGTTAAGTTTTGTAAAATTTATATTCCCTCCATCTCATTTTAGCTATTACTATAGCTTTAAAAACTTTGTTCCAAATAATTAATCATTTTGGAATTCAGGGAAAAATTAAAATGAAACAATTATTTTCAAGTATATCCTTACATTAAAGTAGAGTGCGTTCAATTTAAGATAAAACAATCAATTTAATTTTATTATGTGTTCTATTTATTATTTTTAATGGAGATAAAAATAGCTAAAGTGACAGTCAAATGTGCTTAAATGAACAACTCTTATCTTTATGATATCAACACGTCTTCATTTAACCCCAAATATTAAAATAAATAAAATACACATAAAGTATAACTAACACATACTATACCACCCTTTAGTTAGTAGACATATCAAGGTGAATTAAATTAATCAACATTTTAAAATCTTAATTTTAAGTTGAATTAGTAAAAATAAATATTTATCTTTTATATAGTAAACACATAAAAGTAAACGAAAGGAGAAATTTAGTTTATATATATATATATATATATATATATATAAAAGAATTGAGATAATCTTTTGACGAAAAAAGATGGAATTCTAAACCTCTTATGACATCCTGACTCCACCTCTCACTCATCACATGAAAAAAATGAACAAAGAAAAGTAAGAATTTAGCCATTTTTTAGGGTAACGATTCGTAACCGTCAGTACGATTAGTAACTTGAAAAATAAGACAGTTATTTATTGGAACACGTTGAATAATATTTATAGTGGAAAATGAAAAATATTTTTTACGCTATCAGTATATATATAAATTCATTAATTAATCACCTGATCATCACCATTCTGCACAAATTTATCATTTTGTGCTGTTGTAGGGGAAGAAAGAGCAGATGTTTTTTTTTCAGCTACTGCTACTTGTTGTTGAGCATTGGCAACTTCAATGGAGGATTTTGTTTCTGATTTTGTTGTCATTATTTTTAAAAAAATTACAAAATAGGAGAAGAAGAAAAAAAAAAAAATTCCTTAGTTAAGAAGTGAAATAAATTAAAATTAAAATAGAGAGAAAGGTGAAGGATTTTGTGATATTTTCATGTTTTGATGGAATAATAATAATAATAATAAGACTTAAAAGAAGAAAATTGGAGAGGGTTGTGGGTGATGATAAGAAGGTGAGACTTATATAGAGTGAGTGATTAGGAAGAACGTGAGTGTTGTTTAAATAGTTTAGTTGATGGGGTTTGTCCATTTTTAAATATATTATGACATTAATGTGGCTAAATAGACTTACTTATTAAAGATAACTGTGAAATTAAGATTTGAAGTTTATGAATTCAGAATTTAGTCTTTTGAGTTATTAATTAAAGACATGTCATTAAAAATAGAGATAAAATAAGATTTAAGGCGTATGAATTCAGGATTTTAAGTCTTTTAAATAAAAGGCTTGTCATTAAAAAAAAGTAGTAATTTGAAGCTTATGAATTCAAAATTTTAGTTATTTTGAGTTATTAAAGATATGCCATTAAAGACAAGGCGAAGCAATAGTTAAAGCTTATGAATTCAGTTATTTAGTCTTTTTGAATTACTAAAAACGTGTCATAAAAGGTAAAGGCGAAATAGGATTTGAAGCTTTTATATTTTAAATTGATTTCTTTTTGAATTATCAATTTTTATATTAATAATTTATACATATTAAATTTCTTAACACAAGATAAGCTTTGACCTAAAATTATGGGCAACTTTTACAAATAGCCACTAAAATAATTTTAATTAGGCTTCATAGCTATAGTTTGCTAATTAAGATTCGTAGCTACATGTTAGAGGGAGGAGAGAGGCGAGCGAGAATAGGAGAGGGAAGAGAGGCGAGTTATATATGTATATTTGTCGAATTGTATATGTATATCTGTCGAATTGTATATGTATATCTGTCAGATAATTATATATATGTAACTGATATACATATGTATTTGTATATCTGGCGAACGAGATTGAGAGAGGGAGGAGAGAGACGAGCTAGAGAGCGCAGAGAATGGAGAGAGGCGATTGCAATTATCTATATGCATATGAATAATTTGTATTTGTATTTGTATATGTATAAAGCGAGAAGAGAGGCGAGAGAGAGAAAGAGAGGAGAGAGGCGCACATAATTATAACTAAAATTAAGGTGCGTGCAGTAATTAATTCAAATTATAACTATATTAGCTAATTAACCAGTATATATTTGCTTATCCGTGTAATTTTCCCTAAAATTATTAGATTCTGTCGAACTCACTTTCTACGCTTTAATTATACCCCTAATTGAAGAATTGTTTGATTCGCGAGATAAGCTACCTAGGATAAAAGATAATAATTCTAGAATAAAAATGACTATTTATCCACATTTGATTGAACTTTTAGTTTTGAAGTTAGCAATCTCGTAATTATTTATACCACAATTATAATATTATATTAACAAAATTGGAAAGGTGTGTCATGCTTTCTTTCTTGTGTTCAAAATAGAGGCAAGAAGTCAAAGGCACAGTAGTCATTATCAGATGTATTCATGTATTTGGGAATTCCAAATCCAATAATAATTTATTTATTTGATGTTTCTCTTTTTATTTTTATAATAATAATTTAAATAATATATGTTATATGTGAACTGAAATTTGAACCAACCCCATCATGATCAAGCTGTATGGTTGTCTATTTTCTCTAAATGTGGGCGTGGTGGGTGGGGTGTTTTTGGAAATTAATTTAATTAATAATAAATGTATAAACATGTGGGAATGATGCTTTATTTTGAAGTTACCTGGAAATCATAAAGGAATTTATTAATTTATTCACATATTAAATCTACAACTTAGTTATTCTTATTTAAAATCGTGATTTAAAAATTCAGAATTCATACAATTATCATAATTTTGCCTATGATTAGAAGTATGTTTGGTTTAATTTAAAATTATGTTTATATTTTATATCTTATAATATAATCTCTCCTGTGATCTTAAATAAATTTCTCACATCTTGAACTCTCAAATATATATATAGTTTTGTGAACTCTCAAAGTATTAGTTTTTGTTAGGATTATCAAACTTAGCAATTTTTTGTGCTTTTTACCTCTCCACTTTTCCCCCCTTTTGAGTATTTTGTGCAAATGCCTTCTACCTACTCTTACCAACCAAATCTCATATAAGATTTTTAGTAATGATATTCGACGTCTATTATATGTTCACAAAAAAAATAAAAATTGATAGGGAGGATTTCGATAAATTCTGAGCCAATCCAAATATTGCCTTCTCGAAAAGTAAGAAAAGAGTCCATTGTGATGCTATATATATATATATATATATATATATATATATATATATATATATTTATTGGAGGATTATTTTCTTTCAAATTATAAAGGATTATGTTTGAACAATTTCTTCCCAAGGGACAACATGTCTTTCTTTTTTAGATGTTTTTTTAAAATGATCTTGTTTCTTAGAAAGCTCTTCTTCAATGTATAAAGGAAATGGACTTTTTAATCATAAAAGTTGGCTCATGATATGAGAATTGTCTAAAAATTAATAATAACGACTCGTTTTATTGATCAATGTGGAACTCTCTTAATAATACAAGCATCGATTTTGATATTCAGAATTAATATATGAAGCGTGAATAATATAATATGAGCCCAATATTGAGTAGATCAAAAATAAAAATAAATATCATGACAAAATAAAAGGCATTATGCTCAAGCTAATTCGAAAAATTAGTTTATATGATGAGAATTGTCCAAAGTCATATTAAAAAATAACACATCTACGTTTGTAAACATGTGTTAAAAGAATGGCTACTACATTCTTCTTTTAATTATTAATTAAATCTGTTAAATATTCAAAACCCACCACAAAAAGTCTAGACATACCTATATTACATGTTTTTTTTCCTTGTAAAATAAGAAATATTAAGTATTATTAGTAATTAAATATTTGTGCACATGTTGAAGAACACAAATAGATATGACCCATATGAAATGCAAGCACCTAGAGTACTTTGTTCTATATTTTTGTGATTAGTCAATCCAAATTGCATAATATTGACCAACTTTTGCTTTTGCATATTCACTAAAAATGGCATGCTATTCAACACATTTTTTCCAAGATCTAAAAATAGATATTTTTCGATTATCATATTATCTATTGTTGTTATTGTTCTTTTCTATGTTACTTACTTTTATATTTTTATATTTCCTTTTCTAATCTGCTTCGATGAGACATGCTTTGAAGAAATTTTTATTTTACAAAAATAGTTTTGAAGGGTGATTACTGGTGACTTAAACATTCTTTGTTCGAAAATTATGTGGATAAGAAAAATATTGTTTATATAAATCAAAATTACTTCTAATAGATATATTTTATAAATCAGAAACACCATTAAGGATATTTCTGTGTTTGATATTAAGTATTATCAATTTATATATGTTTAGTGCATCCTAACATACTAATTAATACTTCATAAACATTTCTTAAAAAATTACACAAACTTAATTACATTTACATGTATATTCACCAAGCGGATTTACAATGTAATCCATGTGCTTACATGAATTCAAAAACACTTTGCCCAATTAAGAAATTTACTGAATATCTATTTAATTAACTGTCAATCCAACTATTATTATATGTCAACTTAAAATTGCTTGCTATAAAATTCATAAATTTCAAATCATGAATCGACCTATGAACAAGACCTAAATATTGTATTTTATTTCAAGATACCTAATATTAATTTATAAACATTATATACTTTAGAGAAATGTCACTCATCATAACATTAATGAACAAAAAAGGAGGTTAACATGATTAACATTTTTTCAAATTCCATATTTTTTTTCCTTTTTGGGGGTGCGGTGGGTGGGGGTGGGGGTGGTAGGGCAACAAGTTTTATTTTAGTGTTAATTCATTCATCCCACGCGTGACTTTTTTTAAAGCTTTTTGAAGATTCTTAGCACTTCATATATCCATAAAGCCAAAACACAATTAGAAAAAGCTTTCATAATTTTGTCAAAAAGTTAGAGGACAACATAAGAAGAATAAGAAGAAATTAAAGAAGATTTAATTGATGTAAAAAAAGGAATTCAATTGTTGAGTACTAAGAGCCTTCTTTACGGTGGGGTGGTAAGTACTCGTTCATCCTTAATAAGAGGTCTCAGATTCGAGTCCTCTAGGTACGGAGTCGTCTTTGTTAGGGAGCACTTTACCCTCCAACTTCCAACATGAATTCGAATTTAGTCAGACTCAAACATGGACACCGGACACCGAACGGAAAAAAGAAGAAGAAAAAGAGCCTCCATTGTGAATCATGCATTATTATTATTATTATTATTATTATTATTATTATTATTATTATTATTACTTCTAGGTTTTAGCACTTATTTTTTCCTCCTTTTGTTGTTATTAGGTGAAAGCTACATTTTCAATGGATAAATACTCCGATATTTGAATAATTAATTTTATCGTCATTATGTAATTTAATAAAATGAAACATGCATTAGTTAACCATGATTAAGTGATAAAGTGTATGCGCAAATTCAAATCTACATGCTTAAATATTTTAATTTGATGATCATATGATTTTTGTGCTTAAAGTACTATACTTACATTTGACGACTAAATTGCATGAAGAACAAATTAAAGCCATGTGTATATGCTCAACAAATTAGCTAAAAGTCAAAAGTAATTAAATTTTATGATTAGATTTAATTTTTTATTGTGTATAAATTTACATTGAATGTATAATTTTTATATATTTGACTAGCGATTGTAACTATAATGCGGTAATTGAAAGGCTTGTACAAAACTCTTAATCTAGTGCAAGTAATTGTGTGTGAGGCTTTATATCCTAGAGTCATACATCAAAATAATATATAAAAATATATATTATATACATATAATTAATTTATAATATAAATATAGTACATACTTAATATATAATTTTTATATACTTCAACTAGTAATTATAATTATTTTGACCGATCGACCAATAGCTTATCATGAATGGCTAGCCTACTACTAATCAAGTGAAGCCCAACTATATAATTTAACCCAAGCAGAATTGGGCCTTAATTAATTCGTATTTAAGGCTGATTTTTCAAATGTCACACTTTTTAGGTTACCATTTTTAGATTTTGCCTCTATTTTTAAAGTTGGCCAAATGTAATTCTTGAGAAATTATAGTTTCGGATAGAGATAGTAAAATTTATGATTATTTACTCGATTCTATCCATTTTATAAGATGAGTTGATTATCTAATTATTTAAAAGTGGGTCAAATATAATCAACCTATATACTGATATTCCATGAGTATTCACCAATTGCACTCCTTTTATAGTATGTAAGGACGTATAAACCTTTTAAAAAGTACACTTATTAGGTGTGTTTGGTTTGAGGAAGGTAAAATTACACAAATGTTACCCTTATCTCAGAGATAGATAAGTTATTTCTGATTGACCCTTGATCGGCTAAAGAAAGTAATTCAAAAAAAAAAATGGAAACTACAAGAAATAAATAGATAATAATAGAGCAATAGTACTACAACAAAACAATATGATAGTCGAAGTAAAAAACAACAGATAATAACAAAAATCGAAAAACAAGAAACTATTCCAATAATACTATAACTACTAATATGGTGAGAGAACAAGAATACTAGATGATTCATTCCCACATAGTAATTTTGTACTATAATATGTATCATTCATAACTTCTTAGCTACGGTTATGTTCTCGATAAGCTAGTTGAAACTGTATTCTTTTGGAAACTATGTTTCTTAAAAATGAAAAAAATGATCACTTTCTAGTGAAATTAAAAAACAAATTTCACAAGTGACATTCTATATTAACTACATCCTCTCCACCCTTCAACACAACTCATTTTTACGTTATCTCCATTTATAGCCCATTCTCACCACTCCAAACCTACTCCATTTTCACTTTTTATAATCTTCATCTAAATTATATATAATATTTTCAAAATTTTATGTTTATACATATTAATTAAATACATATAATAAATAAATAAAAAACTCAATTAAAGCTACAAATGATTTCATGTCCATATTAATTTTTCGTTATTCTAGAAAGTAGAACAATCGAGGGGAAGTTTCTAGTGGTGGACTCTACAATTACTTCGTGGCTAAATTATTTCCACACTTATTAAGTACAAAAGTCCTTTTCCATCCGCGAATAAGGTGTAGTAGATGGAGTTACTCTGTTCTAGTTAAAGATTTTGAGTTTAAACCCTAGATATGAAAGAATCCTTTGTAGAAAGCATTTTTTTCTCAAATAAAACCTTTATATCGCATGAATTCAGAATAATCAAACTCCAACGAAGATACAAATAATTAAACTCTCAATTACTTGCCCCTACCAAAACAAAAAAAAAAGTTGGACTTTAACTTTTGTCATTTAATTCTAAGGGAGAAAAGTTTAGTCAACTACGATTTCTCTAGTTATGTCTAGAAATCACAAGTAAATAAGACATCGTTTTCCACCGCCTTAATTTGAAGCTTAAATGTACCTTATAATATTTTTTTAATAAAATAATGTTATTTTTCCTGTTTCAATTTGTTAATTCTATTTTAGTATGAGACAAAGTTTCACACGTTTAAAATATTTTTAAATCTTGTGATCTTAAATTAAAAATATACTATTAAATATATTAACATATCTTAATATTATAGTCGCAAACATATTATATGAAAAATTGATCATTTAATCTTGTGGCCTTAAAGATGTCATGTGGTACATTAAAATTAAATAATTACCTACTAAAGATAGTATGTATTTTTTTTGGTAACGGACTATAAAAAAAAATAGGACAAATAGATTGAAACACCAAAAAGTAATTACAAACCCTATATAAACAAGTGTCTTAAACCCTTTTTTGTTTATAAACAAGTGTCTTAAACTTTGCCTTATTCTCCAAGTTACTATCCAAACTTATTGCAATTCTTCAATTAATTTCACTTTAATTTAAATTAGTTCAAATAACAAAGATGATTACACGTGGCGCATCGAGGTTGGCGCGTTCTATGATGTCTCACATTGGTCCACGTTACTATTCAATTATATGTCCGGTGGCCGGAAATGAAGCCGGAAAGGGAGTTGTTACCGGTGCATCATTCAATTTCTTGCATGGAAATTCTATTAAGGGTTTCGAAAAGACGATGGTGACATATGTTAAGTACTTTTCAACTATGAATTCGCATAACAACACAAGTACAATGAATTTGAGGGACAAGGAGAAAAATGAAGAACAAAATAGTCAAAGAAATGCTGATCAGAGCGGTGGCGAAGTCAACGCCACCGCTCTTAGTAGTGGTGGAAATAATAATAATAATAAAGGTATCGTTAGCTATTGGGGTATTCAACCCCCTAAGGTTACAAAAGAAGATGGTACACCATGGAAGTGGAATTGCTTTATGGTACGTACGTTTTATTTTTATCGAATTAAATTTCTTAGAAATATAAGTACTATACGCTTAAGTCCTTGTATATATGTCATATGTGAACATTTGACCTATGCATATTTAATTTTAATGTTATTTAATCATGTAAAATTTGACACTTTTAATACATAGATTTTTTAAATATTTTTTTTTTGATGGATTTTGAATATAGCCATGGGAGACATACAAGGCAGATTTATCGATTGATATGAAAAAACACCATGAGCCTATTACATTGTTGGATAAAGTGGCTTATTGGACTGTCAAGGCCCTTAGGGTACCCACGGACTTATTTTTTCAGGTAAATTTTGTTGTCTATCTAATAAGAGCGAGCGATCCTAAGTAGATATGAGGTTGTTAACGTACTTTCTTAGGATATTCATTCATATTTGACATGAAAATTCAATAATAATAACAATATATCCCATGTCAGAAGTTGTCATTGACAAATTTTAAACGATCATAACTTTATGCTAGTTTGTTTAATTTATGTGATTTTGCGTATTTTTGAAGATCTATGTGGATCGCCGATCATCATTTATCACTTACAAGTTACAATTTACATCCCCAAAAAAAAAAAAACAAATTAGTATGGATTTTAATCTTTCGATTTATAAATTTTAATGAGCATTTATCAATATATTTCAATATTAAATAGTTTCAAGTAACTTATGTCGATGTTAATTTTAGTAATTTAGTAAGAAAAAGAAAAAACAAAAAAAACCAACCAAATAACCTTGTTAATCTCTTAATGGGTTTTGGGCCGGGTCGGACACTAGTTTTTTGTCCCAGCCCAGCCCACTAAACTTTTATCTAGTCCAACCCCCAACCTATTAGTAGAGCCGCACTTCAATGGGTTGGGTTGGATTGGGTCGGCCCGGCCCTATTGACACCAAAAGTCAATAGTATGGGTTTGAACGGTTATTTTATAAAATAAATATATCATATCAATTTTTTTAATATTTAATCTTATATAAACAAATTTTAGTCGATTTATAATTATAATATGCTACAGAAGAGGTATGGTTGTCGTGCAATGATGTTGGAAACTGTGGCGGCAGTCCCCGGCATGGTAGGAGGAATGTTGTTACATTGTAAATCTTTAAGGAGATTCGAGCACAGTGGTGGTTGGATCAAAGCACTATTAGAAGAAGCAGAAAATGAAAGAATGCACTTAATGACATTCATGGAATTATCAAAACCAAAATGGTATGAACGTGCACTTGTCTTAATAATACAAGGCATATTCTTCAATGTTTATTTTATGACCTATATTTTGTCACCAAAATTGGCACATCGAATTGTTGGTTACTTAGAAGAAGAAGCTATTCATTCCTACACTCAATTTCTTAAAGAATTAGATGAGGGAAATATTGAAAATGTAGCTGCACCGGCTATTGCTATTGATTATTGGCGTTTGACGCAAGACGCGACTCTTAAAGATGTTGTCATGGTGGTTAGGGCGGATGAGGCTCATCATCGCGATGTCAACCACTTTGCATCGGTAAGGACTAAGCATGGTAAAAAATTTCAGTCTTTGAGTACTATTTGATTCTTGAAAAAATAGGTAGATGTATTACGAGGATGACTTGATTCAAACTTGAACGTTTAAAAACAAGTCAAATCATTAAATAGGTCAATAATTCAACACGCAAAATTTTTACTAAGATAAAAATAAATTGAGTCAATTAGTAACAAGTCATAACGTAATTGCTCTGCATGATTCAGCCCCTCTCTTTTTTTGCTTTTCTTTTCGAAAAAGGGATGTAAAGCTCAACATTTTTTTTGTATTTACATATTTTTCGATTCATATGTTTGGGTTTCAATTGCAATTGACCTATTTATAGTTACACTACTTCAACCCGTTTTTACCATTTATATTTCAATGAGTTATTTGAGGCTCAACTCGTTGGATCAAGTCAATAGAGTCCACAATTTCACCCGTTTAAACTTGGATAGAATTACTAGAGAATGAATTGATTTTTTATAACCTTCAATAAATAACTATCCACAATAAGTGGACCTAGTTACCTAAAAAATAAGACATACAAAATTTGTATCATAGAAAATTCTAATATTAGTATAATTCTTGCATAAATTAAATATTGTTTAGGGTTGAATTAAGTGAATTCTTGTGGGAATTGATGGCAGGATATTTATTACCATGGACAAGAACTGAAGGACTGTCCAGCTCCACTTGGGTATCACTGAGACAACAATTTGGTACTAATATTATACTCTAAAATAAAACTTCGTAAAGTTTTTTGTCTAACATTATTAATAAATATTATTCAGTGTAGTTATTGAAACATTAATAAAATAATGACGTTATTATAATAATAAGAGAGGATCAATGATTGGGAATAACTTCTTTCGTCAAAATATTGATATCTTTTTTTTTTTGGTTAATCTACTACAAAGATGTTCGTTTTATCAATAATGTATAATCTCATTCATTATTTTATTTTTTTAGATGATATTTTCTTCTAAACCTGCGTGCAATGATTTTGCTTGGAGTTTTATGTCGAGTGTAATATCAAAAGATCTATAATCTAATACTTCAACTAATCTCTTCTTCTATCATAATACTATCAATAAATCAGATTTTGATGTATGCCTTACAAAATTATATATGTATGCCTTTCGTAATTATATAGTTTGATATATATTTTAAACAATTGGATGACATTGTGTTAATTTAGTCCAAAGGTATTTTTGGAAAAAGAGTTGCACATATTTATTTCATGAAAAAAGAAACATATATTCGATAACTTAGGCTACCTATTCATAAAATAAGTTTTAGTAAAGTTTCAACAAAAAAATGTGATTATCAAAATCATCAATAGAAATATTTTTAGAATCATGTTCCATATTAGGATCAACCACACACTAAACATTGTTTGCAAAATCCATAATTCCTAATTTCAAGAAATTTGCGATCAACAAAATAAACTCACACTTAACATCTACGCCACATGTAAATCAACAAATAACTTTAACCTCACCTAACTTTTCGGACAAAATCAAACTCAAATATAATTGATTTAATCACATAAAAATATAATCTTTAACAAAAAGTTGTAATATAAAGCCCTAAACAATATATTTAAAGGTAAAAATTGAGATTAAACAATAGTTTAGGCTTTATACTTTGTCATTGTATAAAACTGAGATTAAATTCGGATTTTCAAGTTCTTGATCAGCTAACTTCTGCCTTTGATTGGAAAAAGGAAAATGATTTACTGCTTTTCTTTTCTTTTGTTTAATAGAGCAGAGAAGATGCGATCAATGATAGAGATCAAAGAGAGTGATTACGTGTCTATTCAAAAACAAAATATAAGTCAAGTTTATATCCTAAAATGCATAACATCAATGACTAAATTGTCCTTATCTTTAAATTTAATGACAAATAGCACTAATATTGAGACTATATCTTCTATTTTATAGAAATATAATAGTATTTTATTTATACATATGCAAAAAATTGGTTTCGCTTTTTTTCATACTTGTTATTTACCTTGTAGTATTTTTATGAGCCACCTATCCTTCAACTTCCTAACAAACATATGGTAGTAATATTTATTTATAATAACAAAAAGATAAATTTAAACTAAGAAGAGGTTAGTCATGTGTTTGTAATTAATTATCTTAGATCTTGTTATGAAAAAATCATTTACTAATTTAAAATTATAAATAATTTAATCTAAAATTTTTAAAATATTTCTATAAAAACTTGAGAAACTGAATTAAATTTTTAAAAAGTGATTGGAACTTTCATGAAGAATATAGGAGTTAGATGTCCACCTGAGGTTTCGTGAATAATAATAATAATCATAATAATAATAATAATAATAATAATAATAATAATAATAATAATAATAATAATAATAATAATTCATAATAATAATAATTCATAATAATAATAATAATAATAATTCATAATAATAATAATAATAATAATAATAATAATAATAATAATAATTCATAATAATAATAATAATAATAATAATAATAATTCATATAATAATTATTATTATAATAATAATAAATAAAAGAAAAAATAAGTTTATAAATATTAATAGCAACATTTTGATCGAGGTGGTAGTTTTCTAGTGGTTAAATAAGGAATTACACGGAGGGCAAAAAAATAAATGTAATTTGAAAAATTATTAATAGAAAACATTGAAAACTTGAAAATAAGACTTAAATACATTTCTCTTATGTGATTCTACAAAATAGTTAATTTTTGCATTAATCAAAAGGATTTGGGAAATTGTATTTGAAACTTCTTAGTAGGTCTACAAAAGGAGAAAAATACCTTTTATTTTATTAAATTTATAATTATCTTTTAAATGACAGGATAATATTGAATTTCTTTTGTGTGAAGCTAACTCATCGATCCTTATTTGGACCAATGCTAACTCAATATTTCATTACTTTTTGTTCCTTCATATGCAACATCTATTTACTTCTCTAAGTACTTTCACCTCCAACTTACTCTAACTAATATCTTTAATTAAATGCATGATAGATATAATTTCAAATTTTATAACGAGATAACTCACTTAATCCCTTCGATTAAATGCGATATCATAGTGAAGTTTCACATGGTCATAACTACAAGTATTCATACATATATAAAATGTATTAATAGCCTATACAATATAATAGATTATCTATTATGATAAATTAAAATAAGTAAATCATATTAAAATTCTCTATATTGTATTAAATCTAGTGACTTTAATTTTTAGTCACTAAAACAATTGTATAAGAAGAAAATCATAACTACCACTACAACACCCCAAGCATTTTCTTCTGTCTTGAAAGACATAACTTGACAAACTAAAATGATCAAAACAAGAAGCAACCATCCCCATCCTCCGAACTCATCTTCATATCCATAAACATGACTTTGTTGATAACGACTCTCTTGGAAAGAAGGTAAATAAAAACTCGCAAAATATATTATAATGACCAATACAAGAGGGACAATAAGGATTTTTGAAAATGTATACGATAAGAGTATGAAAGAAACAGGTAGTATGATTGATTGAGTTGTATTGTGAAGTAAAAAGATAGCTAAAAGAGGGATTAAAATGAAAAAAGTAAAATTTAAATATTTTGCTAGTGAAATAGTGTTTATTATAAGACTATGACCATAAAGAAGTAACACTAAAGTGAGTACAAGGAGAAGAGGGATCAATGGAGAAGGCCCTTTGGCCATATATACAAATTAAAAAGAAAAAAAAAAGAACAAATTCAGAGTTTAAGTTATATATATGCATAAATAGTATTCAAAAACATTCATGAGGTAGTAGTAAGGTCTATGTATATTCTATCCTCCCCAAACCTCACCTGTGGGATCTCACTTAATATGTTATTGTTGTTGTCATGATGTCACTCGAAACGGCTTAAATCGTCAAAAAAAAGTGAGATTTATTATCTAAATCAAAATACAACAACTTACCTGCTAAAATTGGTAAAGTAACGAAATGATGTAAAATATATTTAAATCAAAATCGATGGATATTAGTTAAACTCTATCAATTTGGGGTTTGAGAAAGGTTGTGATGAATAATGAGGTTAATTTTATTGTAGATCTATTTTTTGGATTTAATACTCAAATGGCTCAGAACAAAAGGGCATTAATGAATCTTTAAATAAAAAATAGTGTTGGATAACTTTGCTTCTAATGAAAAAAATGATTTACGAAAAGAAAAATATTTGCTTTTAAGGGTTCTAATAATGAGTCATATCTTTCTTTTTCACATATATAGTATAGTAGTTTTCATTAATCTTATTTGTTTTACATTTTAAGTTTGTAATGATGATGAAATATTTGCTTCAAGCCTCACTTCAGTTAATTACTTCATTCGTTTCATTTTAACTATTGTTTAACATAAAAAAAATTATTTTTAAATAATTATTATTTTAAATTTTTAAAATAATAAAGAAAATAGAATAAATAACATACTATGACATATTAAGACCCAAAAAATGAATTACCTGTAACGACCGGCTTCCGTCGTTATAGAAAATCCATTAGGGAAAAGTTTTGGGCCGGAAAATTTTTTCATAGTAACTTGGAATTTCCCAACCTAATCCAGATTTGGACGAAATCGGAGTTAGTGAGGTTTAGAGAAATTTGGTAACAATTGGGAGATCTAATTATGAATTCGATCATATGAATAGATAGTTAAGACGTTAAGGAACCCGTACGACTTTACGAAATTGAATTCGGGCTAGCAGAACTCTCGAAATCGACCTTAGCGTGAGAGGGTAGTTTCTGAGTGTCATGTGATGAAGGTGTGTTCTGAAATGGGGGTTTGGAAATTCTTTATTTAGCTCTCTGTTCTGTGCAAGCAGCTATGGCGGGATTTTGTGCCGCTAGGGCGGGGCTGCTGTAGCGGGGTGAGTACCGTTGTGGCGAGACAGACGCGACTTAAGTCGGAAATAAACTCCAAAATCGTTTTATTCTGCACTTTTCGACTTTGAGAGCTAAGAGACGACCCCAAGTGTTTTCTTAACAGTTTTCTACCATTCTTGAGGCTAAAGGTAAGGTTTTCACTTCCCGAATCCATTTTTCAATCCGTAGAACTTAGTTTCTTGGGTGATTATTATTGGGGAAGGGTTTTGGAACTGTTTGGATGGTGGGAAAAGCCCTAGTTTGGGTATAGGGATCATGGGTTTGATATAGGGTTAATAGTATTGGCTTTAATCTGGGTAATTAGATATCGTTTATTGATTTCCTTGTTATTATGATTGTTTGTAGACCAAGAACAAGCGGAACGAATCCGAAAAGGGAAGAATCAAGTTTCTTAAGGGATTCAAGTTTTGTTTGAGGTAGGTGATGGTTGTGATTTCATGTTGTGTGATGTATGTTTGTTCTTGCTTCATTATAATACATGTATGTATGTGAATGTTGCATTATTGATCACACTAATTGTAAATGATTGGATAGATGAATGATGAATGCCATGAATCATGACTTGATTTGTATGATTTGAGAATATACTTGTGATTGTGATTGTGGCTTGTTGAATGGATCGAGTGTTGCGTTCCGATACACTAACTTGGATCGATTGCCAGGTTCCGGCATAAATATGGGATAGATTGCCACGTTCCGGCATAAACATTGAATCGGGTACCACGAACTGGTACACTAACAGTTTGGGTTCTATGAGAGGACCATTGACTTGACATAACTGTGTAATTGAGAATTATGAACTTGATCGTTATTCGTAAATGATATTGATATTGTATATGTTCGGTGTATGCATGTTATTATTATGTTGTAATGGCTTATGTATGTTGCACTTAGTAGGATAACCACGTGATCATATCAGTACACTGTGGTTGTGTACTGATACTGCACTTGCTCTTTCTTTGTTGAGTACAGGGCATCTTCAAGCGACTATTGACAGACCTCGTTTAGAAGATGAGTGATCGTTTCGAATTCAAGGGTGAGCCAGTTTTTTCGGGCTGCCATGAGTTCTCTTTCTGTTTATGTCCACATTTTTGGACTTATTAGACTAGTTCTTTAGATTTCTTATATTTAGTATGGGGTTGTACCCCTTCTTGTTTAGACTTATGGTTGAACCTTAGATGTTTTGGTACATTGACTTTTCAGGTTGCAGGTGTTATTCCGCATTGTTTTGGTTGATAGACTTTTGTTTAGAGTTTATGGGAACTCCCTATTTCTTTTCCTTAGCATTTAAACATGCTTCTGTACCTTTAAATGCCTTAGTTTTTCGTAAGTGGCTTAGCTTGGGTTATAGTAGTGGTTCTCCCACCGGAGGGTTAGTGTGGGTGCCAATCACGACGGTCTGGGTCGTGACATTACCCCCTTTCCACCCCAACACTCCTCGCTCACTTTAATTAATTTTACGAAATATATATTAATTTTTATCAATATTATATTACTCTAGCTATCCACTAAAGTGAAAACATGTTTTCTCAATTATTGAGTCTTTAATTTTATTCTACTGAGGCTAGGACATTTCTCAATTATTGAGTCTTTATTAATTGAATAAAATAGAAGTTCCAAGAAAAAAAGTCAGTCAAACTTCGAGAACCCTCAAGAAGTCAAATGTTCAAAACTATTAGGGATTGAAACTAAAATATATAAAATAAAAAAGGAAGAAAAAATAAAATAATATATATACCAAAAATTCTTAAACAACTTGTTGTATGCTATATTTGTGGATATGTCTTGATGTAGATATGCTGAGTCAATTAAAACATATTTTATATTTTGGGTGGTGGTGATAATTCATTAAATTATTGAATCTAATAATTGGGAGTTGTATATTTTCTTTAAACCAAAGAAAATGACTGTTTTGTTATTTAGAAAGTCAATTGCTATATTTTAAAAAAAAATATTTTTATTTATTTATAATATCTCTATACTTTTTTCTAAGTATTTTTATTAGAATTAGAAATTAAATATGTCAAACTCTGAAGCTACTTTAACTTTGTTTTTTTTATACGCACTCAATGAACACCAAATTAATCAATATATGCATAATATAACATTTGTTCTTACAATATCACTTTTAACACTTAATCATATCATTATTACTTAATTAATTAAGTTGATGTGACACATTTTTATTTTTAATACATTTCAAGAAGAAGAATATACCTCTAAATTCTGAAATAATTAACTTTATTTACCTCAATAATTTTTTATATAATAAAAAAAATATTATGACATTCTCAACACCATGATCTACATAAAAACAGATTACTTATTCTTACATAGAAAATATATAAATTAAAATAGAAAAAGTAATAAATATTTTTTTAATCTTTATTTGTCATTTAATTATGATTATACAATTTGATGTAAAAATATGGACGAAAAATATGAAGTGGGTATATACCAATTGACATAAAAATATTGATATGATGTCGCCTCAGTGGTCACCCAATAAACTATTTTTAATAGTTAATATTTAATACTCCATCCGATCATTTTTATTTGTTATTTTGCGATTTTCAAAAGTTAATTTGACTAATTTTTAAAGTTAAATTAGATTACATTAATTTAATATTTTAAGCAAAAAATTTAGATATTCAAAAACTATATGAAAAATACTAAAAATTGCAAGTTTTTGCATATTAATATGATGAAAAAATACATCGTAAAATATTAGTCAAAATTTTTATAATTTGACTCTAAAAAGGAAAACTATTACAATTAAAAGTAAACAAATAGAGTATTTAAGACTGGGGATGAGATGTTCTCCATAATGTAATGTCTAGAACTTAGATCCAATAATGAATTATTCTACAGTATTGATAGCAACAGGATATTCTTATTCCATTTTGTGTTGAATAATTACTTTATATATATATATATATATATACTAGTAAAGAAAGCCCGGGCGCTGCCCGGGTCCAACATTAATAAAGTTATATTGTTACTCTCTCCGTCCCATATTAGATGAGAATTTTACTAAAAATATTTTTTTCATATTATTTGAGCACTTATTAAATTAGGATAGAATTAATTAGTTCTTTTCTATTTTACCCCTACAATTAATATGACCATTCCTATATTGTATGTGTATTTTTTGTAACTCATTTCAATGTGCATTGATATAAACAAAGGGCAAAATGGTGAAGTCTTCCAATTTATTAATGATTTCTTAATCACCGTGTAAAGTTGAAAGTGCCCATCTAATATGGGACGGAGGGAGTATAGTTTATGTATTGTTATAAAATTAGTAAAGATTGTTATAATATATTTTGCTCGTAAGTGAGCTAATATAGAAACTTATGTCATTTGTCTTTTTAATTTCAATTTTAAATAGCAAATAAATGTAGCGATAAGATTGAGGGTAGAAATGAAACATATCTTTCTAAATTTAAGTAAAAATAAACAGAGTAGAAGTAACATTAGGGTTATCGATAGGACGATTCATTCGGTTATTTTTAAAAAAATTATATCATTCAATTTTTCGGCTATTTTATAATGTATAACCAAAATTAAAATTTTAAAATCATCCCAATCCTAATTTATATGACAGAAGTAGTACAACAATTAGTCTTTTTTTTGTTGTCTTGTAGATATTTTAAGTTATTATTTATTGTAAATTATAGTACTTTTTATTAAAGCTTTTAATAACATATGTTACTTTTTATGTTTGAGAGTTAAACCAACTTTTTTTTATATGTCTTTTAATTTTATATGTGTTTTGTCCTTTTCCATTTTTAAAAACCAATACTCTCTCCATTTTATTTTATATGTCATTTCTTTTTATAAATATATTGGTTATTCCCTCTTCTTATTGGAACACATGTTGACTTGTGGTGAATACTTATTCCCTCTTCTTATATAGTAAATATATTGGTTATTCCCTCTTCTTATTGGAACACATGTTGACTTGTGGTGAATACTTATTCCCTCTTCTTATATAGTAAATATGTTACTTTTTATGTTTGAGAGTTAAACCAACTTTTTTTTATATGTCTTTTAACTTTATATGTGTTTTGTCCTTTTCTATTTTTAAAACCAATACTCTCTCCATTTTATTTTATATGTCATTTCTTTTTATAAATATATTGGTTATTCCCTCTTCTTATTGGAACACATGTTGACTTGTGGTGAATACTTATTCCCTCTTCTTATATAGTAATACTTATTCCCTCTTCTTATATAGTAACATATATATAAAGGATGTGTATAGAAAAAAAGGAACTTATAGAAATCTTATTAGTTTAATTAGGACTTTATTATTTGGATACACTCTAATTTATAATATCATGAATTTTATCAGATTTTGACGCGTCTAGATACATTCAAATATATATATCTTGAAATACATGAGATCAAAATTAGGTGTAATTTTATTCTAGATACACTATATTTTGATATATAGACAAATCTCACTCGCCTCCCTTCCATCTCGCTCGCCACTCTTCTGTTTATCTAGTATCACAGATACATACAGACACATGTATCTAGTGTAATTTGAATGTATCTGGGATACATCTCTATCTCCTTCCCATATCGCTTGCCTCCCTCCTCATCTCGCTCTCTCTCTCTACTTCAATGCATCTGGTAGCAAAGATACATATATCTAAGTGTATTTTTAATAGAAAACTCTTAATCAGTGATAAGATACGTATGCAATTATTTAAAAATATAGGTAGAATTAGTATATATAATATAAATGTATGCCTAATAAAATAGTTTTTCCAAAAAATACTAGGTGAAAGAAATGTTCATCAATTAACTAAACTACTACGATTTCACTTATCAAATAATATTACTAGAAAGAAGAAACCATATATTATACTAATATTTTCTTCTCCACCCTTTCTTGGTGGGAAGTGATGTTGCTTTTGTGATGACTTATGTCTCAACACTCTTTCTTTCTTTTAACTAAACATTAACAACCCTATCCTTGGCACTCACTTCACTTCTCTTACCTTGTTTTCTTCATAATGCTAATCTACAAGATTCTCATACCTGCTCAACATATTCATAAACATAGTCTACTATTTATATTTCTGAGAGTTAGTAGTAAGGTCTGTGTATTATGTATATTTTGTTATTTTTAGATTTTATTTTTTAGAATCTCATTAGATTGGTTGTTATTGTTATTATAGTCTAGTATGTATATTTGTTATGGTTATCGAGGTGAAGTTAAGACTTTAAGTTCTAGTAAAGGTAACTTACTGAGTTTTAGATAAAATATTTATAAGATATAAATAAAATTTCTGAATTTTATCAATTTCTTTAACAAAAGTATAACTCGTCTTTAATTGCCACATAAAAAGAATTATAAGTTTATCTTTGATGGCAAGTGAAAATATAATTTTATCTCTGATAACCTCATAAGCAGAATTATAACTTTGCCTCTAGTGACTCAATACATTCACATTTTCTCAAATATGAAGACATAATAAAATTTAAAGTATTTTAATCACTTATTGAATTTTAGATAAATTATTAAAGATTGTCTATTGTCTATAATAATGTTTATGTTTCGTTCACACAAATTAATGTCTATAATTTTAATTTTTTTTCTTAAAAAGAATTTGTCCATTTTAGCTCTAAAAGATAATATTATTGAACATTGCTGATAAGATAAATTAAAGGCGCGTTTGCATATGGTTTTTTTTTTTACTAAAAGAGTTTCAAAACAACATTTAATTATACATTCAAGTCACTATAAATAAGAACAAGAAAAAAAAGCAATTTTTTTTTTATCACATAGAACAAATAAAATACACTGATATCATGAAATCCAAGTGTGAAAAGAGAAGATTTTAAAAGTATCCTCCAATACCATGGGTCTTGGAATTTTGTGTAATAGTAGTATTGTCAGCTTCCACTTTTGTTCTTATACTTGTCATAATAATTTCAGTTACTTCAATTTGTCAGTTTCTTTGTTCAATTTCACTACCAAAATGGACTCATACACACACACACAAAAAAAAAAAACTCCAATTTTGATTCTTGAACAAGTGGACAACTAAATTGATCAAAGATTTCAACTTTTCTTCTTCTTGATTGTTTTCCCCTCTTTTAGTTTTCTTGGACTAGAGGAATGGTTACCAGTGGTGTGAAAGCATCTTCAGTAGCTATGGTTTCTATAGACATTTGCAACAGGTAATTTTTTATTTTTTTTTTAAATTCAAGAATTGCATTTGGGTTTTGTTGGATTTTGGTTCTTGTTTTGATTTATCAGGAAAAGATGCAGTTTTTTTTTTTGTTTTGCTTATGGTTTCTTTAGAAGGGTGTTTGATGAATTTTGGTTCTTGTTTTGATAAAGTGAAGAAAAATGTGAGTTTTTTTTTGTTTTCTTTAGAAGGGTGTTTGATGAATTTTGATTTGTCTAGGAAAAAATGCAAGCTTTTTTTCTTCTTTGTTTGGTTTCTTTAGAAGGGTGTTTACTGAATTTTGGTTCTTGTTTTGATTTATAAAGAAAAATGTGAACTTTTTTTTATTTCTTTTCTGTTTGCTTTCTTAAGAAGGGTGTTTACTAAATTTTGGTTCTTGTTTTGATGTATAAAGAAAAATGTGAACTTTTTTATTTCTTTTCTGTTTGCTTTCTTTAGAAGGGTGTTTGCTGAATTTTGGTCCTTGTTTTGACTTATCAGTAAAAATATGAGCTTTTCTTTCTCTTCTTTAGAAGGGTGTTTGTTGAATTTTGATTCTTGTTTTGACTTATTATGAAAAATGTGAGCATTTTTTTCTCCTGTTTGGTTTCTTTAGAAGGGTGTTTGATGAATTTTGATTCTTGTTTTGATTTATCAGGAAAAAATGTGAGCTTTATTTCTGCTATTTCTGGTTTCTTTAGAAGGTGTTTGTTGAAATTTGATTCTTGTTTTGATTTATCAAGAAAAATGTGAGCTTTATTTCTTTTCTTTTTGGTTTCTTTAAAATGATGTTTGTTGAATTTTGGTTCTTGTTTTGATTTATCAAGAAAAATGTGACCTTTAGAAGGGTGTTTGTTGAATTTTGATTCTTGTTTTGATTTATCAGGAAAAATGTGAGCTTTAGAAGGTTGTTTGATGGACTGTTTTTTTTTTTGTTGTTGTTGATTACTTTGTTTATGTAAAGTTATTTGTGGATTGGAGAAGAATTTTTCCTAGTACTAGGCGAAAATTCCCAAACCCTTCATTCTGTAGGATCATCAGGTGTGATTTTGATGGTCGCGTTGGATGTTGGATTGGGAATGAGAAAGGAAAATGGAACAAACTGGCTGCTGCTGCTGCAAGTACAAAGGCACCTAAATTGGGAATGAGCATTTCACCTTTGCCTTCCTCTGCTGCTCTAGCAGAAACCCGATGGTCCTCGCGAGCCAAGTTCTATAAGGAGGTTTGGGACTATATTTCTTGTTATATGCTGCTTTATAGAACAATTCTTGCTGTCAAAATGATGATTTGATAGTTTAATCAGTGAATAGAGATACTTTCTTCTGTTCTATTCTATGGGACACCCTTTCCGTTTTAGCCTGTTAAAAGATGAATGACACCTTTCTGTATTTGGAAACCTTACTGTTAGCGACATGTTCTTTTCGCCATATAAATGTCACGACATGTTTAAGAGCACACGTTTTAAGATCTTTCTGGTCTTAATGTGCCCAGTCAAACACCACCATGTAAGAATGAAATGCAGCGAGTATATAATAGGCCTATTTTTGTTTGTCTATTGGAGTATCTCGGTCTAAATTTTGATCATTGATTGAGATTTTGCGATTTGGCAGGTTTTGAAAGATGCTAGGGAAAAGTTTACACAGGAGATATCATTTCAGTCCAAGGACAAAGATATATCCCTGGCAAAGGTAGTAATTTGTCTTGCTAAGCTCTTTTCGTACAATGCAGTTGATCTGTTGGTTTGAATATAACCACTTTCTTGGTTTCAAGGGACAGAAATGAAGTGGCTGTCTGTTTTTGGAATGTTCTGTCCTTAAATAATTCCGGCATTGTCGTTTTTCTTTTAGATAAATATAAATAAGTAAAAAATTGTTTGTATATGAACGGTGGCGTTCAGCATACGAGTTAAACCATCATTTCGCAAGTAACGTGCATGTTTCATCCGTTTTTTTACTTGTATTAATTGCATTCTTCATTTGGTTGTTTTGTTGTTTTCTATTATTCGGGTTAGGCTTTGCTCTACGTTGCTTCTGAAGACGAGGCATTTATGGATTTCAACCGGGAAATGGATTCTTATTCACTCCAAAATGAACGAAGATCTACTTCACTGCCATCTGATACACTAGACTGGAAGTGCGTAGAAGCCATGCCTCTGGCTGGAAAGAATATGAGTGAGTGGATGGCCGAGTTAGATTCCATTGCAAGGGAAGTTGAGGCAGAGCTAGTTCCGAGAGATATAGGATGCCATTTGGTTGAAGTTTTGGATGCAGTGAACGTTGTTCTTTTTAAGTCGAGGGGTTTCAAAAGGTCATCCGTGATAGTGGACTCAAAATGTTCATACCTGCATTCAGTGTTAAGCTCTGGATATTGTAGCGGTATATCTTAAAATTTGTCTCACCAATATCCTCGTTATTTTGCGTATTTCTTAAACCTCATGAAATTCAGAATTCTTTCGTGATTGCTTCATTTTTATTAATGTAATCTGACATGCTGTTTAACTTATGTACAGCAATTTTGCTTAGCGTCATTTACATCGAAGTTTGTCGAAGACTTAATCTAACCATTGTGGGATCTCGAATTGGAGAAGAATTCTTGATATGGCCCCAAACCGGAAACCCTGAGGTATGTTGATCTGAGCAAATGGATGTTTTGATCTTTTCGTTGGCATGTCCATATACTACTTCTGGTATATTCCTTCAGAATTTACGTTAGTCTCTAGTCTTATTGAGTTGGTATGTCTACATTTGCAACTGTTGTAGGAGCTATTCAAGGTTACTTCTGGTCACAACTTGTTTGGTATTGTTAACGGGAAGTGCGTTTATGACCCTAGATCAATGGCCTCGGACATCAATAGCAATTCACTGTCGGAGCTTGAGATTGCAACAAACCGAGATATTATCGGAATTGCTTTGGCTAATCTCATGGTGAGTTTTGTTCTTCTAAAAGGTAGAGTCTTTTGGATGTTTTAAGCTTGTATTTATACATCTCGTGGTGTTATTTATGAGTATTAATGTCACCATTCATAGATTTGGCAAAATAATTCTTTTTCCAAAACTAAAACTAACTGAACTAAATGAAGTGAAGTTCGCTGAAATAGTGTACTCGTACTATTACTATAAAGAAAAGAAGAGCGGGATGAATTGGACAAATACACAGAACCCCTTCTATTATATGTATTATCCTTTCCTGACATTATCGAAGGTTCCTTCCTACACAGAGGATTCATTGGAAACGTGCGTCAAGAGCAAATCATGGTTTGATGCTGACTTCTCCACTTAGGTCTGTGGATAAGTCTGACGAGAAGTTTAAGAAGACCGATGCTTCAACTGTACCTTTGCTGAGGCCTCAAGATTTGAGGTAAAGATCATATACTCTAATTGTGTCTTTGTTACTACCGCTGGTTCCCGTTCCTGATTAAGCAGGCCACTTTGTGTTGTCCCTACAGGTTCAAGATGCTAATATGCAACATTTGGCATGAGAAAAGGAGAACCGTGAATAATTTTGGCTACATTATTATTCTTATTGATTCTAACTTCCTACAAGAAAAAAAACAAAACTTGATCTACTATGCTGCAATATTGCATGAGTTTTAATTCCTCCATCTGGTTTTTTAGTTAGTCAAGCATAATTAGGTTCCCAGAACCTTCTCATTTATAGCACCATTTGGTTTGACAAAGTGCTTTCCATATCTAAACTCGGTGGTCTATCCGAATATCTGTGTTGCTCGGACTCTCCAAAAATGTTGTCGCACCTGTGTCTGATTCTCCAAAACTGCACTACTTTTAGAGGATCCAGCATATTCATCCGTTGATATTTCTTTGGTCTGCCAAATATGTCTAACTTGTACTGATCTTTAGATATGATTGTTAAGAATGAAAACTTTCGAGTTCTCATCAGTGTTATATCCATGTCCATTTCTGCATCCTAGTATTTCGATAGTTTGTTTTCATCAAACATGGGATTACCTCGACTTGGCATTTGATTATCATCTCTAGTGCATTAACTTTTTATCCGAAATGTAAAAACATGCTTGACAACGTTTTTGAGGTGTTTGTTTTATTAGTTTAGGCGAGTAAGAACGTCTTTTTTCAGTAGAAGTTTTGACCTTAGCTATCGAGGTATTAATTTTTGTGTGCAACATATTTCTCGCTTGTAATGACAATATGTCTGGGATGGTACCAACTTTCTAGGCTGGCTATTATGGCTTCGCAAAGATTGCTGATTCTGCAGCCACACAATTGGGCTCTGAGGAGAGACCACGGCATGATGTTGTACTATAGCAGGTACATAAACAATGACACTCGAATGAAATATAACCGTTTCTGTTCTTTTCCTCGTTTTTGCTGAAACATTTCATGCTATGAACAAATTTTGACAAAATGAACAAATATCCAGGGAATACGAGGAGGCGGTCCAGGAGCTTAGCATTTGCATGGTCTTTGCACCAGAAGAAGAGGCTGAAGTTCTAGAGGCATTTGTTGAGAAGTTACACCTACTACGGCTCGAGTCATCATGGAAGAATCTGGAACGTAAAGGTCGGTTAACAGTTACTTGACTTGTTTGTTCCAAAAACTTGTGCTCTTTCTAGCTTGTTAAAATAATATAACATATAGAACTTTAGCTGTAACAACCTCCTTTTTTGACTTGTGTAAATACTTTCCTTGTTTTGAAAATGAGATGAATAACATAACTTGAGCAGCTCAACGGTATATGTATGAGCGAAAAAACGAGTACAAGTGGTGTTAGATATACATTTTTAGAACCCACTATCATCACCACTTGATACTCGTAGTGTCTAATTCTTGATCCGCCACTGCCTACTGGTGCTCATTTGGTCATTTCTCATGCCAAAAGAGGACTGTGACATTATTGTTGTATCTTCAAGCTGAGTATAGTGCTTAGACTAGGACTCATGGTCTATGTTGCTCGGATCCTCCGAGAAGTTGTTGCATCTGTGTGTTAGATCCTGTAAAAATCCATATAAACTTCAATATCTTCAATTTATAGAAGTTCAAACTTTTTCCTCCTAGAAAACGGTTAGTTTTCCTTTTTCAATGTAAAACATAATCATAGTAAAATTCAAATATATAAGGTAGAAAATTCAGGATAAATCATAACATGTTTATAGTTATTTAATGCAGCTAATTAAACAAACTTATGGCTGATTTTAAGGATTATAGATAGAAAATAATTTGTTGCTTAAGTAAGCACATAAGCTAATTGTAGCTTTGCTAATCTAAGCTATAAAAGTTGATAAGTTTGTTAAATAAGCTTTACCAAGAATCATATATTAAAATAATCTGATATAATGATATATTATTAATTTTTAAAATTAATGTAGATACCAATTATTGTTATTTTCCATCATAGAATCATTCTAATTGTTTAGAATTTCTTCTACTAATGTCCTAATCCATGGTGTGTCATCATTCTTGAATCTTTTGATTATGATTTGAACTAATGGGTTAGGTAATTGGGTTGATAATGACTTTAATGATGTGGACATTGAAGTTGTTTTCACATTATTAGCTGGAGTTGGAGATAAGATTGACAAGTCCGCGACTCCCCCCGCCCCCTCCCTCTCCCTCTCCTGGAGAACAACGATGGCTTGTGGTGGATTATTGTTTATCCATAGGGAGAGGGTCTAAGGGGGGCAGGTGTACAAATAGATTGCGATCAAGAATGTGATCTAGTGGTTAGTGAAGGGAATGCAAATTTAGGAGATCAAAGTTTAGATTCTAATAGGGAAAAAAAGAGAAGAAGATGCTTTTTCTTCGGTTATTTTGAGGTTAGGGGTGTATCGGTAACAATCTAGATTCTGAAAGGATAAAGTCGTACACACTGCTCTCTCTTGACTTCACTAGTGAAATCTGAACAATGCTTAACTCAGGTCTAATATTGGTTAATATGTCGTTCAACTGTACAAATAAAATATTTAAGCGTCGTCTAATATTTGCAATAGTGAACTTACAAAACGATCTAACGTTTTTTCATAAAATTTTCAATTTAGCACAAAAAAAAAAATTAGATTGTGATCTAAAAGATTAATGAGTTTAAAGATAAATGAAAAAAGAGAATCATTTATTAAATAGTTATCTAAAAAGGGGATAATTGATAAAATAATTTTTGAAACGTATAAAATAAATTTTAAATTAAATGGTTTTAACAAAGAAAATATCAAATTAGATAATTGAATGAAGTTACGTACAACTTTAACAACTTCTAGATAACAAGAATTAATTTTCAAACTACATAAAATATAAATAGTTAGGTAGCAATAATTGGAGTCCGAAGCCAAAAGGGCAAAAAAAATTGTCAAAAATTCCAAAAGGGCAAAAAAAATTGTCAAAAATTCCAAAAGGGCAAAAAAAATTGTCAAAAATTCCAAAAGGGCACATTATATTTTTTTAAAACCAAAACGGCAAAATCGCTCCTGCCGGAGCGATTTTCCTTTGACACATATTAACGCCGTGTACTCCGTTAAAATAAAATCGCTGCCAGGGCAGCGATTTTACAAAAAAAAAATTTTCTTTTTTTTCCACTAAAATCGCTGGCACAACAGCGATTTTTTAACTATAATTTTTTCCTCCACCTAATATTGCTGCTATGGCAGCGTTTTCATAGAAATTTTTTTTTTTGTAAAAACTTTTTTTTGGAAAATCGCTGCCCTGGCAGCGTTTTCCTTAAAAAAAAAAAATTCGAAAATCTTTTCTTAATTAGACTGTCTTTTCAGCGATTTTTGCTAAAAAAATCATTTTTTAATAAAAACACTGCCTTGTTTTCAAAACGAAAAATAATTTTAAAAAAAAAAAAATTGAAGAGAAACGAATTAAAAAAAAAAAAAAATTTAACTAAAAAGCTGTCAAGGCAGCAATTTTCAGCCTTTTGACAGTTTTTTTTTTTTTTAAAAAATATATATATATAATCGCTGCCTTGGCAGCGATTTTGGTGGAACTAGTTTTCTATAAAAAAAAAATCGCTGCCTTGGCAGCGATTTTTGTAGAAATATTTTTTTATTTTATTTTATTTTTTGAAATTTCTGTCAACTAGTCAACATCTGATGGTAAATTTCTTTTATTTTTTTTTAAATCGCTGCCCGTGCAGCGTTTTTGCGATTTTGTTTTAAAAAAATAATCGCTACCCTTGTTGACTAGTTGATAGAAATTTAAAAAAAAATAAAAAAATAGTTCCACGAAAAGCACTGCCAAGGCAGCGATTTCTAAAAAAAAAAACTTTTTTCCACAAAATTTATAATAACGCTGCAACAACAGCAATTTAAAAACAAATAATTAATGCCAAAAAAATAAAATAAATTTGCTTTTATAATAACGCTGTAATAGCAGTGATTTTAATTTTAATTTTTTTAAATAGCAAAAACGCTGCACGGGCAGCGATTTAAACAAAAAATAAAATAAAATTTACCATCAGATGTTGACTAGTTGACAGAAATTTCAAAAATAAAATAAAATAAAAGAATATTTCTACAAAAATCACTGCCAAGGCAGCGATTTTTTTTTTATAGAAAACTAGTTCCACCAAAATCGCTGCCAAAGGCAGCGATTTCAAGATATATATATATATATATATATTTTTGTAAAAAAGCTGTCAAAAGGCTGAAAATTGCTGCCTTGACAGCTTTTTAGTTAAATTTTTTTCTTTTTTTTTTTAAAATTCGTTTTTCTTCAATTTTTATTTTTTTAAAATTGTTTTTCGTTTTGAAAACAAGGCAGTGTTTTTATTAAAAAATAATTTTTTTAACAAAAATTGCTGAAAAGGCAGTCTAATTAAGAAAAGATTTTCGAAAAAAAAAAAATTAACAAAAACGCTGCCAGGGCAGCGATTTTCCAAAAAAAAAGTTTTTACAATTTTTTTTTTCTATGAAAACGCTGCCATAGCAGCTCAATTAGGTGGAGGAAAAAAATTAGAGTTAAAAAATCGCTGTTGTGCCAGCGATTTTAGTGGAAAAAAAAATTAAATAAAAATCGCTGCCCTGGCAGCGATTTTATTTTAATGGAGTACACGGCGTTAATATGTCTCAGAGGAAAATCGCTCCGACATGAGCGATTTTGCCGTTTTGGTTTTAAAAAAATATGATGTGCCCTTTTGGAATTTTTGGCAATTTTTTTTGCCCTTTTGGTTTCGGACTCGCAATAATTGTTTTAATTAAATAAATAGTAGACCTTTTCCATTTTTATAAAAGAAAAGGGTAAAATAGAATTTGGTATCACTTAGTTAGGTTAATTTACAAAGTTAGTTGGACGTTAGGTATAAATTCACACTTTTTGTCATGTTATTTAACTCCAAATATTGACGGATTAATCAATGTAGGACTCTTTTTAAAAAAAATTTTTAATTATCAATCTATCACAATCCTTTGCTTTATATTAGTCAAATAATAAGAAAACGATCGAGAGGGGGCCAAAAGACCGTATAAACAAAACCCTAATTAAAATAAATGAGATTTATTTTCTTGATTTTTTTTTTATTCTATTCTCGACATGAAAAAAGATTCATAGATTATTAATATGCATGCACTCATTAATGTGAAACTTCATTGTTACGAGATCTTAGACTTCACAAGTAAAACGTCAAGATAATAGTTTAGAAATTCTTCTAGTAAAATTCGAGACTCCGTGATCAAAGCTATTTCTCAAAAATAGAATCGAAAATAACCGTACATTTTCTACTAATTTACCATACACTATAAAGTAAATTTACTTATTTTTAAAAAAATATTTTCATGAAAAACATTTTCCTTCGTAATAGACACAAGTGATATGTTTGTTTTGTGTATTATTACCATAAAATAATACTTCTTCTATGTCATTTTAGGTGATGATATTTGATTGGATCTAGAATTTAAGAGAAATATATTGAATTTAATTTAATTTTTAGAGAAATTATAAATATTTGCATGATTATAAAACCATATATTTAAGTACTTCCTAGTTGTTAACTCTTAAGTGATCATAAAATAAAAAGAACCCATATTTTTCCTATACTACTAATATAAGAAGACTAATTTGAATAATCTATTCTTATTACCTTTTTAATATTGGATTACATTAATTAATCTATAGCTATTAGGGTTCTCGAGTATATGTACACTTTGAATTTTGTCACTTCTAACAATTATATAGTAAGTTCGATATTACTATCAAATGGCTTACACCCTATATATCAATGATGAATTTAGATTTAATTTTGACAGTACTTGTTATAATTAAATTTCTATCGACAATATTAGAGGAGTTTTCAAAGATAATTGTTATTTACTAATATAATCTTTGAATGTAGGTACTATTTGAGGAAATTGGAGAATTCTCATATTCGACATAACTTTGGAGAAGACCACAAAATGACTTATATATTATATTACTAATAATAGAAGAGTACAAAAAAAATTAATTTGCAGCAAGGACAAAAGATGATTGCTATAATATTAGAAAATTTAATCGTATAGATTGTAAAAATTTGGCAAAATTTAAAAACCTCTAACCAAAAAAAAAAGAGAAGTTATTTGTCTTTCAATTCTAGAACAACAAACACTACCGGTAAAGTTAAAAAAATAATAATCATTTTTAACATGTAAAATATCTTATTATATATATATAATATCGTATTTTTAGGACTATGAATCCAACATAGAAGGGTACACATTAAATCCCTATATTTTTAAGTGATATGGTAATGCAATTTTTCTATATTAATAGTGTATATACTTAAATATATATTAATTATAATTTGATAAATGATAACTAATTTGTTAAATTATATTGATAATGTAAATTGCGGTCTCAAGCCTCTGAATTGGGGTTTACAAGGAAAATTAGAAAATCAAATTAAATCAATGAACAGAAAATGATATTTTTTTGATTTTAAATTTTAAAAATCGATAAAATTTAATTAGATTTTGATTTAAAAAAAAAAAACAATTGAAACAACTAACCAAATCGACTACATAAATATTGGAATGTGAGCGTACATATGCATAATTACAATCTTAATTTATAGTATAGGTGTTTGTCATTATAGTAATCACTTTACTGTTTCATATGATTTATAGTTTTTATTTAATAGAATTCAAAAATTTACTTCATGTTTAAAATAATTTAATCTTCTAATTATTTAGTTATTCATCACTGTTCAACTTGTAATTGTCGTTAAAATATGTTGGTATATTGCATCAAGTTTTTAAATATTTTGCATAAAAATAAAATTCATTGTAAGATTTTTTTATGTTCCTTAAAAATGGTTAAATACTTAAAAATGCATACAATTTTTTAAAGGAAGTTACATATATAACTTGATTAGGTCTATATTTCCTTTTTTTTTTTTCAAATATTAATTAATTTTGATAATGTTATGCTAGAATATAGTCCATTTTATGTGTTTGAAACTATATTATCATATAATCAAATAAAAATCGATAATAAACTGAATAAACCTACAAGAAATGAAGCTAAAAAACCAGAATTGATTTGATTCTAATATTTGAAAAATCAACTAAATTAATTTGATCATCTTTTAGAGAAAAATCGACTTGAATCAAATGATAAATTTCATTACTATTAGAATAATTAAAAAAAAAAGGCAATACTATTTAAGAGTGTTATCTTGGAAAATGAATTTTACAATACGCAATTTTGATTTAATAAGCCTCGATATGAATATCGAATGGAGAAAAAGATAATGTAAATTACTAAAGTTAATAAAAAAAAAAAAAAAGAAGCGCGACCTAACAACCCCTTGGAAGAGTCCTCACTAGTCATGAGCTACGCCGGCCACCCTCTCTCTCTTTCCCGTTTGACTTCACCACCGTTTCCCCTCCTTCCTCCGCCGACCACCGCTGTGTTCTCCGCCGCCACCGGTTACACTCCTCTTTTCTCTCCCGTTAAATTCCATAGGCGGTCTCTTCTTCGGAGTTCAGGCAGCCGAGATAACTACATCGGAAACGGCGGTGGCGGTGCTGGTGGAAACGGTAAAAACAACGGCGGTAGTGGCGGCGGTGATTGGTGGAGCAATTTCTTCAATTTTGATAAGAGAAGATCTCTTCTCCTCCTTCCTATTTTTAGAAATGAAGATACTTTTATCGATTCCGTATTATCGTGTAAACCATTGTTATTGTTCCTTGTATCAGCTTCTTCTTCAATTACTTGCTGCTTACTGTTAGCTTCATTTGTACAAGCAAAATCTAATAATGGAGAAATTGTGTATGAAATTAGAGGAGGAAAACGGTTTGAACTTGTGCCAGATTATTCAAAGGATGAATTTGTTCTTACTAAGACAATGTGGTCACGGTTATTGCCTGATTCGAAATCGGGGAGTTTTGTTTCCAATTTGTGGATGCAATGCAAGGAATTAACGACGACTTTGTTGCTTCCTGAGGGATTTCCGGAGAGTGTTACAAGTGATTACTTGGAGTATGCCCTTTGGAGAGGGGTTCAAGGTGTCGCTGCACAAATTAGTGGTGTTCTTGCAACTCAGGTACTACTCTTGTGTTAATTAAAGATATATTAGTCCAAATAAATATGACGAGCTAATGTTGTTGAAGTAGTTATTTGAGTCTAATGAATTTGGATTTGATTAAAAAGGTCTTATTTTGTTGGGATAGTCTGTTGATGAACCACTTTGTTAGCTCAAGCTGTCATCTTATCCTAGAGCATGTCAAATGTCGCGACACACCAAATCGAGTGAAAGAGTCAAATAGGATTATGTCACATGCTAAATGATGTGACATACCTAGTAAAATAAACAAATTTCTCTACATGCAGCATTCATGTGTTCTAGCATTCAAAGATCAAGAATTAAATCAAAATCAAACTTCAAACCCTTGGATTAAAATACATCATGTTCTAGATAAAAATCATAGGCACTTGAATAGCTTCAACCTAAGATTAACCAAGCTTCTTTTAGTCATGCAATTTCAAGAAATAATTTACTACAGAGAGTATATACCCCGTCTTTCAAACAGGCGTATCTCCTAATTGAAGTTGAAGATAGTGGGATGTTAACCAAATTGTTGACTCATACTCCACTAATTGGTTGGTATGCGAGTTCGTGGCTATTTTAGAGGAATTCTCTCCAAATGGTTGATTGGACTTTAGAACATAACTAGAATTCTGATCGATTATCTAAAATGTGGTCTCCTCAGACTCTTAACCAGCGTAAATTGAATGTTACAAGCACCCTTTCAAGCCTAGAATGCCAAATAATTCAAGGAGAGATAGTGATTCCACATGACGTGACATACCTAGTCAAATCAAAGACCAATAAAAACATGTCATGTGTACAAGTGACATGTTTTGTCCAATCAAATGTAGCATTGTCACTTTTTTGCCTCTACTTTCCTTTTGGTGTACTTTCGAGGTTCCTATATGTTGAGAACCATATTATTGTGTAGGTTCTCTTTTTTGGTGTATGGGTTGTATACGAGGTTCCCACAATTATTAATAAAATACTTACCTTATCAACAAAAAAAGTGGCCTTGTCAGTTGTCACTATTTCAATCTTATTGGTCAGGCGATTAAGTCAACCAAGCAAATCAAAGGTCAAAGGAAAAGAGTTTGTTCTCATTGCAATTCTTTTCTCTTCCACAACTATTAACAGGATTCCTCATAACTCAAAAAAGATACCAGGATTCATAACGAGTAACAACTAGCAAGAGAGCTCGTGGATCATTGAAAGTTTAATAGATTATATATACTTCTGTTTGTTATTTCTTTTTTCACCTTTGTTGTCTTGAATCATCTTAGGAAGAAAATCATATGAGTGAACTGTTAGAATATAAATAAGTATTTCCTACTTAGAATAGAAATAAGAATAGGAATAGGAATAAGAATAGGAATCCTAGTTGGAAAAGGATTCCAATGTAGTGTCTATAAATAGGGTCTCAATGTAACTATTTAGATACACAATTCAATAATATTTTTCGTATATATTTCTCACATGGTATCAGAGCATTGGTGAGAACAAACAAGTCACCGTATGTCTATGTCAATTTCCGGTGACTGTTGGGTCTGATTTTGTTATACTTTTTTCTTTCTGTGGGTGTTGTGCGAAAACCAACACCACCACGAGGCTCGGAAAGCCCTCGCGACCAAACCCCAGCCAAAACCACCGGAAAACACCACCCCACGCGCTCTCACGCGCCTATCGGAGGTGGCAGTTTCCGGCGAGATCTGTCTCACGCGCCGGCGCGTGAGGGCTTTTCTGATCATATTTTTTTGAGATTTTTTTGACAGTTGGGGTCGTCCAGCCAATCCGACCAGGCCCATACTGTTTTTGACCAGATCCGATCGCCGGAATTAGAGTTCCAGCTATTTCCAGGCAGTTTCCGGCGACTTTTCTTCGAGATTTGAATTTTCCGAGACAAATTTAGCATAATGTCTTTTGGGTGAGATGTTTTTGGTTCCAAAAATATGGGGATTGGAAGTTCTAGCCCTATAATCACTTCAGAACTTTTATTGGGAAGTTCAAACTATTTATCTTGGGCTTCCTCGGTTGAGTTGTGGTGCAAGGGTCAAGGTGTCCAAGATCACTTAACGAACAAGGCTTATGAGGTAGATGTAAAGGCAAAGACTAGTGAGGAAGATGCAAAAGCCAAAGCACAATGGGAGAAAGTAGATGCTCAATTATGTAGTCTCCTATGGCGTTCTATTGATTTCAAGTTGATGCCCTTGTTTCGCCCATTCCAGACGTGTTATACAGTTTGGGAAAAGGCTCGTGCTTTATACACTAATGACATATCTCGATTCTATGATGTGATATCTCGATTGACCAACTTAAAGAAACAAGAATCCGATATGTCTACTTTCTTAGGACAGGTACAGGCAGTCATGGAGGAATTTGACACATTAATGCCAGTTACTACGAATGTGGAAAAACAACAAGAACACAGACAAACATTGTTTCTAGTTCTTACTCTTGCTGGACTTCCTCCTGATCATGATTCTGTACGTGATCAGATTTTAGCTAGCCCTACAGTTCCTACAATCGATGAATTATTCTCTCGTTTCCTTCGTCTTGCGGCACCTCCCAGTCACAAGGTAGTTTCATCACCCACTGTTGACTCATCTATTCTTGCATCTCAAACCTTTGAAAAGCGTACATATCAATCTATGGAGAATCGGCGAGGAGGAGGGCGTTTTGGGAAACCTCGATCCAAGTGTAGTCATTGTCATAAGCCTGGACACACTCGTGATATATGTTATATTTTGCATGGTCCACCACCCAGTTATGATCCTATTGTTCTAAAGGAATATAATGAGTTCCTTCGAAATCGCGCAAGTAAACAGACATCTCCACCAGTAGCATATGGTGCTCAACCTAATCAACCATCCAATAATGCTCATATTGCTCAGACAGAATATGATGAGTTCCTTCAGTATCGTGCAAATAAGCAAACGTCTCCACAAGTAGTTTCGGTTGCACAACCTGATGTCTCTGTTGCGGGTAATTCTTTTGCTTGTGTGTCGCAATCTAGTACTCTTGGAACATGGGTCATGGACTCTGGGGCTTCTGATCATATCTCTGGTAATAAATCACTTTTATCCGATATTGTTTATTCACAATCTCTTCCAGCTATTACTTTAGCCAATGGGATCCAAACCAAACCAAAAGGGGTTGGAAAAGCCAAACCCCTATCTTCTGTCACCCTAGACTCTGTTCTTTATGTCCCTGGTTCTCCTTTTAATCTAGCATCTGTTAGTCGTTTGACGAAAGCCCTACATTGTAGCATAACTTTTTTCGATGATTTTTTTCTCATGCAGGACCGCAGTACGGGACAGATGATTGGAACAGGACATGAATCACAAGGCCTTTACTATCTTACCTCTTCAAATTCCTTAGCAGCATGCTCCGTTACAGATTCCCCAGATTTAATTCACAAACGTTTGGGACATCCGAGTCTATCCAAACTGCAAAAGATGGTGCCTAGTTTGTCTAGTTTATCCACATTAGATTGTGAGTCGTGTCAACTTGGGAAACACACTCGTGCTACGTTTTCTCGTAGTACTGAGGGTCGTTCAGAGTCTATTTTTTCATTAGTTCATTCTGATATTTGGGGTCCTAGTAGAGTCAGTTCCACCTTAGGATTTCGTTATTTTGTTAGTTTCATTGATGATTATTCAAAATGTACTTGGGTTTTCTTAATGAAAGATCGTTCTGAGTTATTTTCTATTTTCAAAAGTTTCTTTGCTGAAATACAAAATCAGTTTGGTGTTTCTATTCGTACTTTTCGTAGTGATAATGCCTTAGAATACTTATCCTCCCAATTTCGGGAGTTTATGACTCACCAAGGCATTATTCACCAGACTACTTGTCCATACACCCCTCAACAAAATGGTGTAGCTGAAAGAAAAAATCGGCATCTTATTGAGACCGCTCGTACTCTTCTCCTTGAATCCAATGTTCCATTGCGTTTTTGGGGAGATGCAGTTCTTACGTCTTGTTATTTGATAAATAGAATGCCCTCTTCTTCTATTCAGAATCAGGTTCCCCATTCCATACTGTTTCCTCAGTCACATCTCTATCCTATCCCTCCTCGTGTCTTTGGGAGCACATGCTTCGTTCATAACTTAGCCCCAGGAAAAGATAAATTAGCTCCTCGTGCCCTCAAATGTGTCTTTCTTGGTTACTCTCGAGTCCAAAAAGGGTATCGTTGTTATTCACATGATCTTCATCGATACCTTATGTCTGCTGATGTTACATTTTTTGAGTCTCAGCCTTACTATACATCTTCTGATCATCCTGATGTCTCTATGGTCTTACCCATACCTCAGGTTTTACCTGTGCCAACCTTTGTGGAATCTACGGTTACTTCTACATCTCCAGTTGTAGTGCCACCACTACTAACTTATCATCGCCGTCCACGTCCAACCCTAGTCCCAGATGATTCATGTCATGCGCCAGACCCTGCTCCTACTGCGGACTTGCCTCCTCCTAGCCAACCGCTTGCACTTCAAAAAGGTATACGATCCACTCGAAATACTAACCCACATTATACCTTCTTAAGTTATCATCGTCTATCATCACCCCATTATGCATTTGTGTCGTCTTTGTCCTCTATTTCCATTCCTAAGACTACAGGTGAAGCACTTTCTCATTCTGGATGGAGGCAGGCTATGGTTGATGAGATGTCTGCTTTACATAAGAGTGGTACTTGGGAGCTTGTCTCCCTTCCTGCAGGTAAATCTACTGTTGGTTGTCGTTGGGTTTATGCAGTCAAAATTGGTCCAGACGGTCAGGTTGATCGACTTAAGGCTCGCCTTGTTGCCAAAGGGTATACTCAGATATTTGGGCTAGATTATAGTGACACTTTCGCTCCTGTGGCTAAAATTGCATCTGTTCGTCTTTTTCTATCTATGGCTGCCGTTCGTCATTGGCCTCTTCATCAGTTGGACATTAAGAATGCTTTTCTGCATGGTGATCTTGAGGAAGAAGTCTATATGGAGCAACCACCTGGTTTTGTTGCTCAGGGGGAGTCTAGTAGCCTTGTATGTCGATTGCGCAGGTCACTCTATGGTCTAAAACAGTCTCCTCGAGCTTGGTTCGGGAAGTTCAGCACAGTAATTCAGGAGTTTGGCATGACTCGTAGTGGAGCTGATCACTCTGTGTTTTATCGGCATTCTGCACCAAGTCGATGTATCTATTTGGTTGTTTACGTTGATGATATTGTTATCACCGGTAATGATCAAGATGGTATCACCGATTTGAAGCAACATCTCTTTAAGCACTTCCAAACTAAAGACCTTGGCAGATTGAAGTATTTTCTAGGTATTGAGGTTGCTCAGTCTAGATCAGGTATTGTTATTTCTCAGCGCAAGTATGCCTTAGACATTCTTGAGGAGACAGGGATGATGGGATGTAGACCTGTTGACACTCCTATGGATCCGAATGTTAAAACTTCTTCCAGGACAGGGGGAGCCACTTAGTAATCCTGAAAGGTATAGACGACTTGTTGGAAAGTTGAATTATCTCACAGTGACTAGACCTGACATCTCTTTTCCTGTGAGTGTTGTAAGTCAGTTTATGACTTCCCCTTGTGATAGTCATTGGGAAGCAGTTGTTCGTATTCTGCGATATATAAAGTCAGCTCCCGGTAAAGGACTACTCTTTGAGGATCAAGGCCATGAGCATATCATTGGATATACAGACGCTGATTGGGCAGGATCACCCTCTGACAGACGTTCGACATCCGGATATTGTGTTTTAGTAGGAGGTAATTTGGTGTCGTGGAAGAGCAAGAAACAGAATGTGGTTGCTCGATCTAGTGCAGAATCAGAATATCGAGCAATGGCGACAGCAACTTGTGAGCTAGTTTGGATCAAACAATTGCTGGGAGAACTAAAATTTGGCAAAGTTGATAAGATGGAACTTGTGTGTGATAATCAAGCGGCTCTTCATATCGCATCAAATCCAGTGTTTCATGAAAGGACTAAGCACATTGAGATTGACTGTCACTTTGTCAGAGAAAAGATACTCTCGGGAGATATTGTTACGAAATTTGTGAAGTCAAATGATCAGCTTGCAGATATCTTCACCAAGTCCCTCACATGTCCTCGTATTAATTACATCTGTAACAAGCTAGGTACATATGATTTGTATGCACCAGCTTGAGGGGGAGTGTTAGAATAGAAATAAGTATTTCCTACTTAGAATAGAAATAAGAATAGGAATAGGAATAAGAATAGGAATCCTAGTTGGAAAAGGATTCCAATGTAGTGTCTATAAATAGGGTCTCAATGTAACTATTTAGATACACAATTCAATAATATTTTTCGTATATATTTCTCACAACAATGCTGATTGATTTTTCATACTCTGTTATGTCTAGGCCTTGCTTTATGCTGTTGGATTAGGGAAAGGGGCTATTCCTACTGCTGCTGCTGTCAATTGGGTGCTTAAGGATGGCATTGGATATCTAAGCAAGATTCTTTTGTCGAACTATGGCAGGCATTTTGATGTCAATCCTAAGAGCTGGAGGCTGTTTGCCGATCTTTTGGAGAATGCTGCTTATGGCCTAGAGATTTTGACCCCTGCATTCCCACATCTGTTTGTTCCTATCGGAGCTGTTGCTGGAGCAGGGAGATCAGCTGCTTCCTTAATCCAGGTAATATTTTTTGAAGCCAAGTGTGAATCTGATCATGATTAAAAAAGGGCAAGGTTCTGATCTGCATGTCTTACTGCAAATCCACTGTTTTACTGGTATTGTGTCTCAAACATGTGCTGCAAGTTTCTCTTAGGTGTTTCATTAAATTTATGTAATTTTTATCTTCATTACAGAGAAGAATTGGATGTTATGCCCAAACACATCTCCTCACCCCCATCCCTGAAGGAAAAAAAGAAAAAAAAAGAGATTAAGGTTCATACAGTAAACAACGATAAACAAAACCTTTGTCTTACAGGCTGCTACAAGGAGCTGCTTCTATGCGGGTTTTGCCGCTCAGAGGAATTTCGCTGAGGTAATTTCTTTACTTCTATATTCTTACTTTGGTTGTCAAAATATGTTGGGGTCATGAAAATTCTAATGTTCCAGCCTCTCTTGATTACCTACAAGAACCACTCATGTATTTGTGCACATATGCCTTGTGAGGACCGAGGAGTTACCAGAAGAATTCCATTCTGAATCAATTACTAATAGCAGGTGATTGCAAAGGGTGAAGCTCAAGGAATGGTGAGCAAAGCTATTGGAATCATGCTTGGCATTGCACTGGCTAACTGCACCCGCTCTTCTACATCTCTTGCTCTTGCCTCTTTTGGAGTGGTAACTTGGATCCACATGTTCTGTAATCTGAAGTCATATCACTCAATTCAACTAAGGACTTTAAATCCTTATCGTGCAAGTACTTCTCTTCTCTTGAGTTTTTATTTCTTATATCATAAGATACAAGCAATTAATTTGAAAGGCACAAGGAAGTTTGCTCCCAAGGCCTAGCTCAAGTGGAAAAAGGTGGAGGATTTGTGGCTTAGGTCGCTGGTTCAAGCCCCACACCATGCAAAGCGAAGCTCGGTATTTAAATGGAGAAGGGTAGAGGGGGCGGGCCCATTATCCACCGAGTTTAGAAGGCTGTGATTGTTCCAAAAGGCGGGTTATAGATGGATTTCTCGGTTATCAAAAAAAAAAAAAAAAAAAAAGCACAAGGAAGTTTACTTTGTATTCTGTATTTTGTGTGTTAAACTGTTCAGTGGATTCTTTTACATGAGAGTAGCCTATTATTCTCGCTTCCATTGATAGAATGAGTGTTCAAGAGGACCTATTACACAATCACTTTTACTGTTGGAAAGTACATCTCAGATCTAGTTCTAAGTTCCTTGTCCTGAATGATGTAACATAAGTGAAGGAGAAGATGTTATAGTGATTAATTATGGAACATGTGCATATGCATTGACAACTTATATGACATGTACCTTGCAGCATAGATCACATTATCATTACAATTTGGATTAGGATTTTGTATATTAACTTTATTTATTAACTGCTGGAGAAGTGTTGCTTTAATTTAATAGAAATCTTACTAAATTATAAGAGGTAGCTGAAACTTGTCACGTAATCTGTCCTTGTTTAATCTTATGTTAGCGACTCTTTTTTGATAGGTCTAGTCTTCAGTGAATATCTGCTCAGTGGTCTAGTTCCTTCTGTTAAAGAGGTCAATGATGAGGAGCCCCTTTTTCCAGCTGCTATTTTAAATCTAAAGGCAGCATATGAAGTGAGTTTGCTTTCACTTTTACTAGTTTCGTAAGACATCTTCCCTCATATCTATGCAAACCTCAGAACCTGGAAAGTTCTTTTGTGTGTGTGTTGATGTTTTACTATGTAAACAAATTTTCATTTATCCTCCAAATTTATAAAACACACTGCAGGGATTTCTGGTCTATGTTTATGCAGTAAAATGTGTTTCGTTTGTGTGTGTGTGTGTGGGGGGGGGGGGGGTTGGGGAGGCGGGGGGCAGCAGGGTAGCTGGGTATTCTCTTATATCATTCTATAAATTGATGACATAAAAGATGGTTATCTCAGAAAGACTATTTTTGTCCAGCTTAACTGTTTTATCAAGTTATAGAGGACAAATGAGGTGTGCTCATGTGCAACTACTAACATCAAATGAGATTAGGAAAATCTTAGAACAGTTGAAGAAATTAAGAAAAAATATGCTTATTCAAATACAAATGGACAGAAAATTAATAATAACTAACAACTCGCAAGATAGGCATAATCTTGAGTGATAATGAGTACCAAGGATGACCTAGTGAATATTGACTAGGGATGGCCCCAACTATAACCCTTGTTCCTTGTTGGGAATGGGAGAAGAATTTCTCTGTTGATGCCAGCTTCCAGTTGAAGATATTATTTGGTTTTGACTTGCAAACTATGAAAATAGACCATCTTCTCTGATTATTGGTCTTTTCAGACACAAACGGAAGTGCTTTCTGTTCATGCTAAGCAAGCAGCTGCAGGGATTGTGGGACGGTTGCAGCTGGGTTCTAAACTTTCTGATGTTGCTACAAGCCGAGAAGATGTGCTTGCTCTGTTTGAACTGTACAAGAATGAAGGTTACATTTTGACTGAGCATGAAGGAAGATTTTGCGTAAGTAATCCAGTCTCTCCTCCCCCTCATTATTTTCATTGTTGAGACATCACTTGTTTAGACTAACCTGTAAATTCCAGCTAAAGATTTTATTTGATCTACCTTCTGCAAGAGGCGTCAACTTCCTAAAAACTGGTGAATAAAGTGTTAAGAGCTCAAATTTCTGATTGATCTTCTTAAGGAACCTTTCTTTTTATCAGGAACAGTTGATCATATTTTGGCCTTTCCAGAGGGTGATTGTACTTTGTAGTTACTATAACTAAAGAAAGATTAACCTCCCACCGGGACATTCACTATGAATGTTGGGTATTTAAACAAGCTAAACCTAGTCATAACAAGTATTAGGCTTTGAGTGGAAAGAATAATATTGCCCTTCCTATGTTTCTTCAAGAGTGTTTATTTCATGTTCTGTGGAACTCCACTTCAGATGCAACCCAGCTATTTTGACCTACATTTTTTTTTGTATATATAACAAAGAGAAGTACTGCAGAATCCATTTTGTAACTTGCAATCACCACTATAGAGCTATGATGGTCACTGTTTGAGTTACAGGCAATCCAAAATTTTATGCCAGTATTAGCAGACAACGGTGGGAAGTTCTGTGATAAGAGATCAAAGAACTACATGCTCTTCTTCTTAGTACAAAAATTGTTCAGCAATTGCATCAGTGTAGCTCCCAAAATACCTTAAGTTGAATACCAAGCAGTATGGTGAACCTCATAAAAATGGTGATTGAGATCTAAGGTTGGCCTTCTTAAGTGTGAATTATTGGAGTTAGTGTTGGTAGAATGAAATGTCATTTAGAGATATTGAACTGTATAAATAAGGGAGAAACTCTCTGAAGGGAAAATGAATGACTCATATATATCATTCACTTAGCAGGAAAAGTGAATACTCCAGTGAGTGACAAATATCAGAGAGGGAGGGGGAGTTGAGCATGAGTAGATCGTTAGTAGGCTTGTTTTACTTGGAAATTTCCTGATTCAATTCCTGTCTTTATCTCACTTCTGCTTTCCATTTCTTCATTGAAATGGATGGAGGGTGATTGTTTGACCTTATGCTTAACTAACATTTTTACATTTACTTTGCACTTGTTGGAGCAGATTGTGCTGAAAGAAAGTTCATCACCACAAGATATGTTGAAGTCATTGTTTCATGTCAATTACCTGTACTGGTTGGAGACAAATGCAGGAATCAAGTCGAGCAATGTAGCTAATGACTGCAGGCCTGGGGGAAGGCTTCAGATGTCTTTGGAGTATGTTGAGAGAGAGTTTAACCATGTCAAAACTGATGGTGAGGTAGCAGGTTGGGTAACTGACAGTCTCATTGCGAGGCCTTTGCCAAATCGGATTCGCTTGGATTACACAGCTGTAGCTTCTGTTGCAGAAGGTTGACCGTATATAACAAGACACAGCTCCTCTGAACAAGCTCTTGTTTCCCAGCTTAAGTCAACCCTTCATACCCTGTATAGCTGCCAAACCATCATGATGGGTTCATTTGGATTTGCATCTGCAGGCAGAAGTGCTTGAAATCAATTGGTAAAACCCATTTCGGTGACTGTACAATGAGCTTGAAATGGTGTCATGGATCAATAATTGGACGATGCAGTATGCTGGTTTTGAATGGGGTGAGTATTCGAATTTGTTTCTGAATGCTTGATTTCATTGCTGCCCATCCGCTTGCTATTCTATCAATAGCTTAGAAGTTCCATTGATCTTGAATCTACACTGCAACATGTGGAGCTTCTCCTCCTTCGTTCTTTCATGATTTAGTTATCTTCTTACTCCTATTTTCCTGTAAGTAAGTTTACATCTAGAGGCCAGAGCAAACACTTAACTCTATCGAAAAACAAAAACAAAAAACTTTACTCTAGAATCTCCATCAAGTTGGAGTCGGGGGTGAGATTTGGTAGGATGTTCTGTTTCCCTGCAGCATAATGGGAGATGGATGAAGTAGTTGAGTTTGGTCGCCATTTTTGCACTGTTTCCTTCAATTTTTTGTGCTAATGAACGAGCATGTTCGTGTCAATGACTTGTTAGTTTTGTAGAACTTTTGCATACAAGCTAGATTGGATTATAATTTGGTGAGAGATAGATGGTGAAGATCTGTATCTGAGTTTGGCGACTCTATAGCTCATATCATGTTATTTTGTGACCAATTTTACAGTTACCCTACCAAATTTGAATATGGTTCTTCTAATCTCATTTTAAAAATTGAAGTTACTTTCTCTTCACACTATTTTAATTTGTACTTACCTTTGTTTGGAAAGCATTATAACCTGCTGATTCTTGTACTAGTTCTGGGAACGTGCATTGCATATTTATCTCAAAATATTAAATTTTGTATTGCAAATGATATACTTTATCCCCTTCAAATCTATTGGTATTTACTAAAAAAGAAATTAAAAAAATCATCATTTTTATGCTAGAAAGTACAGTTCTTATTAAAAAGAATATAACCTTAATTATAAAATTGACTAAAGTGCATAAAGTAAAAATAACTAACAATTGTACAAATACAATTTTCAAATGAGGAAGCTAAAATACTACATGCTAGTTAGTATAATATGTGTAAACTTTATATATATATATTGTCACGACCCAAAATGAGTTGCGAGTGGCACCCACACTTAACCTTCTAAGTGGGCGAACCAAGGAATCCAATCCCTAACATATATCAATAATTCAACTACGAATAACAACAACAATGCAGAAGCTCAAAACTTATTAAAGTAACCAATCAAATAAACCTTTAAAGTTTTAACACTTATTATCTCCAAAATCTGAAAGTCATTACATCAAGGACATCTAATCTTCAAATACTAAGTCTAGGAGTATTAAAGACACCAAAATAAATGAATAAAATAGTTTATGTCTGAAAACTAAGGATATCATGCCATGACCAAGAGAATCCAACACGAGCTGGAATGAATAACTCACCCTGGAACTTGATGTGCTGGAGATTGGCTAGAGCTGAGGGCGAGTCGAAGTCACTGATACACTCGCTGCACTCCACAAAAAGAAAACAAAGAAAAACACAAGTAGGGCTCAGTAGAGGGAAACATGTACTGAGTAGATATCATCGGCCAACCCAAAATAGAACTAATATGTAATGAATAATAGTATAAAATCAACTATGACACTTAGCTGGTGGCAAGCAACAAACACATGAACTAGTGTCAACAACACTAAAGTAAGTACGTAATCAGTCAACAATATCAAGATCACACATGAGGACTCATGCCTCCAAACCAAACTAATTTGGGAATTGAGTTCTTTGAGATTGAGTACATTAAGTTAATTCAATATCTTTTTCCTTTAATGCTACCGTGTCGGAACGTGACACTCCGATCCAATTATACCGTGTCGGAACGTGACACTCCGATCTAATTATACCGTGTCGAAAAGTGACACTCCGATCCAATAATACCGTGTCGAAACATGACACTCCGATCCAATAATATCATTTATTATCACCACTTTTCAATTCATTAACAATATTTCATCAAGCCTTCTTTATTCAAGGCATCACTTCGATAGATAGGGTTTAAGATTATAAATTCCACGGTCTCAGGATTTCAGACCAATCACAAACCACACAACCAAGCTACACAATCACACAATCAAGTACACAGAGAACGTCACAATATCATTCAATGCATATCAATCACTATTAATAGTCCATCTATCAAATAGAATAAACCATAACCTACCTCCACCGAAGAACCGAAGTCAAGCAAGCTACTTCTCCAATACTTTTCCTTTCCTCAATGCCTTCGAACCTTTCCAATCTATCAAGTATATATGTATAATTTGTAAGTTAACGAGTCTATAAACACTTATATTATTCTATGTCTAAGCCTAGACCCAAAAACTCACCTAATTCTATAATCAATTTCCTAAAGTTCAAACCTAAGGGTAAGTCTTAATTCCTCCAATTGGGATAACCTTAACGATATTCGAATAATATAATATACCTAATATTTAATTACCTATCTCAATATATTACAACTTACTTTATATTATGATAATAAAATAATATTAATTAAAAATGGAAGCTAACTGGTGATGAACCAGTGGTGAGAACCATGCTAACTCTGAACACCTATGCCATAAGTAATAACCTGACCTATTCAATTGTATAAACTACACTTCACTGGAGTATGTTGCCAACTTCAATCTATTACTATATGATGGTAGTAACTAACTCAATTGTCAATCATTAAGAAGTCGTACAATAATGCCAAGAACTCACATCGTATAATAATGCCAAGAACTCACATGAATGACTAACCACGTTTTCCATACAATTTTTAATACATCAACACTAACAAAAATAACCAACCAATATTTATCTAATCACTGTAGTATCAATTCTTCTCAAATAACAATTTCCTACACCACATATTATAATCCCAATACTATCCCATAATTATTCCTCAATTATGTCACTGTCATTACCCAGACAAACCGACAACAATTTATCCCCACCATTTTCATATACACAAGTTGTCCAATTCATTATCCAATTACACCCACATATATATATATATATATATACTAGAAAGCAATGGCCCGTGTCAGCACGGGCCCAATATTAAGTATTATTTCTTCTTTTTTTTTGTTAAGTTTGTTTTTACGTGAAATTGGAGAAAAGAAATTTGATGGATCTAAGGTGGTGTTCGCTATGTAAAATGTTAATTTTTCTATATTTGATCAGTTAAAATCTTTGCAGTATATTTTCACTAGAAAATAAGTTTTTTATCCTTTTAAAATGAGGAAATGATTTCTATAATAGACGTATGAAAAAAAAAGTTACACATGATTCTACATTGATAACGTCTTCCTCCATTTTCAACCACACCTCATCTTTACCCCCATAATATGGAGCCCCCTCACCCATCTTCATCTCCACCACCACACACATCCCTACCCTCTACCTTCACCTCTTATAGAATTTGTCTAAATTATATAAAAATGCTTTTAGGATAATAATTTTTGTCAACCTATCAAAAACAAGAAAATAAATAAGAAACATATTTATTTTCCTAGAAATCATTTCTAAAATAATATTTTTAATCTTAACAAACACATCCTAAGTAATTATTAATCATATACTCATAGTATTGCATCCTAAAAATTGAATACGCTCTCGATCCATGAATAGATGTTGATTGTCAAATAATAAATTATTATACTCATAGAAATATTATACCATTAGATACTTAAAGCGACACTTTATACACATAGAGTATTACTATTATATATTAGCGAAAGATGACACATTTTTTTCAATAGTAATCAAGGTTCTTATTTTTAGTTTTTTTACCAAAAACATATTATGGAATAATTTTATTAATTATATTTTAAAATTTATTATTGATATATCATTGTTAAAATAACAATTAGGATAAAAATAAAGAAAATGTGCATACTCTACTAATTAATTTAATTTTAGACTCTCAATTATCTAGGAGTTTAACTTGACTATTAGTATTTTATAGAATTACTTAACGATAATGATAAAGTCAGGTAAAAATAATTAATTTTCTAAATGTATTAAAATAAGCAAGTAAAATATTATTTTATTATTATAAGAGTCAAATTAAAGATAACATTTACTATTTACTTTATTAATTATAATTAGTGGATATGAATTGATTTTCTTGAAAACTCTCAGCCAATAAGAGGATAACATTTTCCTTGATTCCTATAATTGATTCTTCTCATTATTTATCCTTTCTACCATCTCATCTCATTATATGTTATGTTAGCTCATTTTTACTTGTCATAATTGAACTTATATATTCATTAAAAATAATAATTTATAGGTTAAATAATTAATACTAAAAAAATAATATAATTTTTTTAAATTCTTAATATATGAAAATTGACAATAAAAATAAAAAATTTCTTTTTTAAATAATGGACAAGTAAAAGACGAATGAAGTATGTACTCCCTCCGACCCTTTTGATTGTGAAATTTTGACTTGACACACCTCTTAAGAAAATAATGATTGGTATAATGAGTTTATCATTTTACCCTTATTAATCGATAAAAATTTAAACATATTTACTCACTACTTTTTAAAAAAATATTAATTTAATGTTAATAAATTGAAGGTATAATAAGAGAAAAGGAATATTTTCTTGATTTGTGAAGTATATTTGACAAATAAATAGAAACGAGAAAGTATCTATGAAATTTATGCGAAATGGAAGAGGGAAAAAACGGAAGTGGACCAAAGCCCACGTCTTATGATACTTATGGCAAATAGAAAAGTGAGGTTCATCATATTCTTCAATGACAGGATAGGATTTGTAATTAAATAAAAAAGATTGGACTTTTCTTAAAGCTCTTGCTGAGGTACAAAAAACAAAGCAAGAAATACAACTTTTTGAAGCAAGTTTAGCTTGCAAAATCTTTTGTAAGACTTTAATAACATTTATGGCAAATAGAAAGTGGGACCATCATATTCACCATGGGCAGGACATAGTTTGTAATTAAATAGAAAAAGAAGGATCTTTTTAAGAGCTCTTACTTAGGTTCAAATAACAATGCAAAAGTTACAACATTTTAAAGCAAATTTATCTTACAACTTTTTTAAAAGACTTTAATACCTTCAAACTTTAATTTAATGTCAAAAAACTGACTCGTTGGAAAGGACTTGAAACTGTCCTTTCTAATATATAGAAAAATATATATATATTACCTTCCCTAATTATTACAGCAACCTAACCTTCCATACATTATTTGTTTTATCTTACCCCCAATTTGACCAACCATTACGTTCCTCAACTTTGTACCTTTCAATTCTTTAATCCTTTTCCACTATTCATCATACAGACCCACTAACGATAATTAACCAATAATATACAATTAGAATGCTGGAACAATTTCGGTGAAACAGTTACCTGAAGCCGTCTTTCCAATCTTTGCGACTCTTTTGGTTTTCCTTTCTTCTGCAGATTAATTATTAACCCTAATTATTATATGACTAATTATAAAAGAGGTAAAATTTGTTCACTACTAATTTTAGTGTTAATTCTTTAACCACCAACTAAATTAATTATTAAAACTACCCCACTAATTTAATAATATAGTTATGAATAGTCCAAAATACTCATTTAGAATCTATCGAAAGAGTCTTTTATGCAATAAAAAGTTCTAGTACTCAAAACGACCAAATTCATGTGTATTTTCAGCTAACACAAATATCTAAAAATATGATAACTTGAAGAAAACTTTAGTAGAACCTAAAAAGATAGAGAAACAAGACTTGAGGAAAATGAATCCTTTTTTATCTTCATATACTGTTTTTTGTGGATGTGTCTTCTTATCTTCTCTTTGAGATATTCATTATTTGGAAATATTCAATATAATGCCTTAAATTTACTTATATATACGGAGTAGTAATTACAAACACATGAACCAGTGTCAACAACACTAAAGTAAGTACGTAATTAATCAACAATATCAAGATCACACATGAAGACTCATGCCTCCAAACCAAACTAATTTGGGAATTGAGTTCTTTGAGATTGAGTACATTAAGTTAATTCAATATCTTTTTCCTTTAATGTTACCGTGTCGGAACGTGACACTCCAATCTAATTATACCGTGTCGGAACGTGACACTCCGATCCAATAATACCGTGTCGGAACGTGACACTCAGATCCAATTATACCGCGTCGAAACGTGACACTCAGATCCAATTATACCGTGTCGAAACGTGACACTCCGATCCAATTATACCGTGTCGGAACGTGACACTCCGATCCAATTATACCATGTCGGAACGTGACACTCCGATCCAATAATACCGTGTCGGAACGTGACACTCCGATCCAATAATATCATTAATTTATCATTTATTATCACCACTTTTCAATTCATTAACACTATTTCATCAAGCCTTCTTTATTCAATGCATCACTTCGATAGAGAGGGTTCAAGATTATAAATTCCACGGTCTCAGGATTTCAGACCAATCACAAACCACACAACCAAGCTACACAATCACACGATCAAGTACATAGAGAACTTCACAATATCATTCAATGCATGTCAATCACTATTAAGAGTCTATATATCAAATAGAATAAACCATAACCTACCTCCACCGAAGAACCGAAGTCAAGCAAGCTACTTCTCCAATACTTTTCCTTTCCGCAATGCCTCCGAACCTTTCCAATCTATCAAGTATAGATGCATAATTTGTAAGTTAACGAGTCTATAAACACTTATATTATTCTATGTCTAAGCGTAGACCCAAAAACTTGTTGGGTTATGAAGGGGAGATTAGGGTGTCATGCAGAAGCTTACAATTTGCAAATCATATAGTTGATAAATCAGCTAACAAAAAAACTTATACTAAAAATCAAAATATTATTATATCAAAACTAATATAAAGAAAAACATTGAAATTTTAGAGAGAATAAATCTCCCCATAAACAAGACTCTTAAACGACTACATTGTGGATGTTATTGTTATTGTGTTAGAAGAAACAAACCTATATTTATAGAGTCCTAAAACCTTTCCTACTAGAAAAGGAGTCCTAAAAGGAGAGAATAAATCAAATATAAAATAATATTATATTTTCCTTTCAAGAAAAGTAAAAACATTTATGATAATGTTTTGTTTTTTCTTTAAGGAAAAATAAATCTTAAATTATGGTAAGAAAATCAGGGCAAAACCCTAACAAAACTCACCTAATTCTATAATCAATTTCCTAAAGTTCAAACCTAAGGGTAAGTCTTAATTCCTCCAATTGGCATAACTTTAACGATATTCGAATAATATAATATACCTAATATTTAATTACCTATCTCAATATATTACAACTTACCTTATATTATGATAATAAAATAATATTAATTAAAAATGGAAGCTAACTGGTGATGAACCAATGGTGAGAACCATGCTAACTCTCAACACCTATGCCATAAGTAATAACCTGACCTATTCAATTGTATAAACTACACTTCACTGGAGTATGTTGCCAACTTCAATCTGTTACTATATGATGGTAATAACTAACTCAATTGTCAATCATTAAGAAGTCGAACAATAATGCCAAGAACTCACATGAATGACTAACCACATTTTCCATACAATTTTTAATACATCAACACTAATAAAAATAACCAACCAATATTTATCTAATCACTGTAGTATCAATTCTTCTCAAATAACAATTTCCTACACCACATATTATAATCCCAATACTATGCCATAATTATTCCTCAATTATGTTACTGTCATTACCCAGACAAACCCACAACAATTTATCCCCACCATTTTCATATACACAAGTTGTCACATCGTCCTTCTAATTCATTATCCAATTACACCCACATATATATATATACTAGATATTAGGTTCCCGCGCCAGCGCGGGCCCAAGATATATTACTTCCTCCGTCTCATTTTATGTGAGGTAGTTTGATTCGCCACGGAGTTTAAGAAAGAAACGAAGACTTTTAAAACTTGTGGTCCAAAATGAATTATATAAATTTGTATGACTGTAAATTATTTTACTTAATATAGAAATGTGACATTCTTTTGGGACTGACTAAAAAGGAAAGTAAGTCACATAAATTGGGAGTAGTTCTTTGTTTCAATTTATGTGACACCGATGAAATTTGGAGAGTTATTTAATTTTTTGTATGTGATTTTGTTAAATATATTTTGAAGTTGTTAATTTATTGTGATTTATAGCACTTCTTATATCATTTTCAAATAATATATATTACTCTTTCTGTTCCATTTTATGTGATGTAGGTACTTTTACGAAAGTCAATTAAATTTCTTATATGATTCTTAAATATTTTTTGTTGTTATTTTACTTTAATTTACAGTACTTTTTATGTTATTTTCAAACAAACTTCTTTTGTTTCAATATGGAATTAAAGAGTCAATAAAATTTCTTTTATGATTTTTAATTATGTTTTTTTAATATCTTATATTATTACATTGTGATTTTAAGTACTTATTATGTAATTTTGAAATATAGAACAAATTAAAAGAAAAACAAGGAAAAATTTAAATGAAGAAAGTATTAAAATTTTCAAATAATTGTTTTATGGTATTTCGTACTTTTCAAACTTGAAAAATGATTGTGCTTGCCTGCATCATAAATGTACTCCCTTTTTGTTGGACACAAAAACCATTTGCTCTTTTTCCTCTTTTACGGCTAGGTTTAATTGTGTGGGCCCTATTATTACTTTTGTACACCATTTTATTTTTCCTTGCATTGTTCTTATATTTTACTATTTTCAATTTCTATCCTCCAAGGATCTTTTAATATTATTTATTAATTCATTCATTCATTAATAAATTATTTATGTTGTTCCTTGGATTTTAATTGTTTCATCTATTTTTGTTTTGCACGAAGTGTTAAATATGAAGAATATTTGAAGCGGGTTGGAGCACCCAGTTGACCATCAAGATGTCAGGCTGTGTGCTTCCTCTCATAATTAGCAGATTGAACCTAGGCAACTTCCACTTTTTTATTCCTATTTTAATTCAGCCAATTTATTCATTTGTAGCTTTTTGATGGGGTCCAGTTCAACCCTTTTCTTTTTTTTGCCACGTGTCGACGGAGAAGAGTGTGTTTATTCACTCTTCTTATATAGTAAACTAGATAATGTTGCCCGTGCTATGCACGGGCCCAATAATATAAATGGTATATTTTGGGGCGATTGTTTGCGTGGATATAAAGGAATAAGTTTTTTATCACAAACCTGTACTTTCTTTGACACTATTCAAGGCACAATAAGACTACTCACATACAACATTTTTGAAATATTTTATGTTGTCAATTATCATGATTTATAGTATTTTTACGATAGATTTACTTAAAGAATGAGTGGAATTTGTTGTATTTTTTTCAAAACATAATTTATGTTGTCAATTATCATGATTTATAGTATTTACGCATTTTTTAAATATAAAAAACCCCCCCAAAAAAAATAAGACAAATAAATTAAAATGGACCCAATATATGTTATTTTTGTTGTCTCAATTTATGTCACACAAATAAAATTTGGAGAGTCATCCAAATTTTATTTTATTTTTAAAAAAATGTTTTAAGTTATTAATTATTGTGATTTATAGTATTTTGATGTAACTTTCAAATAACCAACATTACTGGTCACTTTGTCCTAAAATTTGTGATATGGATAAAATTACAAAATTAACCCTTTTAAAATGTCTTTAAGATATTTTAAGTTGTTAATTATTATTATTTATAATACTTTTTTGGTAATTTTAAAATGATATGTGTTTTTTTTTCTGTTTCAATATATGTGAGTCTGATAGAATTCTGAGAGTGAACCTATTTTATTATATATCTTTTAAATATTTTAAATTGGTAATTATTGTAATTTTTAATGCTTTTTAAGTCATTGTAAATGATATATGTTGCTTCCTTTGTCCCATTTTATATAGTATAAATAAAATTCCCGAAACCAACTAAATTTTTAATATATTTTAAAAAATATTTTAAATTATTAATTATTGCGATTTATAATATTAAAAAAATGTACAAAACTTGTATCAGCCTAAAAAATGACCATGATAATTCGAAGCCTGCAGAAAGCAATATGGTTATACATAATTTTTAAATACTTAATATATATTACTTCGCTTGTCTCAATGTATGTAGCATAGATAAAATTTCAAGAGCAATCAAATTTTGTTAATTGTTAAGATTTATAATACATTTTAGGTAGTTTTCAATAATTTCACATTAAACAATACATATTACTCCCTCCGTTTCACAAAGAATGACCTGGTTTGACTTGGCACGGAGTTTAAGTAAATAAAGAAGACTTTTGAATCTTGTGGTCCTAAATTAAAGTTATGTCAAATGTACAAAATTGCCCTTAATCTTGTGGTCTTAAACATGTCACGTGGAAAGCAAAAAGTAAAATGTTACCAAAAAAGGAAAGAGGTCATTCTTTTTTAAATTGACTAAAAAGGAAAGGAGGTCATTCTTTGTGAAACGGAGGGAGTACTACTTTTGTCTCATTTTATGTGACATTGATAGATTAATTTTAAGAATCAGTCAATTTATTTTTTTGTGTTTTTTTAATAAATATTTTAAGTTGTCAATTATCACGATTTATTGTATTTTATACATAAATTTTAACGATAGATTAATTTCAAGAATCAATCGAATTTTTTTATATGTATTTATTTTTGAAATATTTTATGTTGTCAATTATCATGATTTATAGTATTTTTACGATAGATAAACTTCAAGAATCAGTGCAATTTTTTGTATATTTTTCAAAACATATTTTATGTTGTCAATTATCATGATTTATAGTATTTTTATGCAATTTTTAAATATAAAAAAAAACAAAAAAAAGAAGACAAATAAATTAAAATGGACCCAATAAATGTTATTTTTGTTGTCTCAATTTATGCGACGAAAATGAAATTTGGAGAGTCATTGAATATTATATATTATACTTGGGCATAAACTCCCTTACGCACGGGCCCAATAACTATTATTTTTTGTCCTAATGTATGTGACACAGATAAAATATAGTGAGTTATTTAAATTTAATATGATTTTTAAATATTTTAAGTTGTTAATAATGTAATTTATAATATTTTTACATAATTTGTAAATACTTAATATATATTACTCCGCTTGTCTCAATGAATGTAACATAGATAAAATTTCAAGAGTTAATCAAATGTTGTTAATTGTTAAGATTTACAATACATTTTACGTAGTTTTCAAAAATTTCACATTAAATAATACATATTACTACTTTTGTCTCATTTTATGTGACATTGATAGATTAATTTTAAGAATCAGTCAATTTATTTTTTTGTGTTTTTTTAATAAATATTTTAAGTTGTCAATTATCACGATTTATTGTATTTTATACATAAATTTTAACAATAGATTAATTTCAAGAATCAATCGAAATTTTTTATATGTATTTTTTTTAAAAATATTTTATGTTGTCAATTATCGTGATTTATAGTATTTTTACGATAGATTAACGTCAAGAATCAGCACAATTTTTTGTATATTTTTCAAAACATATTTTATGTTGTCAATTATCATGATTTATAGTATTTTTATGCAATTTTTAAATATATAAAAAATACTAAAAAAATAAGACAAATAAATTAAAATGGACCCAATATATGTTATTTTTGTTGTCTCAAATTATGTGACACAAATGAAATTTGGAGAGTCATTAAATATTATATATTATACTTGGGCATAAACTCCCTTACGCACGGGCCCAATAACTATTATTTTTGTCCTAATGTATGTGACACAGATAAAATATAGTGAGTTATTTAAATTTAACATGATTTTTAAATATTTTAAGTTGTTAATAGTGTAATTTATAATATTTTTACATAATTTGTAAATACTTAATATATATTACTCCGCTTGTCTCAATGTATGTAACATAGACAAAATTTCAAGAGTTAATCAAATGTTGTTAATTGTTAAGATTTACAATACATTTTACGTAGTTTTCAAAAATTTCACATTAAATAATACATATTACTACTTTTGTCTCATTTTATGTGACATTGATAGATTAATTTTAAGAATCAGTCAATTTATTTTTTTGTGTTTTTTTAATAAATATTTTAAGTTGTCAATTATCACGATTTATTGTATTTTATACATAAATTTTAACGATAGATTAATTTCAAGAATCAATCGAAATTTTTTATATGTATTTATTTTTGAAATATTTTATGTTGTCAATTATCATGATTTATTGTATTTTTACGATAGATTAACGTCAAGAATCAACGCAATTTTTTGTATCTTTTTCAAAACATATTTTATGTTGTCAATTATCATGGTTTATAGTATTTTTATGCAATTTTTAAATATAAAAAAAAAACTAAAAAAATAAGACAAATAAATTAAAATAGACGCAATATATGTTATTTTTGTTGTCTCAATTTATGTGACACAAATGAAATTTGAAGAGTCATCCAAATTTGCATTTAAAAAAAATGTTTTAAGTTATTAATTATTGTGATTTATAATATTTTTATGTAACTTTCAAATAACCTACATTGCTGGTCACTTTGTCCTAATTTATGTGATATGGATAAAATTACAAAATTAACCCTTTTAAAATGTCTTTAAGATATTTTAAGTTGTTAATTATTATTATTTATAATACTTTTTTGATAATTTTAAAATGATATATGTTATTTTTTCTGTCCCAATATATGTGACCCGGATAGAATTTTGAGAGTCAACCTATTTTATTATATATCTTTTAAATATTAAATATTTTAAGTCATTTATAAATGATTTATTATATTATATATATATTATATATTATTTCTACTATATAATCAAAGAGAGTTTATGTATATATTAAATTATATATTATATAAACTTCCTTTTATTATATAGTAGAAAAATCAAATGTTGTTAATTGTTAAGATTTACAATACATTTTACGTAGTTTTCAAAAATTTCACATTAAATAATACATATTACTACTTTTGTCTCATTTTATGTGACATTGATAGATTAATTTTAAGAATCAGTCAATTTATTTTTTTGTGTTTTTTTAATAAATATTTTAAGTTGTCAATTATCACGATTTATTGTATTTTATACATAAATTTTAACGATAGATTAATTTCAAGAATCAATCGAAATTTTTTATATGTATTTATTTTTGAAATATTTTATGTTGTCAATTATCATGATTTATTGTATTTTTACGATAGATTAACGTCAAGAATCAACGCAATTTTTTGTATCTTTTTCAAAACATATTTTATGTTGTCAATTATCATGGTTTATAGTATTTTTATGCAATTTTTAAATATAAAAAAAAAACTAAAAAAATAAGACAAATAAATTAAAATAGACGCAATATATGTTATTTTTGTTGTCTCAATTTATGTGACACAAATGAAATTTGAAGAGTCATCCAAATTTGCATTTAAAAAAAATGTTTTAAGTTATTAATTATTGTGATTTATAATATTTTTATGTAACTTTCAAATAACCTACATTGCTAGTCACTTTGTCCTAATTTATGTGATATGGATAAAATTACAAAATTAACCCTTTTAAAATGTCTTTAAGATATTTTAAGTTGTTAATTATTATTATTTATAATACTTTTTTGATAATTTTAAAATGATATATGTTATTTTTTCTGTCCCAATATATGTGACCCGGATAGAATTTTGAGAGTCAACCTATTTTATTATATATCTTTTAAATATTAAATATTTTAAGTCATTTATAAATGATTTATTATATTATATATATATTATATATTATTTCTACTATATAATCAAAGAGAGTTTATGTATATATTATATTATATATTATATAAACTTCCTTTTATTATATAGTAGAAAAATAAATATATATTATATATATTATATAGTAGAAAAAATGATTTATTATATTATATATTATATAGGGAGTTTATGATAAGACACATAGAATGTCCCATCATAAACTCCCTCTTATATAATAGTAGAAAATACACAAAATACACACATAATTCATTTAAATTTTTTCAAAAAAAAAAAAAATCAATCACAAAAAAAAAAAAAAAAATCAAGAAAAAAATGAATCTCATAGATGATGAGAAGGAAACAGTAACATTTAGAATATAATAAAATTTGGTAAGCAAAGAAAAGCGTAGAAGAGTGTAGAAGAAAGGATTAGAAAACAAAATGCCCTTAGAATATAATAAAATTTCCAAACTACCCTTGGTCGTCGGTCGTCACCATGCTTCCTCATAGATGATGAGAAGGAAACAGTAACATTTAGAATATAATAAAATTTGGTAAGCAAAGAAAAGCGTAGAAGAGTGTAGAAGAAAGGATTAGAAAACAAAATGCCCTTAGAATATAATAAAATTTCCAAACTACCCTTGGTCGTCGGTCGTCACCATGCTTCTATATAGTAAAATATAGTAATATATATATATATGTTACCTTCCCTAATTATTACAGCAACCTAACCTTCCAAACATTATTTGTTTTATCTTACCCCCAATTTGAATCATTACGTTCCTCAACTTTGCACCTTTCAATTCTTTAATCTTTTTCCACTATTCATCATACAGACCCACTAACGATAATTAACCAATAATATACAATTAGAATGCTGGAAAAATTTCGGTTAAACAGTTACCTGAAGCCATCTTCCAATCTTTGCGACTCTTTTGGTTTTCCTTTCTTCTACAGATTAATTATTAACCCTAATTATTATATGACTAATTATAAAAGAGGTAAAATTTGCTCACTACTAATTTTAGTGTTAATTCTTTAACACCAACTAAATTAATTATTAAAATTACACCACTAATTTAATAATATAGTTATGAATAGTCCAAAATACTCATTTAGAATCTATCGAAAGAGTCTTTTATGCAATAAAAAGCACTAGTACTCAAAACGACCAAATGAGTCGTTATATATATACATATATATATACCTACCTTCTTAAACTGTAGTAAGAAGAATTAAAAAAATTCATGTGTATTTTCAGCTAACACAACTAACTAAAATATCATAACTTGAAGAAAACTTTAGTAGAACCTAAAAAGATAGAGAAACAAAACTTGAGGAAAATGAATCCTTTTTTTATCTTCATACACTGTTTTTTGTGGATGTGTCTTCTTATCTTCTCTTTGAGATATTCATTATTTGGAAATATTCAATATAATGCCTTAAATTCTACTTATATAGTAGCTCCGCCCCTGTATTAACCCATTTGAAATCATAGATGAGAGGGTGGGAGTTAAAATAATAATGAACATAATTAGGTGGAGTTGTTATATTTACATAATTGAAAATAATAATGAACATAATTAGGTGGAGTTATTATATTTACATAATTGAGAGTTAGTGGAAATAGAAAGATTCATGCACTAATATGATAATTTGTCATTTATATTTAATTTATTAAATAGTTTATAACATTTTAATTTAATATAGGGTCAGTAAAGTAACAAATCACTATAAATTCTCAATAATAACAATAACAGAATATTAGAATGCTATACAATAATAACAAATAAGGAACATAAACATTACATAAATCAAATAAAAAGATACAAGAGAAGAGAGTATATAATTTTATTAGTATTGTTTCATCTGTTTTAGGTGTGTATAATATTGTGTCAAATATCATTATTTATAGGATAGAATTGAGGAACACAGTACACAAACAATTGTCATGACTATGACATTAGCCCATTTGAGATCTTGGATGAGAAGGTGGGAGTAAAAAATAATAATAAACATAATTAGTGATAGTTATTATATTTGCACAGTGGAGAGTTAGTGGAAATAGATATTCATGTACTAATATGATGATTTATCTTTTAATATTTAATTTATTAAATGTTTATAATATTTTAATTTAATACAAGGGCAAAAAAATATCTAACTTTTACTTAAATTTCTTTCCACTTTTAATAATACTAGTATACGTGCCCGCGCGTTGCGCGGAGATTATTAAAAATTATTTAATTGTTCAAATATATTACATCATTTTGATTTTATTAAAATATAATTATCATCATATTTTTCATGCAATATACTTAATATCATAATTTTTTATATAACTAAGGAACAAATCATATAAATGCATGTGCACGATCATCAAATAACATTTTTGATAAAACTAAATATTATAATTATATATTTCTTATACAAACGTTTCAAAAATATATTATGATTAAAAATAAATAAGAATGAAAGAATTAAGAGAATATGTTGGTACACTCTCTCAAATTAATATATGAAAAAAAATTATTTATTATTTTCTTTCAATGGAGAGATTTTGCGTAAACTAAATAATTTATTCATTTTCAAAAAAATTTCATAATGATTATAAAATATTTATCTGAATAATAAATTCCTCATGTTAATGTTCAATTTAAAAGTTGTGTACAAAAATACATGACATCTCTTTTTTCATTTCATATTGATCAAGTGTCTACGCTTCTACTCCTCTAAGTGTTATCTAAGTAAGCTAAACATTTTTTTATATATATAAAAAAGGAGGACGGACTCTTCAATTATAAAAAAAATTATTTTTGAGTTGAAAAATTGTATATCCACTATAAAAGTTAAATATGTGATAGTTATAACTAATAAGCATTACATTAAGTTATGGAATAGTTTAAAAATTAAGTACATTAAAAACATGATTTATATATTTTAGATTATATAGCCATATATTATGGGAATGTAATTAATCATTTCCATAAAAATAGGCTCATTAAGAGTTGAGAGATGATATATTTGAAAAACAGTTATAAATGTTAAAGACAATATTTCTCAAAAGTTTGAAAATAATTTAATAACATTGAAAATTATTTTAATGTTAATTATAAATACTGTTATTTTAACATATTCATTGTTGCCTACATTTTTGTGAAACAACTGAATGTATTTCAAATTCATTGTTGTCCATATTAGTAATTATTAGGTTTAAAATTTTTATTTTATAAAACTTAAATTGTTAAATTTTTTAAATTAATTTTGTGAATTCCATATAAGTTTTGTTTTTAAAAGACTCCATTATGCATGGAACAATTATTTCAGCCACGTATTCATAATTAGTTAATACTTATTTATAATTAGTTAATATGTATTTTAATAATGATACAATGCAATCTAAAAATACGAATGTGTCTTAATATTTTCGAAATCAATTATTTTTCTTAATTGTTCTCTCCAAAAGCTTTTTGCCCTTTTTTAATGTGTGAGATTATGCATGTATATGTATATTGTGTTGGGGGCAGAGGTTGACCTTTTTTCTTGTTTTAATTTTTTTATTGAGTTTGCAGTTTTTATTAAAAAAATTTAACTTTTGTGGTGGTTACTGAGTAAGTTTACACATATTTTTAAAATTTTAATCAAATTATTTTTTATTTTATAATCTTAAATTGCAATTTCAAACTATTTAATTTTCCGTTATTTATAAACTAATTTTAAAAAGGATAATGAAATATTTGGAAAACAGTTACATTGATTGGTGAAGAATTATCCGTTTGTTTGAATATTTTATCACTAACCACTCCTTTTATTTAGGTTAGAAGTGGGAAGTTAATGTGCAGTTAAAATATTTTTTTTATTTCTTTTTTTTCATTATAATTAAATAAAAATGTGCAGTTAGATGGTTCAAATTTTAAAAACACCTTTCCCAAAAAAGCACCACGGCGTTGAGCTTATTTAAAAAAAAAAAATTTCTTTTTTTATTTTCTTTTTAGTGCTTGAAATTTCTATTTTTATTTTTAGAATTCCAATTAATTTTAATAATTTACAAATTTTGGTTTTTTTTGGTAGTGCTGACAATAAACATTATAAATTTTTTAAGAGTCCAAAACGTGTTAAACAATATATAACAATTACCTTTTTATTTATTAGTTTTATTTTCAATATTTGATGATTTATGTTATTACGGGTATATAATTTTTTTATTTTTTTTTACATTTTTTTTATTTATATTTTATTATCTTAAATTGCAATTTCAAACTATTTAATTTTTAGTTATTTATAAACTAATTTTAATAAACTTTATTATAACAACTTTTAAAACAATTTTAGAAGTAGAGAGTTAACGTCTACAGTTAGATTTTTTTTAGTTTTTTCTTTTAAATATTTTTTACGTGTAATTTAGTAGAAGTAGATAATGTTAATAAACTTCATTATAACACCTTTTATATATGCTTTCACTATTTTTTTTTGCATAAATTTTTTTAAAATAGCATTCTTTTTCCGTCTATTTTTCAAATACAGATTAAAAAAGATTGATTAAAATTTGTAAATTGTATTTTAATTTTAATTAATAGATTATATAAAATTAATTTTATGTAATTATTAAATTAGTGATCATAATCTGAAGTTGCATATATAAATGAATAAATATAAAAAAAGTATTAAAAATTATAAAATAAAACAAAAAGTAATGGAATTATAAAACATATAATTAACTTTCAGATTATTTAAAATATAATATATTTAATTTCTAATATGTAGATGCGTATATGTATATATTTTCCTGGAAAAAATTCTCAATTTTAAAAGTTTTTGACTAATTCTCTACTCGTTGAAAGAGTGAAAGTTTAACATTGAAATATGGAGATGATCTTCATGTAATTTTTCAATGTTATTGAGAGATTCTTCGTCACTATCTAGGCCACTAATGTTATTTCATGAAACTATCTTCATTGATGTCTTTTGATTTTATGCTTTGATCAATAAACTTACTTTCTTGGTTCCTTCCATTTAAAAAAAAATAAAGATAAAACTTATGTGAATTCATGATTGCTTTAAAAAACTTTCAAGCATATATGCAAAATCTTGGAAATATTCAACCTAAAGATAAATTATTTCACATTTAAATATTATCATACTCAATATTAAAAATAAAAAAATAATCCATAGTCACAACATAATTAAAAATAAAATAAAATAATACATTCATTTTTGAGAGTTTTCAATTTCTTTCATAATTTATTTATCATTTTTTTAATCCTCTATATAGTACATAAAAAAACAACATATTTCCTAACAAAATAGGAAGAAAAACGCAGAGGCCTCAAAAAAGTAAGATTTTTCCATAATTACCACAAAGTCTGTTCAGTACCATAGTTTGCAACGAACTTCTCTTTCTTGAGATATGAATTGCTCACTTAATTGTTCAACTTCTCTTGATTTTTCTCGATCATTTTTTCTTGACTCGATTATAATCATAAATTTGTGCCTTCTTTTAAGAAGGATAAAGAAATTTTTTGAAAACAGTTACGTTGATTGAGGAAGAATTATCTGTTTGTTTGAATATTTTATCGCTAACCACTCTTTTTATTTTAGGATAGAAGTGGGAAGTTAATGTGCAGTTAAAATAATTTTTTTTCTTTTTTTTTTTCACTATTATTAAATAAAAAATGTGCAGTTAGATGGTTCAAATTTAAAAAATACCTTTCCATAAAAAAGCACCACAACGTTGAGCATTTTTAAAAAATATTTTTTAATTTTCTTTTTAGTGTTTGAAATTTCTATTTTTATTTTTAGAATTCCAATTAATTTTAATAATTTACAAATTTTGTTTTTTTTGGTAGTGCTGACAATAAACATTTATAAAAATTTTAAGAGTCCAAAACGTGTTAAAAATATATAACAATTATTTTTATTTATAAGTTTTTATTTTCAATATTTGATGACTTATGTTTTTTACGGGTTTATTTAAAAAAATAGTTTTATTTTTACATTGTTAGATTTTGATTTAATTCTTTTTTGTGGTAAGTTTTTTTCTGATTTTTATAATATACAGATTAATTATATATCTATATATAGATTATTATTATTATTATTATTATTATTATTATTATCTACATTTTTGTTTTTCTTTAAATCAGGAGATTGTGGAAAGATGGCTAAAATTTAAAATATACATTTCCACAAAAAAAGGACCACAACGTTAGAGTTTTTTTTAAAATAAATACATACACATAATTAATTTTAATTTATGATTTAGTGTGGTGCTGACATTTGACACTTTTTCTTCTCCTTTGTTATATAGTTAGATTTTTTAATCGTTATGTTAATATAAATTTTATATATTTTTTAAATGGTTATATCACGATAAATTTAAGTAATTCTTTAATAAAACTTAATTTTTAAAATTTTAGTTTAGAATTTAATATGATTACAAATTACAAATAATTAATTTTAATAAGGAAATTATTTTTCTATGATGCAATAGGATTTTAGGAATTCTATTTTGTGACTTTTGTCTTATAAACCATTAGTTATAAATCTATCTAAACATGCTCTAATAAAAAAAGATAGAATTATCAAAGATGTCCCATCTATAAGACAAATAATAGTTTTATCAAACTTTATAGGAAAACGTAAATAACATATGTTTAAACATCATACTCTTCACAACAATACTACTTAAAGGCCATGAAATAAAAACTAAACTAAATAAACAGAAGGCTTAAAAGACTGGTAATGCGTGATCCTTAAAACTAATTAGGCCAACTAATTATTAATTAGTCTAAATAGAAATGTTAAAATTTAAGATTATAATAAATATTATCCTTAAATGGTTATGATTAGTTTTAAAACTACATATTTTGTTTCTAATTTTAAACTTATATTAAAAAAATTAATTAACCACTCTCAATTCAAAATTTTGAATTTAAAATTTAAAAATATAAATTAAAAATATTATGTAACTCTTTAAAAAAATAATTTTTAAAATTTTTAAATAGTTTCTTACTTCATTATTAGAAAGTATCAAAAAAACAAAATCAACACACTAATTATTCGACTAATTAAAACTTAAGCATCAAACCAACAAACTCAAAATATACTACTAAAATAGTATAGAATCTTAGATAACTTCAACAAAATATTGAGATCATTTCATGATTGTTTATACAATCAAATAAAAACATATGTTAAAAATTTGTATTAAATTTATGATCATGACAAATTTTTCTTGCGCTAAGATTAAAAATCTATATTAAAAAAGAGACATGAATTAATACGGTGAACAAACTTGTTAAATTCTAAAATAAAAAATTATAAATACTTACCTCTAGTGTTGATTTTATACCCCAAGAATCTTCCAAATATTAAACTGTCACATTTTGAAGTGACACACAAACGCACTAAAAAAATATCAAAATCATTTAGATTGAACAATTTTAGCAAAAATGAAGAACAATGAATATACATATAAATAAGACAAAGATAAAAGAAGAACAAAAACTGATACAAAGAAAAGAAAGTTGAAAGAATGGTTTGCCAACATCACTGTAGTATTAGCATATATATAAATAGTTTCAATTCTGTAACTGTTTTTTTTAACTCATTAATTAGAGAGATTTGCAAACCGTGTGTTTGAATTCTTTTGAAATTTAAAATTTATTTTTAAAACTCTTTTTGTGAATTTAAACCGTTTATGCACTTTTTAGAAATCTGCTAAACAAATTCAGTTTTTTTTTTCAATGCTACTTTTTTTTTAAAAAAAAAATCAGCATCCAAAACAAAAGAAAGCAGATTCAAAAGTTATTTAAAAAACCGCTTTATACGATATTAAAAAGCAATTTTTTTATACGACAATAAAAATAAAATAGACTTTTTTTTTTTGTGATGACATTTGTCAGCGTTTTTATATAAAAATAGATGACATTTTGTCCGTGTTTATATAAATGCATTTTTTTTTAAAAGGTATAAATTAGTTTTTTTAAAATATTAAATCTGTCCTAGATATAAATTTTTTAAAATTGAATTTTGAATATTTTAACTGATTTGAAGTGGAGTTTTATAACCAATTGATTTTGACACTTGTGTTTTTATTTCGAATTTTGAATTTAGAATATTTAATTAGTTATATAATATTTAATTATTTATAATTTAAAATTTTGAATTTTGTGGTGCTGACATGTGTCCTTTTTTCTTCTCCTATTATATATAGATAGATATGATGTCATAATATCTATTTTGTTGTTGTCGTTTACTTGTAATAAGAGACAATAGCAAAAGTAAGCACTACTCCTCGATATCATATTCTTTAAATTGATATCTACTTTTTTTGTGATATAATAGATAGCTGCAGAAGTCTTTTTTCCCCCTATTATATCACTTTATCATCAAAATTTGTATAGACAAAAATAAAATAAAATGTGGTGTATGTTTAAAATGTAACCTTAGAAGAAGTTTAATGAACAAATATTTGTTGATCTGAGAAACTTAATTAGATCATGATTTACTTGGTCTAGAGATATTAACATGTCTATCTAAAAGTGGTGAACGTAAAATTTTTATGTCCTTGTTGTTGATATAGATGTTTTCCTCAATATTGAACATGACATGTTAAGTAATCGAAACTATATTTTGATTGTTGTGATGATTATTTGTTTTTTTTTTTTCCTTTTTGCTGTTCAATTGTCAATTAGTACGGAGTAGATATACAGTTTATATTGAAATATAGTTTCAAAGTGGCACAAAATTACCCACTACAAACGGTTAACATTGGATCATGCTAACACGGGCAATACTTGTTTAGTATTATAAAGGAAAAATTACTTAAATACACAACACTTCTTTACCTATTCTCAATATTTCCCTACTCTTTTACTAAAATACAAAAATCCCTTATTTTCCCCCAATTCAACTTAACCGGATACTTTATTAATTTAAGTATCCGCTTGTTATTAATTAAAGTATCCGCGCTGCTATATTATGCATCCGCTCGTTAATTAAGTATCAGTGCTGCTATATTATGCATCCGCCCGTTAATTAAGTATTTGTGCTGCTAACAACTTAATAATTTAAGTATCCGCCCGTTATTAATTAAAGTATCCGCGCTGCTATATTAAGTATCCACACTGCTATATTATGTATCCGAAAAACACTAAAAAAAGAGATTTTTGGTAATTAATGAAAAAGTGGGGAAAGGAAGTAATTTCTTTCTTATACTATGTCATTTGCCTAATCTTTACTATTATAAATAGGAACCATGAAATTAGAATTCCCTCCTTTTTTCTGAACTCACATATTTGGTGCTTAATCATTTAGGCTAAGAGACAAGACCAAAATATTGATATTTTGGCACGTGTATTATATAGTTGTGCCCCCCACAAATTAGCCCTGGCCCCTTGGCCTTGTATCATCGGACTTATATATTTCCTTTATCAAAGAAAATGTAATAGGCTCCTTAATTAGTTTTCTTACCTATTTTTCTTAAAAGTATACAAGCTATGAATGCTTTCACATTTTCCTTCACTTATACATTATTATTACCATACCCCAAAACTCTTCTTTTTTCTCCTAATAGGAAATCTTCATATGCATCTCCACAAGCCATTCCAAAAAAATCATCATCTACACAACATAATAAACTTAAACCCCTAAAGAAACCCTTATTAGAGCCTTCATTTCTAGAAGTTTTCTTGAATGCATGTGATGATTTCATCGACACGTACATCGATCCTCCACGTCATCCTTTTATTGATCCAGAATGTGTTTTGTCTGACAACTTTGCTCCTGTTGATGAACTTCCTCCAACAGAATGTGAGGTGGTAAAAGGCACCCTCCCACCATGTCTCAACGGTGCTTACATTAGAAATGGCCCAAACCCACAATATTTTCCTCGTGGACCTTTCCATTTCTTTGATGGTGATGGAATGCTTCACTCGACTAAAATTTCTCAAGGTAAAGCAATATTTTGTAGTCGTTATGTCAAAACTTACAAATACTTGGTGGAGAAAAAAGCAGGGTATTCAGTCATTCCTAATGTCTTCTCCGACTTTAATAACCTTATTGCCCTTGTGATTCGCGGAGCAATGTCTATAACTCGAATTATAATTGGTCAATTCGATCCAAGCAATGGTTTTGGCCCCGCAAATACTAGCTTGGCACTATTTGGTGGCAAATTATTTGCTCTTTATGAATCCGATATTCCTTATGCTATAAAATTGGCCCCAAATGGTGATATCATAACTATTGGTAGTCACAATTTTGATGAAAATCTTTCTATAAATATGACAGCCCATCCTAAAATCGATCCAAATACTAATGAGGTTTTTGCCTTTCGATACGATCCAATATTATTTCCATACTTAACTTATTTTCGAATTCACCCTAACGGGGTCAAAAGTCATGACCTACCAATTTTCTCTATGACACGTCCATCAGTCGTTCATGACTTTGCTATTACAAAAAATTATGCCATATTTCCCGATATACAAATTGAAATGAACCTTTTAGGGCTCATCACCGGTGGAGCACCGGTGGGTACCAACTTGAGAAAAGTACCTCGACTTGGGGTGATTCCTCGTTACGCGATAGATGAGTCAGAAATGAGGTGGTTTGAAGTACCAGGGTTCAATATGATGCATGCAATAAATGCGTGGGAAGAAGATAATGGTGATACGATAGTAGTGACTGCTCCTAATATATTATCGATAGAGCACTTTTTGAAAAGATTGGACCTAGTTCATGCAACAATTGAACAAGTAAAAATCGACTTGAAGACGGGGAAGGTAAGTAGAAATCTAATGTCCAAGAGGAATCTTGAATTGGCATGTATCAACCGGACTTATATTGGCAAGAAGAACAAGTACGTACATCCAATTAATTATGATTTTTTTAAAAAAATTTGTGTTTCGCATTATTTAGATTTTTTTAAAACTATCAGGTTAAGTTGACCTACTATATAGTAATAAGAAGAAAAAAGAGTTCTCTCAAATTTGATATATAAATTCAAATGCTACCTATACATGATTTCATTCACACACGGTCTTTTCTAATTTTTGTAAATTGTTTTCCTCTCCCCCTCAATTTTATATACATTTTGTCCATTTCAATTCAAGTGTTTTATTTTTTTAACTTTAGTTCAAGAAGAATACTCTTTTCAATATTTAGCAACTTTCCGAGTTTAATATTTTGAATGACTAATTAAAATTGAAAAATTCAAAATTCTTGTCTCATTATCTTGAATTTCGTGTTATATTAAATTATCCACTTAAATTAAAATAAAATAAAGAAAGTAGTAATTTTTTTAATCAAATTTATACATCATCACATCACAAGAGTTACACTCTCTCTAAGTGGGGTCTTTCTCTTTTGTAAGAAGTGACTGTCTTTTAAACTTGTTAGTAAATTTCATTTAGACACTCGGATTATTATACAAAAAAATTTAAAAAGATTTTGAGTGTGATTTCAAGCACCCATCACGTGATAAGTTAACCACAAAATATATATCACCTCCTATAATTTTAAATATCAGCCTCAATTGAAACATACAAGCTAGCCTGAAATTTTACGATTTATTGAGATTAGTTATAATAAAATAGTGATAATGGACTAGTGGTTAACTTATCTATGTATTTTTTGTTTTCATTATTAAAGGTACATCTATGCAGCTATTGCAGACCCTTTGCCAAAGGCAAAAGGTGTGGTAAAATTGGATGTATCCATGTTAGAAATTGATCAACAACCTGATTGCATAGTGGCCACAAGAATTTTTGGACCAAATTGTTTCTGTAGTGAGCCCTTTTTTGTGCCAAAGGACCATGACAATGTATTTGCAGGTAAAATTCATATAACCAATCATTATATATATATTTTTATTTATTTATTTTGTTCGGGTTAATATCACGTAAGGTCACTGAATTTTAATCACTATAACAATAAAGTGGCACATATCAATCAAATAAATTGATGTTATTCGTTATAATAGTAATGTCACTAATTTTGTGATGTTAAAATAATTGAGGTTGTGGTGGAACCATATTTGTACAAAAAAGAGTCAATTGACACCCTGTTTATCATAAATTTTACGTAGCACATGTTGTTCAAAAAAGCTAATGTTATTTGTTATAATAGTAATGTCACAACTATGTTTGTGAAGTTAAAATAATTGAGGTTGTGGTGGAGCCATATTTGTTCAAGAAGAGTCAATTGATATACTCTTTATTAGAAAATTTTTGTGCCACATGTCAATCAAAAAATTTAATGTTAGTTGCTATAATAGTATAATATCATAACTATTTTTGTCAGGTTAAAATTATTTAGGTTGTCGTAGAGCTACATTTATTCAAGAAGAGTCAATTGACATCCTCTTTATCAGAAAATTTACGTGGCACAAATCGATCAAAAAATAATGTTATTCGCTATAATAATACAATGTCACAAGAATTTTTGTCAGGTTAAAATAATTGAGGTTGTAGTAGAGCCACATTTGTTCAAAAATAGTCAATTGACATCTCCTATATCAGAAAATTTACGTAGTACAGATTGATAAAAAATAATATTATTCACCATAGTAGTAATGTCACAACTATTTTTATCATGTTAAAATAATTGAGGTTATAGTTGAGCCACATTTATCCGAGAAGAGTCAATTGACACCCTTTCTGTCAGAAAATTTGGACAACATAGATAGATCAAAATAATTATTGTTATTCACTATAATAGTATAATGTCACAACTATTTTTTTCACGATAAAATAATTGAGGTTGTGGTAGAGCTACATTTGTTCAAGAAGAATCTTGACACCCTCTTTATTAGAAAATTTGTAAGAACTATTTTTATCACAGTAAAATAATTGATGTTATGGTGGAATCACATTTGTTCAAGAAGAGTTAATTGACGTCCTCTACATAAAAAACTTTACGTGACACCTATCGATTAATTTTTTTTAATGTTGTTGCCTGTACAACTATTTTTGTCACATTTAAATAATTGAGATTGTGGTGGTGCCACATTTGTCCAAAGGGGAGTCAATTGACACCCTCTTTGTCAGAAAATTTGCACAACATAGATAGATCAAAAAAATATTTTAATGTATAATATATATGAACTATATTTTGATTATATTTTAATGCTTAATTATATAGTTAATTCTTTATATTTTGAATCAGCTGACGAAGACAATGGCTATGTGGTGTGTTATATGCATAATGAGAGCACAAGAGAATCAAGTTTCATGGTGATGGATGCCAAGACTCATGATCTTGAAATTGTGGCTGTTGTGAAATTGCCTCATCGTGTGCCCTATGGTTTTCATGGGATATTTGTGAAGGAAAGTGATCTTAACATGCTATAGGAAAGTTGTCAAGTTTGGGTTGTTTATATAAATTTTCACTATTTATGTGGATTATGTTCACGCATCATTCAGATAAAATGACTATGAAATTACATTATACTTTCATGTATTATGAATAACGTACACTCAAGGGTATGGTCTAGTGATCAATGAAGTGGTCGATAATTTTGAGGTTTTAGGTTCAAAACTCAGTGGAAGACAAGAAAACACTAGGTAATTTTTTTCATTTGTCCTAACTTTGATGGACAAAAATTACCTGATATTTATTGTTGGTGCTTACGTAAAAGTTTGTGAAAGCTTTAAAATTTAGTTCTCTTATAGTAGGAATTTTTTTTAATACTTATATTAATAAAACTGTACACATCTAATGTACAACGTAAATACAATATTGATCTTGAATTTATTAAGTATGCACATAAGATGATAAGAAGATCAATTTTTCTTAATTATTTTCTTCATTTCACCTAGATTTTTTTTTCACCTAGATTAAAAAGAATATTTAAGATTATTTTTTTCCATTTCAGAATATTTTAATAGATTACTGTTTTAAAATTTTGTGACGATGTGTTTTATTACTACATGAAGCGAGACCAAGTTATAACATATTAGATAAGTTTCTTCAATACGATTGTTGGTGTAGCCACATGTAGTGCAGAGTGATCACTTGAACACTCTTTGTCCAAAAATTATACTATGTGTATAGAAAATTATATGAAGTATATAGATAAAAAAATATTTTTCATACATATATATTAAATTTTGAATATTCTTAATTATCAAAAAATTTGATTTCGCCGCTGAAAACGATATGTTTGAGTTGGCCAAAGGGAGATAGAAAAATGAAAACTTTCTTATTAATCATTCATAACAATGAAAAGTGTATGGTTTTATGAAATTTTCCAATAGTTTGGCAAGGAAAAGGAAGTTACATCAAGAAAAATGTATATGATTTCGACAAACTTTTATCAAGGGATGGTATATTATTATTAATAATATAAGTACCTAACAATGTCATATAGTTCTTATATATAGTGATCCCTACCTAGCAACTAATTAATTATGTATATAAAAGGCTAGAAGCTATAATATCATGAAAAGTATGTTTGGTATGAACATAGGTAAAGTCAAAACACTCTATAACGGCGCTATTTATTTAAATATTTTTTTACATAATTTATTTAAACATTTTTTTTATTGTTACATCGAAATGCAATTATGTAGAACATTTACTATACATGTATACAAGAGTACTAAGACAAACAACCATAAATTGAGTGTGATATAAATAGTAAAAATTTATATAGTAGGTCTTAACTTATAACAATCGGAGCCCCTCAACTTTCCTATAGCATGTTAAGAGGCAATTTCACAACACCCACCATATCAAGATCATGAGACTTGACATCCATAACCATGAAACTCGATTTTCTTGTGTTCTCATTAGGCGTATAACACACCACATAATCATTATCTTCGTTAGTTAATTCAAAATATAAAGAAGTAACACAAGCAAGATATGCTTATCTGATAAAATTTGTGAATAATTTACTATATAGAGATCTAATAAAGATAATATCAAGTTTAGTTTGTTCAACAAAACTTGTGAACAATTGAACCATATCGACGAAATTCAACCATTTAAAAAAATTATATGGAATTGAACAAAATAGATAATACCAAATTACGGTTGTCGTCAAAATTTGTGAACAAATCCAAAAATACTTATAAATAATTTAACAAAATATATAAAATAGAATAGCACCAACTAGTCATATTTCCAACCAAATCCAAACACACTCATTCTCTTAATAAAAATTGTGGATGGTATTTTATTTATTTTTTTGATAAATTTAGCTCACCATAATGTTGGGACATAATTTAAATTGTGGCCACAAAAAAGCTTTTTGTGCAAATTCGAAGTCTATTTGTGCAAATGCCAAAGTTTATACAAGAAATATATAGAATGAAGATAATATCAAGTTATATTTCGAATGTATAGCTTTACGATTCTTTCTATAAAGCTTTCTTAAATTGGGACTAAATAAACAATAGCCTCAAATCAACCTATTCGTGCAAATCGTCCATTAATTGTGCATATCAAGTATTAATAATATAGCCCAAAATAATATGGTAGATGGGTCGAGAGTAAGGCCTAAGTCCTAAAGGATATATTCGATTTTTTTACACTGTGTAGCCACTCACCAAAATAATAATTCATAGATACATATGTTCTCCACCAAAATAATAATCGATACATACATATGTTTAGTATATAATATAATTATTTTATACATAATAATATATTATATTTGGCTACCTAATATAATTTTTGTGTTCAAATGTGTTAAAATTTCAATATATTTGAGTGTATATGTCTCCTTTTTCACGTATGATATAAGACGATAGCAACCTAATAATGAGATCATACTCTAATTGCCATAAAATAATATACACACTCCACTATATATTATACAACATTATTTACATTCTAAATGTTCTAAAAAATTTATACTATAACAACTTTCAAGAGTTCAAATTTATTAATCTACTCACATTTTAAAATTTGATCTTTGATTGTTTTTCTAGAAATTCAAGACGAAAATTAGTACTTTTTATTTTTTTTTAGTCATAACTTTCTACAAGATTGTTTTAATAGTGTTTATTAAAAGATAGTTATTAAATAAAAATATTAATAACTTACATATTATAATTACTAGTCACTTAATTTGGAATGAAGCGAGTTGAAAATCTAAATAAATAAAGGGCAAAGAGATAAATATATCTTCGAACTATCATAAGTGGTATGCAGATACCCTTCGTCATACTTTTGGGACATTGATGCCCTTGCCGTCCAAAAACTAGAGCATATTCACTCTAACGAACAAAAAAAGAACAAAAAATAAGAGAAACTGTGGGCAATGCTTCTATTTAATTTCTTGTCAATGAAAGTTACATAATATGCTATTGTCAACAACATCTCTTTACGCGCCGATCTGTTAATGTTTTATAATTAAATACGTGAAAAATTTGTTCGATAATGATAAGCTATGAGATTCAAATTCAAAATTTGTATTTGCTTATATCATATCGAAGTGTGAGTCTATTTCATCTAAAAAATTAAATTGTGTCTGATAGACTACATTTTTATTATTTTAATTATATTGTCAACACTTATTCTTACGTGTAATCATGTTTCTCTTCCGTAGTTCAAACACGTGAAAATTTTGTTTGATATAATTAACCGTGAGACTCAAACTTAAGACATTTAATTATTTTTAACATTTATTTTACTTTTTTATTTACTAAAGCTCAAATTGATTTAGTGTTAATGGATGCAAGAAAGAGTAGGGAGCAAATAATATCTTCCACATGGGGCTATATAAATAGATAAAAGATTTCCAAGTAAAGCAAGAGAGAATATATTATATGTAAAATTATGTCAAAAAAGCAAGTGCAAAAAGTTCCTTTGGTTTTTTTCTTTATTTAAGTATTCTATATTTTTTTTAAATAATAATAATTCAAATTTGACTAATTTAAATTGGCACTAGTAAAGTACTCCTTTATAAGAGGTTTTCCATTCTTAAATTTTGATTTTGAGCACTTTGAGAATGTATTTATAATAGTAAAGGACCTAAGATCAAAGCGAATAATATTTAGGATGAATTGTTACACATAAAAAGTAGTATTATTTCAATAAGGATGCACGGATCTAGCCTTTAAGATATATGATAATAGAAATTTAATAACTTTTGTTTATGTTCTGCATTTGTAATAAGAACACACAATATATTTATAGTTAGTTGATTATCATGAACTCAATTATTATTTTATGTTTACATAAAAATATTTTAAAAATTCATAAATTTTAAAACATGATCATCTACCTTTAATTTTAGTTATCCCACCACACCCTCCAATCATTTTTTTTCTTAATCAACATACAAATAAACAAAGTAAAAGTTTTGTAGATTAGCAAAAAGAAGAAACTTTTTCAACTATTAAAATGTTTTTTTTGGGGAGTGGGGGGTGGGTGGGGGTAATGCTACAACCCCAGCCATCCACTACTTCCAAAGACTAAAACACCTAAGAAATGCATGGCTCCACAATTAATGTTAAAGTGCTATACATAAATTTATATTTTTATGGACACAAATAATTGTAATCGCATTATTGATATGTTATTCCTTTAATCATTTCCTCTCTCTCTCATCTGGTCTAAGTGATTATGAAAATATGTTTAAATGAATTAAAAACAAAAAGAAGGAGAAAAAGTGTGTTGTTAATGAAATGAGTGATTTCTTTATAAAATGATTTTGAACAATTCAGTTTTTAAGGTTTAGTTACACTTTAACTAAGGTCCATTTCTTTAATATGATATCAGATTAAAGGTGATTTCCACCCGATAATGGGTCGTCTTATTTAAATAACACACACATTAAATGTCCAATTTTGATCGTGAAGGAGGGTGTGATATAGTTAGACATCGATGTTAATGAGATGATGGTCTCCTCCTCATATGGTCTTGAAAATTTTCCTCTCTTGAACTAGTTTTTGAATATAATTTGAATTAGACTCACGATCCATTTTTTTTTAAAAAAACAAGGAAGAACCAAGAGGTGGAGCTCTTTCCTTTTCTTTTTTTTTAATTTTTAATTTTAACGGTTTGTTTGGTACAAACGAAAATAAAATATTATTATATAATTTAGCCATTTAGATAAACACTATAAAGGTGATGGTAGTCGAGGTGGGTGAGGTGAGGTGGGGTGTTGATAATCAATTTCGAATGTCATTTATATGATTTATTTTTCACATTTCTCGAGATAATTCGTTATTATTTTGATTTTTAAGTAATATATTTTCTTACCAAAGATATTTCCTAAATAATGACCAACCAAATATCAAAATACATATATTGAAAAACAAATTCAGAAAATATTTTTTAAATTACTTGATAAAAATATCCCTAACAATGTAAAGTTCTATTTTTATTTTTGTGGTTGTTTTCACACAAGTCAATCGACTTATCCAGAATTTGAATTATAAGAGGATTTTTTTAAAGCATCTAAGAATATTCATTATGTTGGAAAAGATTAGATTCCAAAATGCAATTATCTATTGGTGAGATAAATTAGAATCACATGGCGGAGCCAGAAATTTATCAAAAAATAAAACTAGTGAGATTCGAACACACGAGTACTTCCTCATTTTAAGGAGGTGAAATCACTAGGCTATAACAACTTGTTATGTTAAGGGTGTCCAAAATATGTTATTTAATCATTCCGTGTATCATTATACTTGTATATACAATATTTTTTTCCGATGTTGGACACCCTGACTATGCCACTGATCACATGATAGTGTAAGTTCATAAGTACAGATATGAAAGGTGGAGTGTATGTAGTCTTATTCTTAATTTATGGTGATAGAAATTCTACAGACCCTCGGCTTGAAGAAAGCATATAAAAAATTAAGTATGCAAAGCAAAAATAGTAGTGAAAAGTCATACTGAAAATAATGAAGAAGAGAATAATAGAAATAACAAATAATATGTTAAACGAAGAATCAAAACAATTTTTTAGAATCAATTCATCTTCATCAACTTTCTAATGAATATTAGAAAAATTATACCAACAAGATGATACAAATGTTGATATTTAATTTTCAAGAATATTAACCGGAGGGTGGTGGTGGTTGGGGATCACTATCTTTTCTATGATTTCTTATGGAAAAGATGAAGAATAATTTTTTATTTTTTTAAAAAAGAGAAAAAAAAAACTACACTATTAGAATGAAAGAATGAGAAAAAAACTACACTAATTGAAAGAAAGAATGAGAAAATGAAAAATGAATATTCAACATATCCATGGATGATTGTAATTTATAGATTTGATAATCCATTAGAATAAGTTGAAGAGACATGTTATTTAAATAGAGAATATGGATAGATGGAGGTTGTTTATAACTCATTAGATATAATTAGAATTGTAAATTGATTGCTTTTTTTAATTTAATAAATAACTTATTTAATGAAAAGAATTAAGAAAAAAATCTCAAAAAAGAAGAAAAAAGATAAATGTGAATGGAGGTCATAGGGAGGTGTTACATCACCTTGTCTATGTTTCTCATTTATATTATACTAGACATCGTCACGACCCGATTTATCAAGTCATGATGGCACCTACTATAACCCACCAGCAGGTAGCCAACCTGTAACCCGGAACAACAAGTAATGGGTCTAAGGGTAGAAATTAAACAAGAGTAGGAAAATAACAATATAAACAGGCGGAAGCAACCCAAAACATATATACAAATAAAGATCCCTCCCAGAACCTGGAAGTCACCAGTACAGAGCTACTACAAAATGAGTACAAATCCCAAAACTGGACAACAGAGACTGGACTGTCTCGAAAGGAAAAAGACAAGTCTATATATACAGATGGAGACTGAAATAGTACAAAACGCCGTGTGCTCACCCCCGTCTCCGGATAAGTCTACTCCAAGCTCAATCAACGCTGGCTACTAGTGCTCGGACCTGCATCACAAAATAGATGCAGAGCGTAGCATGAGTACCAAAACAACAGGTACCCAGTAGGCATCATAGGCCGATTGAGCAAGATAAGCAAAAGTGAACTGAAATGCAAATAAAGGGTCACATCAAGTGCAAAGAGTAGTAAATGGGGGTATGTACACGAGCGTACAGGCAACAAAGACAAGTAATCTAACTAACTCCACCGGGCTCCCATAAACCCGACGGGTACGCTCATGCACAATAAAAGAAACCACCTGCACGGACCCCCATAAGCCTGGCAGATGCACCGGCAGTTAAAGTAAAATAATGGAGCTAGAAGGTCTATCACAATATTACCAATTTCTGGACTTTTAACTGAACCATTCCCAATCATATTCCAGGATCTCATTACGTCCCGGACTTTAATCGGAATCTCTCCAACCTCCAAAGCCTCAACCTACAGATGAGAGTAATCAAGACTAAACTGAAGCTTTAGTGAGGAATTGGGAATACACCACGTGCAAGCTGGACCACGGACTCGAACCGGGTACTATAGCTAATGAGTCAACCTCTATGGGCTGGACCACGGACTCGAACCGGGTGCTGTAGCCAAAGGTCGGGCACGGGTGGGCTGGACCACGGACTCAAACCGGGTACTGTAGCCAAAATCAAATCACAGGTAAGCTGGACCACGGACTCTAACCGGGTACTGTAGCTAAGCTTGGACATAAGTAAGCTGGACCACAGACTCTAACCGGATACTGTAGCTAACAGAAAAGCAGGGCATGATGGATACAAGGTCATAAGCTGAGTTACCGACTATCAGACTCAAGTCTGCTCTATCAGTCTACAAGGAGCTGACCGTCCGAAACGACGTCGGAAAAAGTTCTACTGCCCAACGACATCCGAAATCTCGTAAGTCTATGGCAACACTAGTCTAAGCCTAGACTAAGGCCAAACATACTTCAAATCAATATTATCATATACACCACAAGATATGGATATTCAATAATATCAAGAGACATGCTGTCATAATCTAACACTTTCCCGAAATAAGGTCTAAGGCAGGAATTATAGAAATTTAGCATGCTCGACACCCGAACCCCTCCATACTCAAGCAAATCAATAAACAAATGCCTAAACATGCTCAATCTCACGAGAGAAAGTCATAGCCTACCTGAAAGCCGACCACGCGTGCTCCAATTCACGGTACCGGATCTTTTCCCCTCCGAACGGTCTCCAAATGCTTCCCCACTAACAAAAGGGTAATCACCTCGTCATTACGAATATATTGACACTAAAATTATATTTTTCGGAGACGGACCCAAAATCGGGTCTAAAACGGGATTGTGGGGCCCACAATTGGAATCTCGAAAACGAATCCGTGAAAACGTCCCAAATACCTTACTAAACTAATACCCCAAAATTTAGCACAAACAGATGCCTAAAACATAGCAAATCAGCCACAACAATTAAAATGGGCAGCCCCTTGATCACCAATTTTTGGAAAAACGAGACCCTTTCAACCCAAACAGATTATACCACGACGATCCTTGCGAAAAACTCTACAAGTTAGCCTCAAGAATGACTCAAAACGGACCTAAGATGATCAAGATCTCACATTTCAAAATTCAACAACAATTCAATCCGGAAATCACCCTAGCAGTGGCTAAATTCGATTCCTTACCTCAAACGAAGCCTCCCCTCGCGTTTCTGAGATCACTATTAGATTCCCCACAAAATTCTCTTGAAGTTAGCCTGTTGAAGAACCTAATTTGGACTCAAAATGAAGGAGAAATCTTATGTTGAAGTTGAGGGAAAAAAATGGACGAAAATCGTCCTAAAATCTGGAAATTTCCAGATTTCCCTCCGCCGCCACGTGGCGTCGCGTGGCTCTGCCACGTCACCGCCGCGTCAAAATTCTACAACCCTTCAAACTTAAATTTCGATGTTTCGGACTCGTTCGGAGTCGGAAAAATACAAACCATATATGGAATCTGATTGGAAATGATCTTTCGGACTCAACGGTGAAGGCGAAATTTCCATTTGGAGATTGCTTCGATGAAAAGTGGGTCCCACACCCAGTATCTTTTTGAGCCAGATTCCACAACTGCTATCTAAAGCCTCGGGAAGTGAACAAAGGGTCGTTCTAGACCAAAATCGATATTCCGAAGCTAACCTAGCTGTCAGAATTTTCATCTGAGCACGACTTCCAAGAAGGTTGACCAAAGTCAACTTTTCAAATTATAAAAATCTCCAAAACAGGGAAACAGGCCTAAAACCCAAACGAACGACCAGGCGACCGAACAGTCAGTGCCAGCAAGTCATAAATGACTTGGGGTTGGTACAGGAATGCTCTATACGAGGGAAATAATTCTTTAATTTAAAAATGACCTGGAGGGTCATTACAACATCGGAGCTCGTGCTAGCACGGGCCCAATATGTATCATTTTTTGTTTCAATTTATGTGACAAAGACACAATTAAAGAGCTAATCAAACTTTAATATTAATTTAAAATAGTTTAAATTTTTAATTATTGTTAACTATGGTAAAAATAATTTTTATGTCTTTTAACATTCTAAATTGGTAATTATTGTTGTATGATTTGTAATATCTTTTACGCAATTTTGAAATAATAAATGTTATTTCTTCTTTCTCAATTTATGTGGTACTAATAAAATTTTGAGATTCAATCAATTTTTTTTGTCTTTAAAATATTCTATTGTTAATTACTGTAAATTATTGTACTTTCTAAGTAATTTTTAAATAATATATATTATTTTATTTGCCCAATTTATGTGTCACCGATAAAATTTGAAGAGTTAATCAGATCTTTTACATATTTTTATATCTTTTGAATATTTAAGTAAATAATTATTGTGATTTATAATATTTTATACAATTATTTAAAAAAAATTAATAATAATATAAGTACCTAACAATGTCATATTTTTCTTATATATAGTGATCCCTACCTAGTAACTAATCAATTATGTATATAGAAGCTATAATATCATGAAAAGCACGTTTGGTATGAACATGGTAAAGTCAAAACACTCTATAACGATATTATTTATTTAAATAATTTTTTACGTAATTTATTTAAACATTTTTTAATTGTTACATCGAAATGCAATTATGCAGAACATATGCTATACATGTATACAAGAGTAAGAAGACAAACAACCTTAAATTGAGTGTGATATAAATAGTAAAAATTTATATAGTCGGTCTTAACTTATAACAACCGGAGCCCCTCGACTTTCCTATAGCATGTTAAGAGGCAATTTCACAACACCCACAATATCAAGATCATGAGACTTGACATCCATAACCATTGAAACTCGATTTTCCTGTGTTCTCATTAGGCGTATAACACACCACATAACCATTGTCTTCGTTAGTTGATTCAAAATATAAAGAAATAACACAAGCAAGATATGCTTATCTGATAAAATTTGTGAATAATTTACTATGTAGAGATCTAATAAAGATAATATTAAGTTTAGTTTGTTCAACAAAACTTGTGAACAATTGAACAATACCAACGAAATTCAACCATTTAAAAAAATTGTTTGGAATTGAACAAAATAGATAATACCAAATTACGGTTGTCGTCAAAATTTGTGAACAGATCCAAAAAAACTTATAAATAATTTAACAAAATATATAAAATAGAATAGCACCAACTAGTCATATTTCCAACCAAATCCAAACACACTCATTCTCTTAATAAAATTTTTGGATGGTATTTTGTTTTAGATAAATTTAGCTCACCATATTGTTGGGACATAATTTATACAACATTATTTACATTCTAAAAGTTCTAAAAAAATTTATACTATAACAACTTTCAAGAGTTCAAATTTATTAATCTCCTAACATTTTAAAATTTGATCTTTGATTGTTTTTCTAGAAATTCAAGACGAAAATTAGTACTTTATGTTTTTTTTAGTCATAGCTTTCTACAAGATTGTTTTAATAGTGTTTATTAAAAGATAGTTATTAAATAAAAATATTAATAAATTACATATTATAATTACTAATCACTTAATTTGGGATGAAGCGAGTTGAAAATCTAAATAAATAAAGGGAAAAGAGACAAATATACCCCCGACCTATCATAAATGGTATGTAGATACCCTTAGTCATACTTTTGGGACATTGATGCCCCTGCCGTTCAAAAACTAGAACATATATGTCATTCACTCTAACGGAAGACTAAATAGGGACATGAGTCGCAATCTTATCCGTCGATCCGATATTTAATAAACGTCAGATCGGTGGATAATATTATGACACGTGTATGTCCGTTAGTATAAAGGGTATATATGCTCTAGTTTTTAGACGATAGGGGCACCAATGTCCCAAAAATATTATGAAGGGTGTATGCATATCATTTACGATTGTTATTTTTTCCCATAAATAAATGAATTGATGAAAACCATGATAAGATGGGAAGATCTCTAATATTCATACATGGGGCCTCATAAGGACAAATAATTTTGTAGGCGTGCTTTTCAAGCATATTAATATTGCGCATATAAAAGATTTTGTAAAGATACCAAAACTATCATATTTTCTTCCACTTGAAACAACACTATAATCTCTCTTAGCCGTTTGATCATAAATTTAGATCATATTTTGAACGTTTATCTTCAAAAGTCTATTTGATTATAAAATTTAATTAGATTTTGAAAATTTAATTTTCAAATATTTTTAAGTTTTCAAAAATTGAGTCAAACAAATTTTGGAGAAAAATTTCACTACAACATTAAGTTGAGACTTGAGACTATAGTAAGAACTAAGAATCCATATATTTTAAAATTTTGAATTCTACTCTAATTTAACTTTGTGTTAATTTTCACTTCTAACTTGAAAAGTGTTTAGTTTTTTTTCCTTACAAAACTTTAATATAGTAAAATCCAATATCCACGCACAATTTTAACTTTCAAATATATTTTTAAAAGATTATCTTTAAATATAATTTTCTTAAAATAATATCACTCAATTTTTGTTCAAACGCATACTTAAACTCCTAACGACACTCATCTAAGGAGATTTTTTTTTTTTGACTAAAATTGAAGTGGGATTTTCAAGTGTTCAATGATTTGTAAGCATATGGCCTCACGCGTGATTTTGTGGGTTTTTGTTGTCTCCACATTTTAAATGTACCTAAATGTCACCAAGTAATTCTTCTCCACATCACTCCACTTGTTTTCACGGACTTATTCAAAATTTTAAGTTTATGAATTCTATATAATGGTTGAATCAATGAATTGGATTTTGAGATAAAAATTTGTATATATTTAGTAACTTTTTTAAAAATATAAATACATGATCTAAATGATTAGATTTGACATGATTGCGCCTTGATCTTTAGTTATCTTTCTTTTATTTAATAAGATATAAATTATCTGGTAACTGAAATTTTTTGCCTCAATTAATTATTTAGATTTGCGTCACATAAGCTCGAAGCTGCAGTATTAGATACAAGTTCGAATGATCAATTTGATTGCTTTTACATAGATCCTTATTTATGTTAGAAAAATTACTAAATATGTATAAATATTTAATGACTATCTCTTTAACTAAAATGAGCTATAATTTCGATTGTATGCAATATGCATACTCAAAACTTACAAAATTTTAAATCCTAACTCCACCTCTATCGTCTGGTATTAGTCTAGAAAGAAAATAATTGAATAAATTTATTATATCAAAAGAATTTTAGTTTTCACAATTCAAAATTAAAATCTCTATTTAAGAATTAATGAATTTCAATTGTCTTATCATCATACCTTTAGGTATACAAAACAATTAATAAATATGATCTTAGATTTTATACCAAGGTGAAACGATCTGATACCGAGATTAAAATTTGTATTTCACTAACCAAACACCTCTTATAAGCATAACTTAGGGTTCATTTTGATACGTGGAACTGGGAAGGATAAATAAAAGATATCTATATCCATATCTCATGAGTTCGGATATTTCATAAAATCCCATATAAAAGGGGATAGTTAATTCTATCGTTGTAATAAAGGATCGGATAAAATAATTTTGAAATTAACTAATATTCATAGGATAAGGTTTTACCAAATGACATAAGGAATCATGCATAAAAGATCAAGAATATCAACACTTACAATATGGTGTCTCCTACATATTTCTTTTAATTAATGGTGTCTCATCGTGGTATAATAATTGAGAGAATTCCTAATTTTGGCAAATGTGTTATGATATGTATTGCTCCATTTATGAACTAATTTGTTGCTTAATGGGGAAGCACTCCACTTGAGATTTTTTTCCGATTTAGGTTAACAAGTATTTAATAAATTGATAAATTAAATTGACATTTTTATTATTAAAATATTATATTTTGAAATCATATGAAAGGACAATATTTTGGTCGGTTGTCTTTTTTGGGACAATTGTTTAATAAATAACTTTTTTTTTTCTTTTGCGATTTATGAATTAGATTATATTTAAGATAAAATTGAAAATTTTAAAGTTAAATTAATTATAAATAAAAGAATATAACATTCTTTTTAGTATAAACCAAAAAAAGGTCTATACTGAGTACTGATGTAATTAAGCACCTTTTTACACTTTGTGCATATTAGCTTTTTCAACCATAGCTAATTTGTCCTAATCATTGTCACTTTAACAACCTTAATTGATTGTTGACCCCTAATTAATTCTCTATTATTTTCAAAGAAAGCAACCCTCTAGCATCTCTAAGTGCCACCTAATTAGGCTATAAATATATTATTATTTAAAAAAAAAAAAAACAGAAGGAGATGAGAGGTAACTATAAATTTAATTTATTTTTTAAATTTCGTATCCAACTAATATTATTACATAAATTAATATGAAAATAGAATAAATAAATTCAAACGAAAGAATATATAATAATTGAGTAGATAATGATAATAGAAATTCTACGTCCCACTAATAAACCCACGATATTTTTCATTTGCATGTTTATCCTTTTCATTAATTCCTCAGCGGCATTATAAAAAGGCTTAATATATTGATAAGCAATTTAAATTTGTCATCAAGTTTTATTTAGATACTCAGATTATAATTTTATTTTAATTGAGAAAATAATAAAATATTCTTTTTAGACACTTTTAATTAAAAAAATTTAAAATATTTTTTTACGTGTATTTTCAAATATTTATTATGTAAATAAATTAATTTTAAATCGACTATATACACCCTATCGCTAAATAACTTCATAATATTGAAATCATGCTAATACAGACCAATAAGCACCTAGTGATATTATAAAGAGTATTGATAAATATTATCAAGTGTTAAAACTGGTTTTATGAATAAATAATATGGTGATAAGTTGTACTTTTGGTACAATAACTAAATTGCCCTCGATTTTGTTACCAAAAAAAAAAGAAGAAAAAACATGAATTTATAAGTATCTTTATAAGGAAAAGGAGAACAAAGAAAATGAAATGGAGAGAAAATTATGAATTTTATTTTTGAAAAAGGTATTTTGAGAATTAAATTAAAGAAGAAAAAAGAACAAAAAAAAAGAAGAGAAAATGTGGACAATGCTTCTATTTAATTTCTTGTCAATGAAAGTTACATAATATTCTATTGTCGGCACATCTCTTTACGTGTCGATCTGTTAATTTTTTATAATTAAATACGTGAAAATTTTGTTCTATAATGATAAGCTATGAGATTCGAATTCAAAATTTGTATTTGCTTATATCATATCGAAGTATGCGTCTATTTAATCTAAAATTTTAAATTGTGTCTGATAGACTATATTTTTATTATTTTTTAATTATATTGTCAACACTTCTTCTTACGTGTAATCCTATTTCTCTTATGTAGTTCAAACACATGAAAAATTTGTTTGATGATAATCGTGAGACTCAAACTTAAGATATCTAATAATTTTTAACATTTAATTTACTTTCTTATTTACTAAAGCTCAAATTGATCTAGTGTTAATGGATGCTAGGAAGAGTAGGGAGCAAAGAATATCTTCCACATGGGGCTATATATATAGATAAAAGATTTCCATGTAAAGCAAGAGAGAATATATTATATGTAAAATTATGTCCAAAAAGCAAGTGCAAAAAGTTCCTTTGGTTTCTTTATTTTTATTTAAGTATTCTATATTTTTTTTAAAAATCAAATCAAATTTGACTAATTTGAATTGACACCTAGTAAAGTACTCCTTTCTAAGAGGTTTTCCATTCTTAAATTTTGATTTTGAGCGCTTTGAGAATGTATTTATAATAGTAAAGGACCTAAGATCAAAGCGAACAATATTTAGGATGAATTGTTATACAGAAAAAGTAGTATTATTTCAATAAGGACGCACAAATCTAGCCTTTAAGATATATGATAATAGAAATTCAATAACTTCTGTTTATGTTCTGCATTTGTATTAAGAAATTAACACAATATATTTATAGTTAGTTGATTATCATGAACTCAATTATTATTTTATGTTTACATAAAATTATTTTAAAAATTCATAAATTTTAAACCATGATCATCTACCTTTAATTTTAGTTATCCCACCACACCCTCCAATCATTTTTTTTCTTAATCAACATACAAATAAACAAAGTAAAAGTTTTGTAGATTAGCAAAAAGAAGAAACTTTTTTCAACTATTAAAATGTTTGTTTGGTGGGAGGCGGGGGGGGGGGGGGTATGCTACAACCCCAGCCGTCCACTTCCTCCAAAGACTAAAACACCTAAGAAATGCATGGCTCCACAATTAATGTTAAAGTGCTATACATAAATTTATATTTTTATGGACACAAATAATTGGAATCTCATTATTCATGTGTTATTCCTTTAATCATTTCTGTTGAAGAAGAAGGAAGCTGGCGATTGGAACATGTCAAAGGAACATATCCAACGAAGCTGACTGACGTGTCTGCAGCAAGTGTTGATGAAGAAGGAAGCTGACGATTGGAACATGTCAAAGGAACAGGTCCAACGAAGCTGACTGACGAGTTTACAACACTGCTGTAAAATTAGAGTCATACTAGAATTAGACTACTTATATTAATTAGGATTATATTACGACTAGAATTATATTATGATTAGGATTATATTACGTCTAGGATTAGAGAAATCAAGGATTGTATTGATGAAAATAATGTTGAGTTACAACCTCCTATATAGAATTGTAGAGTCCTAAGTTAACTATACTTAGAGTCCTACTACAATACATATTACTACTATAATAATAATAATAATGCAATTATAAATAATCTAATCTTAGTCATAATATAATCCTAATCATAATATAATTCTAGTCGTAATATAATCCTAATTAATATAAATAGTCTAATCCTAGTGTGACTCTAATTCTACAGCAGTGTTGTAAGCTCGTCAGTCAGCTTCGTTGGACCTGTTCCTTTGACATGTTCCAATCGTCAGCTTCCTTCTTGATCAACACTTGTTACAGACACGTCAATCAGCTTCGTTGGACATGTTCCTTTGACATCTTCCAATCGTTAGCTTCCTTCTTCTTCAACAATTTCCTCTCTCTCATCTGGTAAGTGATTATGAAAATATGTTTAAATGAAAAAAAACAAGAGTAAAGACATAAAGACACAATCAAAGTTGTCTTGTATTTGCATAAAGACACCTTAACTTTCAAAGTGTCCTATCACCCCATAAAACTATTTAATATCATTTTAAATGGGCCATTTTGACCCATTCCCTCGTCTATGTAGTGGCACATGTTGTCACTCCCTGTGATAGAATTCAATCTGACCCAACCCTGTTCTTTGAAGAAAAGTCGTTTCTCCTTTTCTTTTCTTATTTATCAACTTTCCCTAAAATCTGAAGAAATAGAAAAGATTTCTCGTCATGTTGGTGTTGATAATCTCGTTGTTGATGTGTCTTGGTGAAGACTCTTTGAGATTGAAGGTCTAACAGGTTAGGGCTTTACATCATATGATAAATATCTTCTCTTTTTTCGATTATTATGATTTTAGGGATTATTATAGAGTAAAAGTGTTGGAATCGACCTCCTCTAGTTGCCATTGTTAGGATATTGTTAGGATATTATAGTTTTCCGTTGTTACTGTTAAGGTTAGGGTGTTGTGTTATCGACTTAGTGCGACTGTTAGTGATTAGGGTTTTGTGTTATCGACTTAGTGCGACTATTAGTGATTGTATTTTAGGTTAGGGTTTGATGTTATCCACTTAGTTTGAATCTTATTATTTGTCTCTTATACATTTGTAGACTTCAATTTGTACATTATTGACTGTTACTGTTAGTGCTTTTATCCTGTTAGTGATGGGGCTAAATGTTAGTACTGTTAGTCTCTTATACATTCGTTGTTACTGTTAGGGCTAAATGTTAGTGTTGGGGGCTTATACATTTGTAGACTTCAATTTGTACATTATACATTTGTAAACAGTCTTTTGTTCTGTTAGTGATGGGGCTAAATGTTAGTGCTACTGCTACTGTTGCTTGTTAGAGTTTGTTCTTGAAATGTGTGTTTGAATTGTGTTTGTCTTGGTTACATGCTTTTTCAGGATGACTTTTTCTTTGATAACTCTAAGATGGTATCATGGGGGGGGGGGGGTAAATAGAATTTGGTCCCCCACCTAAATATATTGAGGGGCATATGACAAAATTCCTAGATGTAGATGTGGATATGATGTCTTATTTTGAGTTGAGGGACTACATAAAGGAACTAGGATATACAGTAAATTGTGATTTTTTCATCAAGTGGGATGGGTTATTCGTCCTTGTTGATAATGATAAGGTTATATTTGACCTTTTCAATATGATAAATGATGGGGATACATTGGAGGTGTATGTTTTTCATGGGGTTAGTGAAGCCAATCAGGCCCCCATTTAATTGGGGTTTGTCCCCAATGTGAGCGATAGTGGGGTAGGTGAGAGATCTTTTAATGAGGCTTCTAACCCAAATAATCAGCCTCATACTTCTACTTTTCCTTCCATCCCTACAACTGGTCCTTCTGAAACTTCCAGCACTCCATTTGAAGACCAGTAGTAGACTGTGCCTTCACCATCTCCTTCTACTGTGTCTTGTTCTTCCACTGTACCTCCTCCTTCCACCGTGCCTCCACCCTCTCATACTACTGTGTCTCCTCCTTCTTCTGTACCTTCATCCGATCCTATAATAGATAATGATCCAACTGATGATGAAGTAGAAGATGAATCAAGATCCGAAGGGGATACTAATGAAGATACTGAGGTTGACAGTGATGTCCATCAAGAGTATGTAGATATAAGGGCATCCAAGAGGCATTTCAAAAGGTCACAAATGAGAAGTAGAGGTACTAATTCAGATCATATTAATGTTGATGAAAAAGGTTCAGATATAGGGTATGATGAGACAAATATTGGTATTAGGGAAAACTTAGTTGGTAAGCTAAGAGGTGATGAACATTACTATCTAAGTGATGAAGCTGCTAGCTTTGAAATAGATGATGAAACAGGTTGGGGAGATAGTGAAGAGGTTGATCAAGTAGTGCATAAACTTGTTAGGAGGAAGAAAACCCCAAATAGAGTTGTGTTTGATGCAACTTCTGAAAAGATTGTTTAGGAATTAGGACTGGTTTTTGGAACTATTGAAAAATTTAGAGTGGCAGTGACAAGATATGCAGTCCAAGAACACATTCAAATTGAAAAATATGTGAATGAGTCTGGCAGAGTTAGAGTGAGATGTTGTAAAAAGACTTGTCCTTGGTTGTTGTGTGCAAGTAAGGATAAAACTATTGGAGATGTCATTGTTAAAACATACAACCCTGTCCATAAATGTTTGACATCAACTTATAACTATCTTTGCAACTCAAAGTTTTTGGCCACCAAATACAAAGAAAGAATAACTCAATAGCTAAACATCAGCATTGTGTTGTTGAAGGACATTATTAGAAATGAGTTGGATATTAATGTTGGTAGGACAACAGTGAGAAGAACTAGGAGTAGAGTGTTACAAGAGATCATGGGTGATCACATTGTGGAGTATGGTAAGATTTTTTATTATAAAGATGAAATTTTAAGGAGTAATTCAGGTAGTACTTGTGTAGTGAAGGTTGGAGAAGAAGATGAAACTGGACATAAATTTTTTGAAGGATTTTATGTTTGCTTCAATGCTTTAAATAAAGCATTTTTTGGAGGTGCTAGGAGGTTGATTGGTTTTGATGGGTGTTTTCTCAAAGGTGTGTGTAAAGGCCAGTTGTTAGTGGCAGTTTGTAGAGATGGAAACAACCAAATGTTGCCTATTGCTTGGGCAGTTGTTGAGGTTGAGAATCAGTTTACCTGGACATGGTTTCTTAAACTAGTGAAGAATGATCTTGACCTTGGAGAAGGGCATCAACTATCCATCATTACTGATATGCAAAAGGTAATTATCTTACTGATCTTTGTTGTTGAGTTTTGCATTTTAATTATTCTTTTTATGTTATGTTGGTTTGTTAGGGACTAGAAATTGCTGTTGAAAATGTATTGCCACTGGTTGAACACAGAAAATGTGCAAGACATGTTCTTGTAAATTGGTGTAAAAACTGAAAAGGAGTTGAAAGAAGAAGAGTGTTTTGGAGGATTGCTAAATCTACATTTGAAGCTGAGATGAAGGATAATATACATGCAATGAAGAAATTAGGACAAAAATGTTTGGATGATCTTTTATGGTACAACTTGAATACATGGTGCAAGAAGTATTTTCAAGACTATAGCAAATGTGATGTTGTGGACAACAATATGGCAAAAAACTTTAATGCTTGGATACTACCTGCAAGGTATAAAACAATAATCACAATGCTTGAGGAGATAAGGGTGAAGATGATGAAAAGAATTAGTGATTTGAGAGAGTTCTCAAACACTTGGATCACTAATATATCTCCTATGTCTTTGAAGATTTTGCAAGAAAATATTGAAAAGTCTATGCAATAACTTGACTTGGAATGGAGAAAGAGGTTTTGAGATTAAACATCATGGATTTACACATACTGTGGACATTGTTAGTAGGAGCTGTAGTTGCGGATCCTGGCAGCTCAGGGGCATTCCTTGTCCTCATGGTGTTGCTGCCCTTCATTACAAGGAGTTGGAATCAATCTATTATGTGGCTAGTTGTTATAGCAAGGAAACGTACCTCAGCACATATGCCCATTTTATTCAGCCAATGAATAAGATGAAAATATGGCCAACATCAAATAATCCAATTGTAAAGCCACCAAAGATCAAGAAGTTGCATGGAAGACTAGGTAAGGTTAGAAGAAATGAGGCAGATGAAAGCAGAAAAACTAGAAAACTTAGCAAAAGAGGTGTTGTTATGACTCGTAGCAAATGTGATACATAAGGACACAATAAAAGAGGATGTCCTACAAGAAACCAAGTTGGTCCAAGTCAATCAACTAAACCATTTTCTCAGGCACATGTACTTTTATTTGTTACTTTCAAATGTAAGTTATATGTAGATGTATTGATAAATTAATATACAGGCTACTGAAAGTGGTAGAGGAAGAAGCGCAAGAAGAGTAGCAGGAGGCAGAGCAAGGGCTAGTAGTTCAACTCAACCACCTAGAGCCTCTTAATAGGCCACCACAAATAATGAAAGTGGTAGAGGAAGAGGCACATGAGAGTTTCAAGTTCTATAGGTGTTTCAACTTAATCACAAGGAACTGCTACGAACACAGAGGTAATATATCTAATTATTATATCATTTTTAGACAACATAGATATGCTTTAATATTTTAATTTCAAAGTACAGACTGTAAATGGTAGATGGAGAGGTACATGTAGAGGATCAGGAACATGTAGAGAAAGAGGAATACCTCAAGAAAGAAATGTGAATGAAGGACTAAGTAGAGGAAGGGGAATGACTCAACATATTCAAACTAGTTCTGAAGCAACCTGCAGTGGAAGAGGCCTAGAAAGAGAGAAGAGATCAATAGAACATGAGGACACTAGTGGAGGACAAACAAGACCTTTTAAAAGGCCAAAAATGGTAGGTGTTGGCATATACCAAGCTGAAGATGGATTTACAACTCTCAATGTAAGCTTACAACTCTCAATGTAAGTTTACAATTGTCAATGCAAGCCTAAATATCTTATATTTGAATGTGTATTTATCTGACTAAGCAGCCTGGATTGCCAAGTAGAAAAGTCATCAATATTGTACAAGAGTGACAAAGAGGGTTGATGTTGTTACTGGTGATATTGGCTACACACCAGTACGTGGATTCAAATAGAAGGGGAAGACAACTATTACCAGTAGCAATCTAGAAAGAATGAGGGCTGAAAAGGTTATCCAAACTAAGTCTGCAGCTGCTGCTACTGCTAATACCCAAAGCCAAACAACTTCAAGTAGGATGACTTTTGTGCCATGGAAGTAGGGCATCTTGATGTTGTCTTGTTCATTTTGAAAAACAAAATTTAATTATGTATATTTTGGTGCTGTTTTTGGTTGAAATCAAACTCAATTTTACGTGTAACCAAACAGAACTTGAATGATTATGTTGAAATGAAGTCCTCTTTTTGATCAGTTTTGTTGTTGCCTTTTTATTTGTAGTTGAACATATTTTTAAAGTTTCTCAAATGGTTGCCACAATAATATAGACAAGAGAACCAAATACATTAACAACTTGTTCAAATCATAACTATTTCAACAACAAAGACCAACAATAACTTGAGCATTCAACAACTTCCATCCTTCAGGTTACACACACCTACAACTAGTAAGATCAAGACAATTAGCTTAGCTTCTAGTTACACACACCTACGACTTCAAAAACTTGAAAGTAACTAAAGATGTCTATGGAAATTTTGGTTGCACACACCTACGACTTCCATCCTTCACATTCTTGGTTAGACTTAAAAATAGAAAACACACAATAATAATCAAGACAATTAGCTTCAAGTTACAACATTTGCTCTTCTTTTTCTCCTTCGTCATGACTTGGTTACTTTCAACACGACTTTCATAAGATGCCAATACTTCTTCCAACTCCTTAATTCTCTTTGCTAATCTCGGAATTACGTACTTGGATCGTATATCAACATCTTCACGATCCCTCCATCTAAAGAAGTTGCACGCATCCTCCTAAAATATGCAAAAAACAAATTAAAGAAAAATACATAAACAAAAGATCTCCATAAAAGAATTAGGAAACATACACGATAGCGTGGACAAGACCAAAATCTTCAAGCTAGATTATGCTCCGACCATGAAGTTTGCATTGATAGTAAGTCACCATGTTTGCATCGTAATTTCACTCGCAACATCGGATCATTCTCATCATTACAAATACGATTCAACATTGCATTTGACATTTTCAATCAAAACCTAATCACAAAATTCAGAAGAAACTAAACCATAAAAAACTTTAAATTAACGTTTTATATTGGAAATTAAAAGATAAAATGAATTCCTACCTTATTTTCTTGGGAAAGATGATGAAGTCGTCAAACAGAGAGAACCAACGTTAAAGAAAAATACATAAACAAAAGATCTCCATAAAAGAATTAGGAAACATACACGATAGCGTGGACAAGACCAAAATCTTCGAGCTGGATTATGCTCCGACCATGAAGTTTGCATTGATAGTAAGTCACCATGTTTGCATCAATTTCACTCGCAACATCGGATCATTCTCATCATTACAAATACGATTCAACATTGCATTTGAAATTTTCAATCAAAACCTAATCACAAAATTCAGAAGAAACTAAACCATAAAAAACTTTAAATTAACATTTTATACTGGAAATTAAAAGATAAAATGAATTCCTACCTTATTTTCTTGGGAAAGATGATGAAGTCGTCAAACAGAGAGAACCAACGTTGATCTTGCTATGGAAAAAACCATGAAATCGAAAAATTAGGGCTACCAATGGCTATTTTAGGTTTAAAATTGGGGAAGATGACATAAATTGAATAAATAATTAATAATAAAGAAAGAAAATGACACGCGGCACTTTTAAACTGGTCCATGGCAGTGAAAACACTGAATGACGCGCCTCATGTGCGGGTAACAACCCAGACGAAGGAATGAGTCAAAATGGCCCATTTACAACGATATTAAATAGTTCTGTAGGGGTGATAGGACACTTTGAAAGTTAAGATGTCTTTATGCAAATACGGGACAACTTTAATTGTGTCTTTATGTCTTTTCTCAAAAAACAAAAAGAAAGAGAAAAAGTGTGTTGTTAATGAAATGAGTGATTTCTTTATAATATGATTTTGAACAATTCAGTTTTTAAGGTTTAGTTACACTCTAACTAAGGTCCATTTCTTTAATATGATATCAAACTAAAGGTGATTCTACCCGATAATGGGTCGCCTTATTGAAATAACACACACATTAAATGTCCAATTTTTTATCGTGAAGGAGGGTGTGATATAGTCATACATCGATGTTTAATGAGATGATGGTCTCCTCCTCATATGGTCTTGAAAATTTTCTTCTCTTGAACTAGTTTTTGAATATAATTTGAGTTAGACTCACGATCCATTTTGTAAACAAAAAAACAAGGAAGAACCAAGAGGTGGAGCTCTTTCCTTTTTTTTTTATATTTTTTATTTTAAGGGTTTGTTTGGTACAAACGAAAATAAAATATTATTTTTAAAAATATTTATATATAATTTAGCCATTTGGATAAGCACTATAAAGGTGATGGTGGTCGGGGTGGGTGAGGTGAGGTGCGGTGTTGATAATTAATTTCGAATGTCATTTATATGATTTATTTTTCACAGTTTCTCGAGGTAATTTGTTATTATTTTGATTTTTAAGCAATATATTTTCTTACCAAAGATATTTTCAGAATAATGACCAACCAAATATCAATATATATATATTGAAAAACAAATTCAGAAAATATTTTTTAAATTACTTGATAAAAATATCCCTAACAATGTAAAGTTTTATTTTTATTTTTGTGGTTGTTTTCACACAAGTCAATCGACTTATCCAGAATTTGAATTATAAGAGGATTTTTTAAGCATCTAAGAATATTCATTATGTTGGAAAAGATTAGATTCCAAAATGCAATTATCTATTGGTGTGATAAATTAGAATCACATGCAGTGGCAGCGCCAGGAATTTCTCAAAAAGTAAAACTAATGAAATTCGAACACACGAGCACTTCTTCATTCTAAGGAGTGAAAACACTGAGCTATATCAACTTGTTATGTTAAGGGTGTCCAAAATATGTTATTTAATCATTCCGTGTATTATTTTACTTGTATATACAATATTTCTTTCCGACGAAGAGTGTCCAATTGGACACCTGACCACCATGTGGCTATGCCACTAATCACATGATAGTGTAATTTCATAAGTACAAATATGAAAGGTGAATTGTATGCAGTCTTATTCTTTCTTTATGGTGATAGAAATTCTAAAGCAAAAATAATAGTGAAAAGTTATACTGAAAATAATGAAGAAGAGAATAATAGCAATAACAAATAATACGATAACTTATAATAATAATAATAATATATATATATATATATATATATATATATATATTAAACTAACAATTAAAACAATTTGTTTAGAATCAATTCAACTTCATCAACTTTCTAATGAATATTAGAAGAATTATACCAACAAGATGATACAAATAATGTTGATATTTAAGTTTCAAGAATAAACTGGAGGGTGGTGATGGTTGGGGAATATATTTAGAATAAATTTTCAAAAACAAGGAAAAGAGCCTTATCTTTTTTTATTCTTTTGCCTAACAATATACAAAGAAAAAATCACCCAATATAATTACATATCTTACTATCAATTACAATACATTGGATATTCATCTTTTTTTTGGTTTATTAGGTGATTTTCAAAATGTACTAGTCTGATTAATTCAACTTTCTAATGTTATGCAAGGCACATTAAGGAGGACGTGATTCCTATAATACGTTTCTCTTAATACTAAAGAAATTGAGATTTTCAACGAAATTTTCATTAGAAATTCATCGGAATTTTACTTGTTGCAATTGTTTCATATGAAAAGGTGGTCCATCGCAAATTTTGAGTTTTTTTAGTAATAACTATATATTTCCAAAACTCAAATCGAAAATATATAATGAAAAAAGAAAATCGTATTCATCTCATCACGTTACTTAATGGTCAATTTTTTTTTTATTCGCTACATATATATTGTGGAACAACTTGTGAGAAGCATAAATGTAAAATGCTTCCCATGGGTGGTATGTACAATTTTGCATTCATTTACAAGTTTTTTTTTATGCGGAATGGTCTGATAGACCCTTATACTTGTATGAGTTTGTATTCTGAACTATTCTACTTGATCATTTGTCAACTGAACCCTTAAACTCGGTGAAACTAAGCATTTTAAACCCCTTTCGCTGTGTGAACTTCAAAACACTTGACAAAAATGACATATCATCATCCACATCACATTTTAAATGACATATATCACGTATTATTATTTATTTTTTAAAAAATCTATTTTTTCTTTCTTTTTCACTTCATTCCTTCTTCATCCCTTCACCTCTCTCCATTTTATTTTTTTTACATTAGAGATACATCACAACCTTCCATTCTCACTAGTATCATTATATTCCTAAATAACTAACAATTATCATTCTTTTTTTTTTTTTCGAAATTTCTTTCATTCACAACTTTTAATCGTATTTCTTTTACCAACATTTACATCTACTACTTGAACCACCATAAATCTATTTTCCTCATTGGTGTTAACGAATAGCCATTAAAATACATCAATATACTCTAATATTTGTACACAATTTTACATAGCGCATTTCACCTAATTTCACCAAGACATTCAACAATCACTTTTCATCTTTCAAGATTGTTGAATCGTTATCACTTTATGAGTTATAAATTACCCCGAAAATAAAAGGAAAATACATATCTACAACAACAATACAATTTCATTTCTATTCCCGGGAGGAAGAAAATGTGAAAAGAAGAAGAAGAGAAACAAGAAATTGGAAAGGGTCGGAAAGGGGAGAAAGAAGAAAAATGGGGGTTTGAGAGTAGAAAGAAAAAAAAAGAAATGGGGATGGGTGGGTGGGAAAAGAAGAAAGAACTGAAAAAAGTTAATTTTCTTATTTTTGATCTTTTTATTCTATTTTTAAAAAGAAAAAAAATTTATTTGTAGTCTAAAATTTGATCTTTCACGCTCCTTCTATGTGTGACATCACACATTTGTGCCAATTCAATAATTAAATTGTCACATAAGCTTGATCAACGATAAAAAAGGCTTAAAATATAGAGTTTCATTGAGTTTAAGAGTTCGGTAGACAAATAGTCAAGTAGAAGGGTCCACAATACAAACACATACAAGTAGAAGGATCTATCGGACCATTTCGTTTTTTTTTTTTTAAAGAGAGCTTTATTAAGTTAAAAAGTTGGGAAGCAGTATCATTGTCTATTAGTCATGATTCAAATAAATTTAAAAAGTAGCCGTATAAATGAATGCAATTGGAAAAAAAACGACAATAATTGCCTATATATCCCTAATTACTAGGGTAATGCACCAATTAGTTTTGGTTTCATTTTCGTATATCCAACTTTAAACTCATAATCATAGATAATTAATATCTAATGACAAGTTTATGTTAAAGGCGTATCATAGTGTCATAATCAGAGTCAGAGATTTAGGGTGTGTTTGGTATGAAGGAAAACATTTTCCGGAAAATATTTACTAATTTTCTCATGTTTGGTTGGGTTAAATGTTTTCTAAATCAACTCATTTTCCTCAAATTTAAGGAAGATGACTTCCCTTCAAAACTCAAGGAAAACATTTTCCAAAACGCCCTTCCAATTTCAAATTACAATTTTTTTGTTGAGGGTAGGGACAAAATAATTAATTGATTTAAAAAATATTTTCAACTTCAAAATTTTATTTTTTCATCCCGATCCTCGACCCCCCTACCCCCCCCCCCCTCCAAAAAAAATTGAGTTTGTTTTTAAAAAATATTTTCAACTTCAAAATTTCATTTTTCCACCCATACCCTCGACCCTCCCCCCACCTCCAAAAAAAAAATTTAACTTTGTTTTTAATAAATATTTTAACTTCAAAATTTCATTGTTTCACCCCTACTAGCCCACCCCCCCGCTCCACACAAATTTAAGTTTGTTTTTAAAAAATATTTTCAACTTCAAATTTTTATTTTTTCACCCCTACCCTCGATCCCCCCCCCCCCCCCCCCCCTAAAAAAAATTAAGTTTGGTTTTAAAAAATATTTTCAATTGCAAAAATTATTTTCTATTCTAGTAAAAATAAAATATATTTCTCAAAAAAAAATTCATTCATAAATCAAACACTAAAAATCTTTTCCGAAAATATTTTCTACTCACCAACCAAACATGAGAAAATAAGTCAAAACTCTACTTGTTTTCGAGGAAAACATTTTCCTTCATACCAAACACATCCTTAATCATGTGTTCAATTTTTTTTTCTCAGTTATATTAAGGATGTAAAAGATTAAACAGACACTAATGATAGCTAGCATTTAACCTCCATGTATACGATATAAGTTTTTAGCAAAAAATGTGATAATCAAATCACTCCGCCCATGAATTGTTACTAGTGCGGAGCCACGTCATCATAGGTTGAAGGGTCAGTTAAACATCTGCCATCAAAAAATTATATTGTGCTTATCATAATATTATTTTTGCTTACATAAATCATTAGAAACAAAAAAAATTCCACCTCAAATCATGGAAAATTTTGTGTTATAAAATATGATTTTTCCATCTTATTCTCATCGAATCAGTTCACTAGAAAAATGCATGATGGACAACACATTTTCATTAAAATATTGAAAATAGCCAATGAACATTTTTTTTCCTCACTGATTCAATCAAAACATATATAGCCATTACTGAAAAATGTCCGGTGGGAAAATAATGACTATTTAGTAGTTATGATAATTGATACCAAACACAAAATAATAAGCAAAAAACTCACTTATTTCCTCAAACAATATTTTACCAAAAAATATTTTTTTTCGTACCAAACACACCTAAGACGAAAACTAACATGAAGAATATTAGTATAATAAATTGATTGTGTTACAATACTTTAAGAAAGAGGTGACAGCCCACAAGAAAAAGAAAGTGAAATAGTCATACTCCTTTGTGCGTCTTTCTTTCTTTATATATATATTTATATATATGGTTGTCCAATTCAACTTAACAATCTCAAGTTAAAACCAACTCTTTAACTTGTCCTTTCTAAGTGTTCTTTTTTTCTAGCCAAAACACAAATACTAAAAAAAAACCAAACATATATAGTCCAAGTTGTTTCAAGTATATTTGGCAATATGCATCTTCATTGTGTAACACCAAAACCAGAAAATGGTGGCACAGACTTGATGGAAGCTTCGACGAATTCGCCTAATTCGTCGAAGCAATATGACAAGTCATGTCTTGCTTTCCCTGTCCAGATCAAGTCACAACAATCTTTTTTACAAAAGGCCATGTACCCTATAACTTTGAAGGTCAATTTTTTTTCTCTTGTTAACCTTTTAGTACTTACTTGTTGCTTTACATGTAACAAGTAGATTGTGTCAGTTATGTGCTCTGATCTAGAGGCAGAGCTACATGTAGTTTAAAGGGGTAACTGAACATTTTTTGTCGGAAAATTCTACTGTATAAATAGAGTAATAGAAGTTTTCTGACTCTGCTCTTATTGTAATTCTTTAGTGGTTCAATGTTATGTTGCTCGAACTTTCCCAAAAGTGTTGTAGGCCCCGTGCATGATCTAGGGGCGGAGCTAGGTAAGACTGAAGGGGTGGTTTGGATGCACCTTCTTTGATGGAAAATTGCCATGTTTATACATGGTTTAAATTACTTTTTTATCTAGAGTTTACTTTTTCATATTTTTTAAAACCCCTTAGTGAAAATCCTGGCACTGGCACTAGCTAGATCATCGCAAAATGTATAGGTTTTGGAGGATCCGACACACAGACACCCTGATGTATTTTTGAAAAGTCCGAGCAACATAGGTTCAATATAATCTTTGCTTATGTCTTCATTTTAAATGTGCAGTTTGAAGAGATTGTTTACAAAATTAGTCAAGAAAACAAAGGAATGTGTTGTGGAGGACCATCAAACACAAAAGAAAAGACTATACTAAATGGAGTGACAGGCACTGTGTATCCAGGAGAGATGCTAGCTATGTTAGGCCCATCAGGTAGTGGCAAAACCACCCTCCTAACAGCACTAGGAGGGCGTCTTTCGGGCAAATTATCCGGGAAGATTACATACAACAGCCAGCCATTCTCGGGTTCAATCAAACGTAGAACAGGATTCGTGTCACAAGATGATGCCCTGTATCCTCATTTAACAGTAATTGAAACACTTCTGTTCACAGCTCTGCTTAGGCTGCCACAAAGCCTCGATAGGGACGAAAAAGTGAGACATGTAGAGCATGTTATTGCAGAACTTGGATTAAACAAGTGTAGAAACAGTATGATTGGAGGGTCATTGTTTAGAGGGATATCAGGTGGAGAGAAAAAAAGAGTTAGTATAGGACAAGAAATGCTGATCAACCCGAGTTTACTACTTTTAGACGAGCCAACTTCAGGACTTGATTCGACAACAGCACTCCGGATCATTAACACAGTTAAACGACTAGCAAGTGGTGGTCGTACTGTGATCACAACGATCCATCAGCCGTCTAGTCGACTTTATTATATGTTTGATAAGGTAGTGTTGCTCTCTGAGGGATGTCCTATCTACTATGGTCCTGCATCAACTGCCTTGGAATACTTCTCCTCTATTGGTTTTTCCATATCCATCACTATCAATCCAGCTGATCTCTTGCTTGATCTCGCGAATGGTAATTAAAACATTCCACTTTAACACACTTGAAATGAACATGTTTCCACATAAATGCCAAATTCTGACAAAATTAAACTTGAAGGATCCAATTTGGTCAAATACCTAGGGACAAACTCCTGTGTTCCTTTCATTACGGTATTTTTGGCTTCTTAAAATCTATTATTGGTCTTTCAGGAATTGGACCGGATAACAAGAATGCCAACGATCAAGGTGACAGTATTGCACAGGAAAAGAAGTCGGTGAGAGAAGCTCTCATCTCCGCGTATGAAAAGAACATTTCTACAAGGTTGAAAACTGAAGTATGCAGTTTAGATAACAGTAGTTACAGCTACACAAAGGATGTTTCTACAAGTAAGTTTACAATTTACAATGAAAAAAAAGTAACTTCAAACCGTTCATCGCCTTTATTCAGTGCCTAACAATAGCTATCGTTGGGTCTATCGATGCAGGAAATGGTGTGAAATTAGAGCAATGGTGCACAAGTTGGATGCATCAATTCAAAGTACTACTTATGAGAGGGTTAAGGGAGCGAAGACACGAGAGCTTCAACAGGCTTAGGATCTTTCAAGTTATAAGTGTAGCATTTCTTGCAGGACTATTGTGGTGGAATACTCCAACATCCCACATTGAAGATCGAGTAAGAAATTATCCGTTCACCTTATGTCATTTGCACATACGAAAACATATAATTTACTATAATCTTTACGCTAGGTTGGTCAAGTAAACAGAGCTAATCTTTTGCCATTTCAACAATCAGGCCTTGTTACATGTTACAATGTCCTAATAATAACAATGACACTTGATTTCCTGTTTTGCAGATTGCAATGTTGTTCTTTTTCGCGGTATTTTGGGGGTTCTATCCACTCTACAATGCAGTTTTCACATTTCCACAAGAAAGAAGAATGCTAATCAAAGAGAGATCATCAGGAATGTATCGTCTCTCGTCATACTTTCTAGCCAAAACCGTGGGAGATTTGCCTTTAGAACTAGCATTACCAACAGCATTTACGTTCATCCTTTACTGGATGGGAGGGCTCAAACCTGATCCAACTACCTTCATCCTATCTCTCCTAGTAGTCCTCTACAACGTCCTCGTTTCACAAAGCCTCGGACTAGCTTTTGGTGCCTTACTAATGGATGTTAAACAAGCCACTACATTAGCATCAGTAACAACATTAGTATTCCTAATTGCTGGAGGATACTACATTCAACAGATTCCTCCGTTCATCGTTTGGTTAAAATACTTGAGTTATAGTTACTATAGCTACAAGTTGCTTCTAGGGGTTCAATACAATGACAATGACTACTATGAATGTTCAAAAGGAGTCTACTGCCAAGTTGCAAACTTACCTGCCATTGAATCAGTAGGCTTAAACAATATGTGGATCGATGTCTCGGTCATGGCTGTGATGTTGATAGGCTACAGAGTTGTGGCTTATCTAGCACTCACTCGTGTACGATGATGATTCGAAAATCAAAGAGGAAGATCACATAATTTAGGAGCAAAGTTGAAAGAGTTCAATTTTTCTGCAACAAAGGAAGTAAGGATGTTAGATTTAGATTTTGATCATGTAACACAAATTTTGATGTGCTACTACTACTACTCTTGGCAATATTTTTGCATACAACTAACTTGGGAAAATTGAAATGCTTTGGAGAATAAATCTTTGCCCCTCTTTTGAGTATACTGAGTAAACAGACAATAATAGATTTTGTATAATGCAGAAGGTTTGACCGTGTGAGAGGGTTTAGAATATTCAACAATAAGAGAACAAGAATAGAGAAAGGAGAATGAAAAATGTAAATATAGAAATAATAATGTATGTTCATGTTAATCGTCATGATATAAATGAGAAAATAAGATAAATAACCACATAAAAAAGGATACTACAATTACATAAAAACTATTCCATTTATCAATATAACGATCCTTACATATATTTCTACCTTTCATTTCAAATTTAACCATGAGAATTTTTTAAATATATATAGAACATTTTAAAGAAAAGTGAGGATCCCAAAAAATTAGGGCCCAAAATAATGCTTTAGTAGCTTTATAGTCGAGTTGGCCTTGAGTTTAGATAGAAAATACGAACACCTAATAGTTCAAGTATGAACCTCGTAAAAAATGATCATTCAAATGTGCTTTTGACCATCATCTTTATAATATACATATACTATACACAATATATATAAGCGAAACACATAAATAATAGAGTAAATGCTATATATTTCGAGTCTTCGACCATATCATTATAATTATAAACTAGATAATCCAAGAGTACATTTAAATAAATTTTTCAATAAGTAACGGGGGAGAGCCCAATTAAATTTTGAGTGACCCGACCCGAAGGCCTTCTTCCCACTAAATCAGCCCAACAGGTCAAAGTTTTTCAAAAAACACAGTAAAACCCGAAAAAGCAAAATTTTCCACTTTAAACTACGAATTTGCCATTCCTTCGTACCAAAAACCTCGAGTTCACCATTTCTCCATTGTTAGCTTTTAGGGTTTTGCAGAATCCAAGGAAAACCATGGCATCATCTTCTAGGGTTTTCGGAAACTATTGCCGAACTCTGATGGCTGCTGCAAAGACCTCCGCCGGAAAGACACCTCCGGCCACCACAACAACCGCGGCTGGAAAAGGTCGTTCTAAAGGCATACTGAAACCTCAACCGATTTCACCTGCTCTACAAAAATTTGTCGGTACTTCTGAAATCTCACGTACTGATGCTGTTAAGAAAATCTGGGATTACATCAAAACCAATAATCTTCAGGTCCACTTTCCATTTCCTCTTTATGTTACTTATGATAGAGAATAAACCTTTGCATGTTGATAGTATTGTTCTATGGCGTAGCCTTTTTTGTAGAAATGTTACTGGGAAGTTGTTAAGATATAGTACTATGAAATTACTAATTTGGAAACTTTTTGAAGGATTCGAGGTGTGAAAATAGACTCTTTGCTGAAATGAGGGTTTTTGCTTGAGCTATGCCAAGTATGGATACCTGGTGTTTGTATCAGCTATATCAACTACAATGTCGTAAAATGCAAATGTTAGTATAGATATATAGTAACTAGCACATTAGATGATAAAATAAAAGAAGTAATTTAAGATGGTTTACCATATCCTAGCAGAAAGCCAAATGCACAGGTTTGTAGGTGTGACAGTATGACGATTCGAGGTGCTAAAAATGACGTGTATAGTTAACATGGTATGGGAAGATATTGCGTTTTCTTTTAATGAAACAATTTTCACAGGGATGATTGTTTTTCCTTGTGCTTCTGGAAGATGTATCAACAATTAACAATACAGTAGTGACTGCTCTAGAATGTCAGATGCAATTAACGATCAGTCTGTTGTCTGGTCCTTTGACTAGCTTTCTTGGTTATAAGATAGTTGAATCTTTTTGCTCAATCACATATTAGATGAAAATTTTAACATTCTTGGAAAGTCTAGTTGTTTCTGCGAGATTAGGAAGTCTTACAAATGATTTGAAAATATGCACCGGATTAAAAGATATTGTTGTTTTTCCTATCTAGTAGACTGGTTGATAGTGGAACAAAGGACCCTGTGAAAGTAGACTACAAGAGGGTGAGGGATCCAAAGGGCTCTTGACATTTTGGCATTGAGGTTGTAAGACCTCTGTGACGAGTTAGGCTACTGATTGACATGTGATATCAAATGATCAATTCTCTCTCCCTCTCTGTTATTTTACTTTCTGCCCTACGGGACTTCCTGAAGGCTGCACATATACTAAGAGTTGGGCTTATTTTGGTTGGTCATTATAGCTCTTGGGTGATTAGTGGCTGGTCCAGAATAGAATTAGCACACTACATGGTAATGAATAAACTGGTTGGTAGGATATCGTCTTCTGCTATTTCAAAATGTACGATAATTTGACAAGTATTGACTTTGCGGCACTTTATATGAAGAAGTAGGATGCTCATTGCTTGGGTCCCTGGAATAGATTTGATTGCCGTGTGCTGAATAATGCATGAGCTTTTATTCTCAAGCTACGTCAACACTTTGTATTACCAGCTGGGGCATCCTTTATAAAGCCAAGCTGAAAATAATTGCTGATATAACAAACCAGCAGTTCAAGCATGTTTAACAACCTATGCCAATATTAAGACTTGAAAGTATAATTTCGTTGTGGATATATATAAGATACTCCTTAAAAGTGTATTTGATGGAAAAGCAAAACACAATGTAGCCAATCATGATTCTCTATATTGCCCATTTGCTTACACTCCTACTATTTTCTTTTTTGGAAATTGGTAACTTACCCTGCTACCATTTTTCTATGTTAGTTTTCTTGTAAAAGATGCCTTTTCATGTTAGTTCATTTGTTTGAGATACAATTAGATGCAAAGAACAACAACAATTTTTAGGGCAGAGTTTTGTTCGCTTGTTCATATTGAAATTTGGTATTGTTTCATCAAAATACAGTAATGTAGTTAACATGTGACGGATCAACAATCACCAACACTTGGGGTTCTAGGAAAAATATTACACTTGTGGCCTTTGAGATGATGATTTATAATCATTTAGCATTCCTTCTACTAGTTGTTTGAGGCATAGATTTATTGTGAGTGTTGTTATAGCAAGATGATTGTCATTGATTTCTTCAAACTATCATAATTAGTGATTTTTTTAGTTTCTTCTCAGGTTGAGGACAATCCACATCCTTCTGATGTTTGAGAAAAAAAAGTTTTCTTTAGTTAATAGTTATTATCTAATCTGAGTCGACAAATGTTTAATCCACTTGAACAAATGTGTGAAGTAGGTTGTATACTCATATACAATATATACACCCTTTAGTTTCTTTTGACAAGTAAAATTCATGATCTGCAGAACCCTGCAAACAAGAAGGAGATAAATTGCGATGACATGTTGAAGACGATATTTGCTGGCAAGGACAAAGTTGGGTTTCTAGAAATTGCAAAGCTGCTATCCTTTCATTTTCAAAAGGCTTCTTAAGTTTCCCAATTTGCAGTTCCTGTAAACATTAGGGGCTTTTCTTGGTACTGAACATTGTAGTTAGTAACTTCTCCTTTTTGTATCCCTTCACTCTGGTTGTGCGTTGTGGTGCACAGATCTGAAATTGGAAGCTTGCAGTGTTTTATGCCTGCTATGATCCACATTTTCTTTTTCCTGTTATTCACTTTGTTCCTTGCTGTATTTTCGACTGAGCCGGATTTAATCAAGTGACATCCACAGTTCATATAGCTGATTCTAACTTTCTCAGGATTGATGCGTGTTAATAGTTATAGTTGTTCCTTATTATTACTAGGTTCTTGGATATTTTTTTTTTGCGTTAAATCAAATACATTATCAGTACAACTTCTTGGCCTATTTGGTTATTTACTAAAACCCTCTAGTGGAGAGGAAGGATGAATTGTTAGTGTTGATGTAGAAGATACAATTGAAGGACATGTATTTAGGTTCTTGATTAGGTAATTATATAGCATAATTACACTTATACACACATGTGTATCTAAAAAGCCTAGCCCGTTGAAAAATCGAGGTTTGCTTAGCCAGAGATCGCCATCTTCACACACACTTTACAGACCCTTTACCTATCTTTCATACAGTTGGCTAATGCTGTGCACATACGATTTGAAAACACATATATTGGATCCAGTTCGCCACATATATAGTTGATATATCTTTATATACAATTACATATATCCAACTTTTGCTTTGAAAACACGTACATTCACATATAATTAATCACACAAACACATACATAGATATACAACTTAAGGACCAAATTCCATATATTAAGGATCATTTTGATAATTTTGTCCATAAAAATCACTCCTCATCTGGCCCGTATACCCGGATCCATCCAACCCGACCCGATACCTTTCTCAGGACTCTTAAGCTACCCAAACAGCTGAACACCCCTCTCTCCTTTTCTATCAATGACTCTCCGATTTAATCCACCGCTTAGATTCGCCGATGTCATTATCCGGTCGCCGGCGTTCAGTTACCGGCCAAACCAGCACTTATATATTCGACCTTTTAGGCTACAGTCTGGTAATCTCTGACGATGAGGATGAATCACTCGCTCAATTCCTTGAATCCGAAGTTCTCGCTTTCTCCGATCAGGTAATTTATAATATTTACTTCGCTCGATAAATCTCAATGATTTTGGGAAGATTTATGAATACTATGTAACTATTCTGCTATATCCATTAGGTGAATTCAAATTTACTGTACTTACTCTTTTAGCTGGGTTTTGGATTGGCTATGCTCGGCTAATATTGGTGTTAATGTTTTTTTTTTGTTTGTACCTCAATTGTTGTATTGTAGTATTATAGTTTTTGTGCTGCTACTATCTGTTTTTCCTTGGTATGAGTAACCGGAAACAACTTCTCTTGAGAATTTTTTTGCAAAAAATGATTTTTCAAAAAGCTTTTTCTTTTTGAAGTGGTTTGCACTCATTTTTTCACTGAATAGTAAAGAAAAGAATACAACAATTTGAATAATTTTATTTCAAACACCATCTTATCTTTTGGCACATTTTTATTTTTCAAAACACACTTTTGGAAAGTTGTCTAAACAGCTCTTACCTAATGTCCTGTGTGTTCCATCTTTTGCTTTAAGATACTGCTACATTTTGTTTCCTCTCTTGCCGCTGTGATGGATTATGGGATATTGTTATTTTTTACGAGGGTAGTACAATTCATTTCTACGAAAAGAAATGGGCAAAAGGTTACCCTTGGGGATATGGTCTAGTGCTAAGAGCGCAATGCGATTGCCGATATGTGTGAGATGCAGTGGCGGAGCCACCTTACAGTTAGGGGTTCATCCGAACCCCCTTGGCGGAAAATTATATTATTTATACATGGTTAAAATAATTTTTTAGTTATATATAGTAGATGTCGAACCCCCTTCGGCTATTTTGTGTGTCTATTTTTTCAGATTTTGAACCCCTTTATTGAAAATTCTGGCTCCGCCATTGGAGAGATGGTCGTTGTTACGTGTTTGACCCCTGCTTTAGACAAAAGTTTGGTATCTAAGTGGAGAAGTTTAGAGCGGCGGGCCCATTATTCACCGAGTTTTGAACCTTGAACACCCCTGGTGTTTGGGAATTTCTGGGTTATAAAACGAAGTGAAGGCAAAAGGTTATCATGTGCCAATATATTTTTTACTCTCTTTCATAAAAAGAATGTTTGATCAAATTAGGAGGATTAATGCATTTACTTTTACTCATGGACTTGAGCATTGACCTTTTATTTTTGTTGAACTAAGATTTATATATTTTTATACGGCATAAAAGATTACTATAAGTCACATTCTTCTTACAGTAGATTACTCATCCTTCCTAATTTATATGACAATCTTTTCTTCTTGTACTGACACAAAATGTTCGATACATTTCCATTCCTATTTAACTTTTACAACTTTCAAGAATTCAAATTCATTGAACTATTCAAAATATAAACTTCAATGTTATGTTTTCTCTGTCAAACTGAATTTTCAACAACTAATTTGATATTTCCTTTATCACTACCATAATATAGAAGTAAGATTAACATATTAAATTCCATTTTCAGTCAAATACAAACAATGGGATGGTGAGAGTGATATTGAAATATGCACCACAGAATTGTAATAAAAGATAATTGGTAATTTTTTTTGCTCCAAATTGTAGTAGGCGCCACATAAAAAAGAACAAGAGCCAGTATGATTGCAATCTGTAACCCATAATCTTAAAATCCGCGTCTCTATGAGTGTACAGAGTAGTTATTGATATTTCTGACTGTGTTACTGGGCACGAGATGGTACTGTTTGCTGTATTTGGGGATGGATTTAATTGAAGTTTAGTAATTAGGTTGATATGGTTCAGGATGAATGGAAGCAACTGGAAGTTGAGGACGATAATGATAAGTTTGGCGTAGAAGAGGATCATGTGACTGAGAAATTAAGAGATGTGAAGGATGAGGGGAAAGAGGCGGCGCGAGAGGAGGAGGAGGAAAATAGAGGAGCAAAGTGGATGAAATTTGAGGAAAAACGGGGGGAGAAAAAGGTAAATGCATTATTATCATCTCAATCTCTTGCATTGCCAATTGAATTTAAAGATGCAGGTGAATGTGCATCTTCACCTGCAAAAATGTGTGAGACTCGTATGGGCAAGTGTAATGGTGCTAGTACCAACAACATAAGACGTGCTCCAAGGTCAATAGAAACTAGTATTCTCAGCAAAATCCCTCCTGAGTTGCTCCATCACATTCTCAAGTTCCTTTCCTCAGAGGTAATTCATGTTGTTTCAGTTTTTTTTGCATATCATATTATAACCTATACAGAGAAGGACTGAAAAAGAAAGGATAATAAGAGTCATTTTTATGCTTTTGTGTGCCCATGGTTATTTCATATTGATAATTTTTTTTTATGGCAATGTGCAGGATCTTGTTGCATGTTCATTGGTCTGTAAGTTTCTAAATGGTGTTGCTTCTGATGAATCCTTATGGCGTCAGCTGTAAGTACAATGCATCTTGCATTTCCCCCTTCAACTCCTCCTTTTTCATAGTCTCTTCATTCATGCTGCATATGCTTATCTATTATCTGTGTGTCTTGGCGTTATAGGTTGTACTAGTATTCTTTTTACTTTATTTTCTTGAAAAGGGTGGTGTTCACGCCAACTTTGCGTACCTCGATTGTTCTTTCAGGTACGTGCTATCTCTTACACCAACATAGGTATTGAAAGTGCATGTACCAAGTAACTCTGACCACCAAACTGTATATAAACAGGAAGAAACTATCTAGTAGGTTTTGTCTCTCTTGAGAGTTGAACCAAGTCTCCAAAGTTTTAACCCACTTTAGTATTACTATGCCTTACACTTGGTTGCTTGTAATAGTATTCATACTGTCACACCCCTATTTATTCGATTGAGGGTTTTTTCATTTGAAGTGATGGTTTTGAAAAAGGGTTTATTTATTTATTTAGAGTCTGCACTTGGAATTGAGTTTTTTAATGTTCAAAGTCACCTTATGAATCCCTAATCAAAAGGAATGACTTTTTTTTTTGGTCTAGTGACCGGGTAAGTAATTTTGTTGATCGGGGAATGTGTGAGTCACCCTTGAGTCTCCCATGGTTTTAGTAAGATTGCTTCATTGAATTTTATTTGGCTAAAAATAATTTTTGGACAAAACAATATTGCGTCAGCCGCTTATTTTACAAAATTGATTGTCTTTTTTTGTTGTTCTAAGTCACCTTATGAATATCTAATAAAAAAGAAATGACTTTATTTTTTGGTCTGCGAAAATAAAAGACCGGGTAAGAAATTATAGAAGACCAGGAAAAAACAGATCAAATATTGAGACTTGAGAGGATAAGGATAAAATACTACTTGTGATCTCAGGAAAACCTGAAATGGATGTTGGCGGCTCTCAGCCATTGGCCCAAGCTTGCCACAATTGTGCCTTAACATGTCTCAACGTCTGATTTTCCTAGACACTGGCCGACTCTCTTGCTGTTAATTCAGCTGGAGATTCTACTAGGCTCACCACAGGGAAGAGCACCAATGACAACCAATACCGAATCTGTGGTGAGCCAGCTAGAAACTCCAGCTGAATTGACAGCAATAGAGTCAGCCAGTGTCGAGGAAAATCAGATGCTGAGACATGTTATGGCACAATTGTGGTAAGCCTGGGCCAATGGCCAAGAGCCACCAACATCCATTCTAGGTTTTCTGAGATCACAAGTATCCGATCCTCATTCTCTCAAGTCTCGATATCTGATCCATTCTCCCCCCGGGGTATGATCCCTTCGACAGCTATGGGTCTAGACCATCAACAATGTGCCATCTAGGAATAATCCCACTATCACTACTTTCTTGCAAATTGATATTTCAAAGGAGATACTTTCTTGCAAATCGATCATTCTTCACGAGTAATTTAAATTGACAAAATGTGATTTACTTTGCAAACATTTAGCTTTAATTCGCTAAAAAAGAGGGTTGACTTAGTATTTTCACACTTATCTATTTGTATTGAGTCTTATACCTTTTCCATGCCCTAAACTCCTCATTCATTCAAATTATTTGCTCAACTTTTTGACGACCTAATGTGTTAACCCTTCTTATTCTTTTACTGATTCATACTTTGGTAAAAATTAGAAGTTCAGAATATCTTTCTCATCCATTTGACTTTGGTGTTTCTTGATAAAATTTTGGTACAGGTATTGCTTGCGATGGGGTTTGGTGCTCCCAACAAAAAAGCCACGGGAGTGTGCTTGGAAAAAGTTTTACATCAAGGTGTCTTTTATTCGAATGTGAAATTCTCACTTGTCATCGACCAAGCAATTCAGCTAACCTAATTATCTTTTACATCTAACTCGGAAATTGTATTCTCTACATCATAGTGTTAATTGGAAGTTAAAAACTTATAATTTTATAGTTGATCCCAGTGTAAGTTGAATGTTTGGGTGGCATTTGGCTGTAATTTCTCATTTCTGTCACCAAGAATGGCTGGATTTAACCCCCCAAAAAAATGATATTTTTCTTATTCGGAGAAAATGGTCAATTAATGGGATCTTGAAAGAAATGGAGAGAGCAAGCTGCAAAGTGAGCAATTGGCTTCTTGAAATTTTTCTTTAGTTGTGAAATGGTGTATGCATCTTGTAGATTAAGTTTACTTTAGATAAAAAGAAATGGATTCTCTGTAGCGTGATGCAGATGACATGGTGGAGTTCGTCAGGAATTGCCCAACGGAATTGAAGGAGTATTACATCCAAATGCAAGCTGCTAAAAGAAGCCAAACCCCTCTTCCTTCTCAGGTGATTAGTTTTCTCTGTATTTGAATCTTCTAGTTGCTTCATCCAAACCTGAATATAATCACAAATAATCCTGAATTTATTGACTGGATTTATGGGATAAAGTTTTTACCCGATAAATTATATTTGGATGGATGTATTTTGCTCCTTTCTTTTTTAAACTTGGGGGTAAGGTGAGGCCCAAGGTTATGGATGTGTAAGGAAAGGGCGTTGTGAGAATTGGATGTTGCATCTCTGATATTTAGATATGTGTTTTCTTGAGGAATGACTCACTGATTGAGATTTTTATTAACATTTTCTAGTGTTTCTTGTGGGAACTTTCTGAATTTCATTTTTTGGGCTTTCTTGTTTTCTTTTTTGTAGAAATCTTGTTTGGGTGGAATATTTTCTTTCATGCATCAACCAGTCCTCTTAAACAAGGCAGTGGATACCTGTTGATTTTCCTTAGAAATATCCAAAATAGAAACTGAAATTTAAAACACAGAAGGGATTGGGGAATAGATGGTACTAGGACCTAAAAAATATCTCAAACAAAGTTGCAAACCTATTGGAGTATATGACAATTGAAAATACCAAAGGGAAGGAAGGATTCTAGGTTATTTTTAGCCAGCTGAGAAGTAGTTTATGCTATTTGTATATTTGAGAAACTCCACTAGAAGTTGAGTGAATGCAGTAGATTGAGGGGACTTTTCCTGTATCCTTGAGTATGCACATTTACTTATCTCAATGTTTTTCGTGAAAATAAGTACCAAACAAAAGATAAAAATATAAGTATTGGGAACCGATCCATCCCACGTCCTTAAATTTGCATTTTGGTGCATACGGCAAGAATCTAATATGGTATTACTTATCAAAAAAATAATTTTCTATGGTATTCGTCTTACCTTCTACCTTTAATATACAGATAATGATGACCGTATGATTCTCGATAAGACCGTTGCTGATCAAGTCTCTATTTGGAAAAAAAGCAAAGGTCTTGGTGATAATGTGGTCAATGGTCATGCCTGCTCTAGAGAGACATGCGCTTACCATCAAATTGGCAATGTATTTGCCTGAAAAAACTGGAAACGTTCATGGTAAGAAAATGTTTGCAACAGTGCAAACCAGTCATTCGATAATTCGAAAGATGGATCCCTGTGGGTGATTGCTTTGTGCTTATTGGTTTTCTCTTGTGTGTGTGGGTGCATTTTGTGATGACACATGCAGGGAAGTTGTACTGGATCCTACAAATGGTCTGCTGGTGTGCATTATTTCAGGCCACTGTTTTGATAGTATTTTGTTATCACCAGATGAAATGGAACCAGATGTGGTAAGAACCTAGTGGTAGCTTACAGCGATTCTGGAATTCACTATTTATTAAAACAGTGTGCACGGTCAACTTAAGGACACATGAAAAGCTTATGTGTGCCAATTTTTGGACTTCTATTTTCTGAGAATAAGTAGACAATGATTATACTGACGTGCTAAAGTTCACTTGTTTCTGAAGGTGATAAAGTATGCTATTCTTCTAAAAAGAAGTGTTGCAATTCTAAAATGAAAATCGTGTCTATATGTAGATGTATGGTATATCTTTTTCACTTTGATATAATCTGAGTTAGAGAAAAGGTATAAACAATCAGTCAATTGTTTGTTGGATTGTGTTTTGTTAGTGGCCTTTACCCTTAGATCCTAACTATAGGAGTGATATCTCCATGTCCATCCATCCAGGAATCTCTTATTTATCATTTGCAGCAGCTAGGATTATGTAACGTCTTAGTGTACACATAGGTTGTTAATAACTAGTTTTAATAGATGAGGATCTAATACATCTGGCAGTATAGTTTTATGTCAAAATATATGTTTTGAGGGTTGGCTTACACCTGATGCTTGTATAATGAGTCTCGAAAAACATCTAGTAGCATCTCACTACTTATGCTATATTTGCATCCATATAAATCATTATAATGAACTTTAGCCAATTTTTCCCTTTTGTTTGTTGAAATATAGGACCAACAACAAGCTGGTACGACAGACGAAGCAGAACCGTTCATGGGCTCGGGTCTTTTTGGTATGTTAGTTGTAATTCTGTCTTCTAGTTTATTAATCACTCAACTCCTTTTCACCTTCTTTTTCTGCTTATACTGCTTCAGCTCGAGCCTATTTACTGGGATATAACTGCAATGATGAGAAGGAACTGAAAGCTGCTTTGCGCTTTTGCTGATTTAACTTTTTATCACCATTGAAGGCTGTGGTGGGTTGGTAAGGTTCCTTCCACCTTGAACTAGAGGTCTCAAACTCGAGTTTTGGAAACATGGAACGTCTTGGTAGGAGGCACTTTACTCCCCTCCTAGCGTGCCTTTCCAGCACGCTCGGGTTAGTCTGCTGGATTTTCTCCATGTTCAAAGATGGAATGATTACAGTTTAGTCTATCATGTAATTGTAGATTATATAATTTTATGTAGTATAGATTAATTAATTTAAGTTGTTACTAGGCTTATATAGTTTTGCACTTAATATTCTCCTGCATCTGGTTGTTGCTTTTCTCTAATGACCTATCATTAGAGAAAGAAACATAAAGTTTAATTTCTATTTAGTATAAGGTATAGGCTTGAATTGTGGAGAGGTGTTCAAAACTCAAAGGTTGAAAATAAAAATAAAAGATTTATTTGGGGAACAAGTCAAAAGCCTATGTTATGTAATTAACATTAGAATTAATGAGGAAAAGAAGAAAACAAGGCTAGAAAATAGTATAGATAACAAAGACAACAAAAGTCAATTTACTATGAAAAAGGTTGACCATAAATACTCTTTTGTAATAATAAATAGTACTAGGTATAGGGTTAATAAACATTTAGTGATAGTTGAGGTATAAAACTCAAAAAGTTGAAATACTTTAATTGTATTTTTGACCCTTAACTCTATTCCGACAATAATATAGTTCTAAAAATATTTCAAACATTAACATGTTCCTATATAAAAGGACCAAAAACACACACTTCAATTAATAAAAGGTTAAATGCGTTTTTTCACAAGGATTAAATTTGAATTCACCAATAATTAAGAGATCAAAAGTGTCATTTAATTTTGCCTTCTAGGTAATATATTTATATAAAAATTTGAAAAACTAGAAATTCTAGAGGAGAAAAATATTGAACACCTCAATTAGTAGTAATTAATTAATTAATTAATCACGTCATATATGGTGTAATTAACACTTGGAAAATATTTAAAAGAGTAAAATGGCCTATAAATACTCATCCATATCCACTCTTCTCAAATTCTTCCTTCAATTAATTAATATACACTTTTTTTTTTCTTTTTTTTTATCTTCATAAGGAAATCTGTAAGGACCCTCTCCACTTCATGAATTTTTCTTATTTTATTTATTTATTGTTAGTTTATATGAATTTTCGTCGGACTTCACCGGTGCAATTACATTGATTTCGTTGTTGTTGTGATTAGTGTATATGAATTTTCGAAGTTCGTATTTTTATTTTTTTTGTATAGTAAGCAATATAATGTTCTCGATTGTATGTTAGGAATTTTTTGTGACATTTGCTGGTTTTTTATTATGTTTGAAACTTTTCTTATTTAGGAATTTATTATGTAATCTCTAAATTTCATCAAGAATTGAGGGATCGTTTGGTCTTGAATTTGACCTTTGAGAATATTGTGATAATAAGAGTAATTAATAATCATTTGTCTTGTTACAATTCTTTCCCAATTCACTTGCTTAAACATATGTAACATATTAGTTTTAACAATTTCTAGCTAGAGTATAACTTTGTCACATGCAAAGAGGTCACATATATACATTACTTCATGCTATCGTTTAATTTTCACTTATTTGTTGGCCTACTTAGTGTTAGTATTGCAAGTGCAACAATTTGATTTCATGTGGTTCTTGATCAATTCTATGATATTGAAAGTTAATTCCATTTTGCCTTTTTTTGACACTTCGAGGTACTTGTGAAGAATGGGAGGTGGAAAGGATAAACATGCACAATATCCTCCTGGAGGACAGTATCCTCCCGGAGGGCAGTTTCCTCCTGGAGGTCAATATCCTCCAGCATCCGGAGGATACCCTCCTTAGCAAGGGGGTTACCCTCCTCAACAAGGGTATCTGCCACAAGGTTATCCTCCAGCACAGGGATATCCTCCACAAGGGTATCCACAGGCGGGTTATCCTGGTCAACCCGCTCCACACCATGCAGGTACCATTGCTTGATTACTTTTAGATGTGTCTTGATATACGATTATTGTAACAAAACACTTTTAAAAGACAAAAAAATGACAAAAGTAAAAGGTAAAAGAAGGAATATATAAAAGATAACAAGTGCTCACAATTACTTTCCTTCGTCTCAATTTAAGTGATCTTAGATTTGGTACAAAGTTCAAGAAAAAATAAAAAAAGATTTCCGAAAATTGTGGGGTAAACACTTTTTGACCATTTGTGTTTAATTCATTAAGGATAAGAAGGTAATTTTAACTTCTTTTCATTCAACTTGTCCATTAATCAAAGTTTAAATTCTGAATCTGTATCTGTAAGTAGCACATGGAATGATGGCGGGAGTTGCAGCGGCTGGAGCAGCCGCGTATGGTGCTCATCATATGGGACACGGCGGAGGTCATTACCCTGCACCAGGTACCGCTCATTATGGACATTATGATCATGGAAAGCATGGCAACGGGCATGGCAAGTTTAAGCAAGGAAAGGGGAAAGGCAAATTCAAACAAGGCAAATTCAAGAAGTGGAAGTAACTAACTAGTCTAACTACTTCAACTTCATGATAGGCATGATAAGTGATGAGATAAGTTATCGCATATGATCCCGGGATAATTGATCCTGAGATAACTTGTTCACACCCAAATGACCCCATAGTTTCCCTCGTGTGACCAAAAGGTCTTACATATTTAAGCTCAGCCTATGAAAACAACCTCATATAGAAATGTAAAGTAAGATTGCATATAGTATTTTTACATGTTAGTGTTGTGAGTAGAAAAAATTGTCAATTATGTCTTGAACTTGATTGAGAAAACCTTTCTTTTGTAGGTTTGTGACTTCTTGATGTATAGTTAGGGGATTCATTATTTTGTACCCTTCTTCTTTTTTTCCATAGTGAAAAAAATTAAATCGATTTCTGTTTAGAGTTATGGTTTAACCGAACCCTATTAAATCTGTGTTAAATTTCTACTCTAATTTGCTTTCTATATGATTAAGTGCTAGTTAATTAAACAATGATCTTTCTACCGCAAATATTTTATTGTTCTCTAAATTATTTGCTACTATAAAATCCAAAAAGTTATAATTCTACTTTCATACTAGGAATTCTAGATGTTTCTTTTTGCCTAATTTCAATCTGAAGTTTCAACCACACATTTGTTGTTGATGCTAATTTAATCTCAAATAAACATCTATCATATTCACAAATCACAATCTACGCATAATTAATCAGATATTAATTAAGCATTTGATATATCTGAAACTAAAAATGTTTTTAATCACATAACTAAGATAATTAAAATCGTATCGATTTATTAATCCGATGCAAGATCTTCTTACTATAAAATTTGTCATTTCTTTTAATGTTCGGGGATGAGGGTAGGAGGGGGTGCACAAGTATATTATAAAAAAAATTACTTCTTATATATAAAGATGTACATAACAAAGAAATATTTTTTATGATAACCAAGGATGGACAAATTGGTATTCGTCAAGTGTAGGATTAGGACCATAAGCCAAAAAAATACCAGAGTCCTTCAGCAACCAATTGCAATAGTAATCTTTGAGCAGCTCACCATGATCTGAGCAAATGCCACCATGTTGTTTAAAGACATCAAAATTATTATGCTTTGAACCCCAGGAAAAGTAACAATAAAAAAGAGTAGTGCCCCAGAAATTCATATGGAATTTGAAATGATATAGATCACCCGGTTTAAGTGTTTGAATTCCAAGATCATCATCTTTAGATTTACAATGAATGTTCAGTAAAGGTGTATTTTCAGGGAGGTCACTCGTAAAACGTTGGAAAATTGTTGGATTTAAACGAATGGGAGAATTTGTTATTGGCTTAGCGTTGATGTTGATGAGTGATAAAATAAATAATGAAAGTAGAATTTTTGAGTAAGAGTAAAAATCCATTTTGAGAGACATGGTGTTTCAGAAATGCAAATGAAGTTGGTTGCACTATTTATAAAATGATACAATAATTGATTCAACCAATATTAAAATTTGTATTTGGATTTGGATTCTTCTAAAAATTGAGTCAATTTAGTTTCTTTCAAGAAAAATATGTGTAATCTGATAAGTACTACTTGAATTGACTTTTATCATTTAAAAGGAGTTTTATTTTGAAAAAATTAAATAAAACTATTCATTGAGTCAAACCTCTTTATTTAAAAGGATCCAATCAACATTTATTATATAAAATATGGTCGGTCAACATTCTTCTTAGCAAAGTTGACCAACATAGGTTGTGATGCACTGGTGAGAGTGCTTCATCTTTAATCAGAGGTCTCGGGTTCGAGCCTTGGGTATGGAGAAAATCTTGTTGGGAGCGTCACCTCCGAATGGGCCCTGCAAAGCGCGATTCGAATTTAGTCGGAGCTCCAATGTGGGCTCCGGACACCGGGTGGAAAACCAAAAAAAAAAGTGCAGGTAAATGTGAATTGTTTTGAGTATAATATTTTAAATCGTGAGAGCACAAATCTAAATTTTAAAACTATTTAGAAGATATTTTAGTTAGTCTTGATTGAAAAAATAAAATTAATCAGCTCGTTCAACAATATAAATTGTTGTAATGTATAAATAGTGTTTATGAATGTATATACATCTCTAATAAATAATTTTATATCATATATACTATTTATACAATATCAATACATTACATAACTATTTATACAATATTAACACAATACACAACTGTTTTTTTTATATCGATACATTACATATTCATATAATTATTTTGTTGAATTTTTTATTACTTGCACAATAATGTAAGAAGCCCTTTTGGTTTAGCTGCAAGGTTCTAGATGTAAAGTAACACCCGTGGGAAACACATGTTTGCTGCACAACTAACACATGTTTTTGAGTGATTAACATATTAAAAGACTCAAAATATAAAGAGGAGCTCAGAGGCGGAGTCACCCTTTTCCAAGGGGTGTAAAGATATATATATATATATATATATATATATATATATATATATATAAGTATTGATATCTTTTAGAATAAGTTGAAAGTTTACTTTAATGGTTAAGAAGTTGCGAAAATTCCTTGTGGCTGCGAGTTCAAGCCCAATGTACTAGGCTCATAATACTTATTTTTACCACAAACACTGACACCCTTTAATGAAAATTTTGGCATAACTAAAATTAAAACTGTTAGAGAACGTTTAAGCTGAATTTCGACAAAGATGAATTGTACATTATAATATATAAATATTGTATAGACAATGTTTATTAATATATATACATATTGAATACATAACGATATATAGTATTTACACAATTATGTAATTATTTTAGTGGTTAAAGGGGTGAGTGCTCTTTTAGGTGTATTAAATCTAGTTTATTATAATATTAGTGAATTTGTCTGTGCTTCGCGCAATGAATAATTATTTAATAAATTTGTTATTAATTAAAAAATTGAAACTTATTTTTACTACTATAGTTCTTTTAAGAATTTTTAAATATTATAAAATATTAAAAAATGATTAATTGTTTTAATTTTCGTTCATCACCTAAATATACATGAATATGTTTTAACCAAAATAAACTATCAATAACAAAAATTGTATTTGATAAAAAATAACATGATGACTTTCATACAAAATTAAACTCGATATTTAGATGAGTCGAAAACATTATTAAAAATGTAAATGATAACTATTTATTGAGTTCTTCTTTCATCCATATGTTAAAGCCTTTTCAAATGCTAAATAATGTGCTCTTTATTTTTGTTATCACTAAACCTCTTAGATAACATGCTTAGGGCTCGTTTGGTGTGAGGGATTAGAAATAATAGTGATGGGATAAGGAAATAGTGATGGGATAAAAAAAAAATTATGTTGTTTGGTTGGCAAGTCCGGGATAACTTATCCCGGGATTAATAATTAGTACCGGGATAAGTTATCCCTCCCCATGGGTGGTATAGTAATCCCGGGATAACTTATCCCGAGATAGAATAGGTAAATGACAAATATGTCCCTTTAAATCCTTTTTATATATCATTTTTTACATTTATGTATATTTACATTTTTTTTAATACCATGTATAATAATATTTACTACTCCTTATTTTTATGATAATTATACATATTTTTCTATTAAAAAATTATACTATATAAATATAATTTTTATTTATGAATTTATTTGACTAATTCTTATGTTTATTTTATTTTGATTTCTCATAAATTTTCTTCTCTTTAATAAACTTAAGAGGAAAGTTCTATTTTTAAGCTAAATAAGAAAAAAGTTATATTTTTAAATACACATGGTACTTATCATGGGAATACATAAACAAAAATATTTAAGTTAAAAAAAATAAAAGTTTTATTTTAAAAAATGAATAACTAAAGCTCACAAAGAAAAATTTAAAAAGTTTAAATAAAGTGAAGGGTAATTTTGTAAACAAACAACTTGTTCTTAAAATTTATCAATATATATTATTTTGAATATAACAAACCAAACACTCAATAAGAAATAATCCCAGGACAACTTATCCCATCATAACTAATCCCAACATAACTTATCCCAACATAACTTATCCCATCATAACTCATATTCAAACCAAACGACCCCTAATTACAGTATAACATAAGAAATAAATAAAGTATCAATATGCCCACATCTTTTTCTATTGTCCACCTGACGTTCGATAAATAAAAATAAAGTACAAATTTTATTTTTTTTTATCATTTTATTTTTGTTCTTCACTTTATTTTTAGTTTTGTTAGTTATTTCTGCAGTCAACAAATCAATTATTAATAACAATTCTTATTGACATCACTATTAACACAGACATGTTATTACAACACATAATACTCTCCTTTTCATTTAATTTTGTAATTTTTTTTTTTGAAAGTGCTAAATGTTGCGTATACATTTTTGTTTTTGGAATCAAATGATTATTTATGTGTAACATTATTTGTGTGAGTAAATTATGCACAAAAATTAAAACGATCTTGATTAGTAATAAGTTTTTTTACATTTGATATTTACCAATTTATTCGTTATGATAAAACTTGATGAAGAAAAGAGTAACTTGTTCCGAACCTCAACACATGTTAATGCTTCTGTTTCAGGTGCTTCAATAACATACAAACAATTGCTAAAGTATAAAATTATGAAATTATGGTGTAATAAAAAGATGGCTAAACAGGTGTCCAAATATTAATTGAATCTCTTGTAACAACTAAAATTAAACTTAATTCAAAAAATAACTTTAAAAGTTATAAAATAATTATTAGCTTGAACGTCTTCAATGAAATAAAAATGTTTGTTATTAAAGTATCCTTCTTGAAAGATCTTATTGCATCGCTACATTATATCCATTATAAATAATATAATAAGTTTGATACCCATTCAACGTGTTAATTCATCAAACTTATCTTTAAAATGAATCAACAATTTAAAAAAAATAAAATCAAAACATACTATAATATAACCAGAGTTAGTAAAATTAATAATCTAAAATAGTGAGTGAACATGGGCGGTAAACACATGAATAAAAAAATAAATGTTGAACCAAGAATAATATATAATCAAGAAATAGCTAAAAAAAAATTAAAAAAAATTATGTGCATGTATCTAGCTGTGATGACAATTCACTTCTGCAATAAGAAAATACAGCTTCAAGCAAAAAATTTCACTAAATAAATATATATAAAGGCAAAAAAGAAATAAAATGAAATTGAAAATTTATAATCCAAATATAAAAGTTACATCGAAAAGATAAATAAGTCATTAGAATAAAAAGAAGAATGATCACATCTCTCAATATGATGAAAATCCATAACCTTTGCATATAACTACATTACCATCTAAAGACCATTTTTGTTTTTTTTCCTATGTATTTTCTCTCTTTTGCTTAAAGTTAAAGAACTAAAACTTTCAACTCAAAATGGAGGAAAGTTGATGAAAGAACAATTGGATGTTTCACAATTAAGAAATTTATTTTTATAATGTTACGCCTAATTAAATGAAAAACCGTTGCATGCTCACAATTAAAAGATATTTATTCTTATTAATAATATAACCTATAGGGGCATAAATAACATTATAAGAATAGGAAAAGATAGGGTAGTTGAAATGTGAAAGGTTGTAGTATTAAAAAAATATTTATGAGGTTTGTTTAATGGGGTAATTTTTTATTTTTTATTTTGCAGATTTTTCAGACCAAAAAATTGAGAAAAAAAAAAGATAAATGTCATTCTTGGCCAAAGAGAGGTGCCACCTCACTTTTCTAACATCTAGCTTTATATTATATATAAATTTTATAATTTATTTTTTTTTTAAATGAAAAAAAGATAAGACCACATAAAATAGATTCAATGTAGTATTATATTTATAGTCGTTTTCATACACATAATATCAAATATAGATGAAAAGCTTTGAAATATAGAAATCGAGATAACAAATAGGAATAAGTATAAGAGTCTGAGTAATTTCCCTGGATAGTCACCCATGTTTGGGAAATTACCTTGAAATATCACTTATGTTTATTTTAGGACCACAATATCACCCAACTTTACCTCTTTTCCTCAAAATATACTTACACAAAAAAAATATTATCTCTCTCCTAATAGGATGCCATGTCACATTATTCCTTTTTCATTATTAACATTTTTTAAAAAAAAATTTAGACAACCCATATTACCTAGTAAAAAAAATTACATAGCCGAAAAATTTCTACCCTAGTTCTAGGGGATTAGGCGGCAAATCCAAATATGAGCTCCTCCGATTCTTCAAGAAAATATGTGGCTTCCTCCGATTTTTCAAGCGAGATAATGTTTTTATACGGACACTAATGGGCAATGGCACCTTTTTGTTGAGTCCGGAGCCAAAAGTGTAGCTTTTTTTCTTTAAAAAACAAAAACGGCACATCAAAAAAATTTTTTAACCAAAAGGAGAAAATCTCTCTTGACGGAGCGATTTTGTTCTGACAAAAATTGAAGCCGCTCCGCTAAAAGAAATAAAAATCTCTGCCAATTTTCTCAAAAAAATATTTTTTCTTTAAAATCGCTGCTATAACAGCGTTTTTATATTTAAAAAATTAAAAGCAAAATTGCTGCTATTGCAGCGATTTTGTTTAAGAAATTAAAAAAAAAAGTTCTGAAGTTAAATCGCTGCTATAGCAGCGATTTTGTTTAAGAAATTATTTTTTTTAAAAAAATTCTACCCTTGCATAGAATTTAATAAAAATTAAAAAAATAAATAAAACTGAAGCCAACGATTTTCATAAAAAGTTTTTTTTAAAAAAATCTTTACCCTTTCAGTGATTTAAATGAAAATTAAAAAAAAAATTAAAATTGAAAATCGCTGCTTCGGCATCGATTTTTTCTTTAAAAAATTTATTTTTTTTAAATGGCTGCCGCCGGAAATTTATGTAATTTAAAACTTGTTCTTTATGTTTTTTTTTAATTCCTTCACTTTTTCTTTTTTTAAAAAAAATAAAAACCCTGCTATAGCAGCGATTTTAAAGAAATAATAATTATTTTTTTTGAGAAAATCGCTGCCAAATGCAACAATTTTTATTTCTTTTAATGGAACGGCGTCAATTTTTGTCAGAAGAAAATCGATCCGTCAGGAGGGATTTTGTCCTTTTGGTTAAATTTTTTTTTGATGTGCTCTTTTTGTTTTTTGAAGGAAAAATGTGACCCTTTTAGCTTCGGACTCCCGTTTTGTTGATATTTTAATTCATTAGAGTAATAAGGTAACCATATTGTCAAACTACAAAGGATATAATGTTTTTAAAGAATTTTAAAAAATGTTAATAATGAAAAAGGAATTAAAAAAATGTTAATAATAAAAAAGGAATAATGTGACATGGCATCCTATTAGGAGAGAGATAATATTTTTCTTGTGTCAAGTATATTTTGAGGAAAAGAGGTAAAGTTGGGTGATATTGTGGTCCTAAAACAAACATAAGTGATATTCCTAGGTAATTTCCCAAACATGGGTGACTATCCAGGGAAATTACTCATAAGAGTCTTCTAGATCAGGTGACCTTAATGTTACAAAAGAGCTATTTAATATAGAGTTAATAGTTAAAAAATAAAATCGTAAACTTGACATACTTTATTAAAAATGCACACCTAAACTATGCGAAATCTTAATTACCTCCTCAAATATGGTTTTTTGGAACTATTTACCACCTTAAACTATGAAAAGTCTTAATTCCCCCCCCCCCCCCCGCCTCAAATATGGATTTTTGAAACTTACCTCCTAATATGCCACGTGACATAAAAAAATTACTCCTTTCAATTTATATGACTTACTTTCTTGTTTAGTCAATTTAAAAAAGAATGACACATTTTTATATTTAGTAAAAAATTTAATTTTCGATGACACATCTATATTTAGTAAAAAAATTAATCTTCGTTCTTATTTATATAATGTAGTTTGACTTGACATAAAGTTTAAGAAATATGTGGTCTAAAATAAGTTATAATATTTGTGTGGTTAAAATTCATTTTATTAAAAATAAAATAAAAAATTTAAAGTTAATTTTTTACTAAATATAAAAATATGTCATTCTTTTTGGAATTGAATAAAAAGAAATGAGTCAATATAAATTAGGGAAGAAGGACAAATATACCCTCGAACTATCGTTAATGGTATATAAATACCCTCCGTTATACTTTCTGTTCATTAGTGCCCCTTCTGTCCAAAAATCAGTGCACATTTGTCCCTCACACTAACGGATGAATTATTTTGTACACGTGGCACAATCCTACGGCTCAACCCGATTTGACCAATTATTTAACCCAAAATTCGAATACCCACCCATTACCCATTTAACCCACCCGATACACCCATTACCCACACAAATAATCTATCTAAAAAAGTAAAGAAAAATTCGGCAGACGATGACAATAAAGCTCTCTCTACTACCCATAGATCCTGCATAAGAGTAAAAATCCACGTCATTTTCAGTAGTACCGGAGAAAAAACTGATATTCCCACAACTCTGTCTCAAATTCCGTCCATGTAACGGCGGCAACGTACGGAGCACCGACAAGTTCATTTTTCTCGAAGAAGGAGCATAGCTATTCTACGTGTTATGTGTTTCAACCCCGCCATGTGAGTTGGCAAGAGTACCCAAATAGAGAAACTCAGAACTAGTCTGAGACAGTCTTTAAAGCTTATGAATATCATTATTAGCATCATTCTTAGCACCATCCCGACTCAGCCCATTGCTATTACTATCAGATCTTTGAGTTTTCTGGTCACTTTGTTTCCTTCGCTTTCGTATATGTAAAAAAATAGCAATAGATAGAACAATGACAGCAACAACAACAGAGATAACAACAGTGACAATGAATTTAGTTGAAACGGGGTTAGATTTGGAGGTATTTGGAAGGATAATAGAAGAGACATTTTTGGGAACAAAATCAGCAGGGGAAACAGGGGAAGGTGGAAGAGAAGAATAAGTAGGGAAAAATGGGTTATTATCACTGTTATCATGAGTAGTAGAACCTTGAAATGGGTACTCTATAGGGCCAGAGGAGGTACAAGTGGTTGAGAAGAAGGTGGTGGTGAGTCTAATAGGAAAAATGGTTCATGGTGAACATGACGATTGTTGCCTTAGACGCCGGCGGTGGTGATGGCAAATGATAAGTAGTAGTATTGAGGTGAAAAACAAAGGAAGAAGATGAAGAAAAAAGAAACCACCATTGTTAACAAATGTGGGTAATGGGTGTATCGGGTGGGTCAAATGAGTAATGGGCGGGTATTCAAATTTTGGGTTAAATAATTAGTCAAATCGGGTTGAGCCGTGGGATTGCGCCACATGTATCAAATAATTCTTCTGTTAGTGTGAGGGGCAAAATGTGCATTGATTTTTGGTCGGCAGGGACACTAATGAACGGAAAGTATGACGAAAGGTATTTTTGTACCATATGACATATTAGAGAGTAAATAGTTTCAAAAATCCATATTCGAAGGGATAACTAATTAGACATCCATAATTTAAATATATATTTAATAAGAGCAACTTTCACATATAACAAACATAAAATTCATATTTGTATGTTATAACTATAGTTTGCATAATTGCGCTCCATAACAAATTTTATGTTTGCTAGGGAACTTTTGATTTGTATAATTCGCTAGATACATCCAATTTTATACAAATTGTTCAGTTTTGTATAAATTTATTTATACATTGTAATTTGTATAATATGATCTGTATTTTTATAATTATAAGTGTATAGGACGAAAATATATGTATTTGTATTTGTATATACACTTTTCTCTCGCTTTATACAAACACATTTTATACATTTGTCTACCGAATGGGTAATTGTATACCGGAAATGGCTAATTGTATACCGAATCAGATGACAAAAAAATGGGATGTTTGCTGCGAATTACAAATAAAATAAACTATGCCTATAAAATTTAATTTGAATTAATAGTTTACTATTTCATACAATTTTCTCTTTGATAAAATATGTCAAATTAAGGAGAATTTTAAGTATTTTTTCTTTAACTACTAAAATTGTTAAGAGACTTTTATAATACGTGGACAAAATTGAGTAACTTTTATGTCATGAATTAATTTAGTTCTTTGGTATAATAAAAACTTAATTGACCATCTACGAAATCAACCAGTCAAAATATAAGTCAAAAATGACATTTATTAAATAACAACATCAGAGATTAATGGAATCATCTTTATAAAGTGAAGAAACCAACTTTATTTTCACTCTTAAAATGGCTTATTACCCTTGCACCCAAGTTCAACTTTCATTGCTTATTTTATTTATCATTAATCTTATGATGTTGACAAATGCTATTACTTTTAATCCAAAAATTACTGAAATTTTTGTTAATGGCCTTCCTGAAAACACTTCTCCACTCAAAGTTCATTGTCAATCTGAAGATAATGATCTTGGAGTTCACACACTTGAAGTGAATAAAAAATTTGATTTTTCATTTCATCAGAATTTTTTAGGCATTACTCATTTTTATTGCGCTTTTGCATGGGGTTTGAAGAATAATCTTTTTGATGTTTTTTATTTACAAAAGAGTCCTTGTAGATTTCCATTTTTTAAGGAAGATATTTACTGTACGTGGTTAGCGAAGGATTCTGGTATATATTTTGCTCGTTCTAACAACCCGAATCCTTCACCTAGTGACTTCAGATTTGTCTATCCATGGTTGTAAACATTATAAATATATAATATATTACGTAATTTATGTTATACTTGTACCCCATACAACTATGACAAGGGGAAATTTGGCAAGTTTATTACCAACAGAAAGGTAATATTTCACAGTTTATTACAGACAAAAAAAAGAAAAGAATAAGACTACATATTATAGATTTAATGTAATATTAGATACTTTATCAGTTCACCTTTTTGTTACAAAAGATTTATTTAATAAAAGAGTTAATTGTTTTAAATTTTTTTAATTTGGCATACTTTATTAAATGCAAACCTAAATTATAAAAAATTAGTTAATAGGTCCGTGCTTCGCACGGTAATAAAACCTCATTAAATATATATAAGATTAGAGTAAGAGATCTTTTAAAATTTTGAATATTTAAAACACTTTAATCATTTTTCAAATTTAAATGGATTAGAGCAAATCCTTAATTGGATGTGTTTCTTTATTTTTTGAGTTTTATTATATTAATTAATAAAGTAGAGGTGAGAAAAATTAGTCTAAAAACTATTTTTTCTTTAAAAAGTATGTAAAGAGAGAAATAAACTTGAAGAAAAATTAATGCAGTGTATATAATTTACAATATATATTTTTGTCATTGTTGATTTATATTTTTGTACTTTTATCATTTTTTACTTAAGTATGAATAAAGCACAAATTAAACAGGATCCATCTATCCTAATCCAATAAATCAAACAAAAAAAAGTTATTTTCTTTTCGTTTTCTCTATGTTTTGGAGTACAAAGTTAGGAGAGACACAAAATTAGTATGTCATTTTAATATTATAATAATATGCATCTCTACGTTGCCACTTCAATAATATTTTTTGTCCGTTCATGGGCATTATATGGCATTCTTTACTCTCATTTAGAGTCTCATTATATTGACATAATTAGTGTCATTATGTTGCATTAATTCATTTGGAGTTAGTGCTTATGTTACATTTTCATTATGCAATTTTCTTTGTAATTAATTAATTAGTTCATATTAAAAAAAGAAAAAAAATATATTAATATTTAAATTAAAACTTAAGAACATCAATCATCTTATTTGTTTCAGTTTGTAAGATACAAATCTAATTATTTTGTAGGGATAAAGATGTTTTATATTTGGAAAAAAAAAAACTAACTTAAATAATTTTTTTGTTTACTTTTTTATCCACCGTTAACTATCAAATGAAATGTAAATAATTTGTCCTCCTCTTTTTTTAAAATAAGCGATGATTATTTTATATGAGGAACTACTAAACTTAAATTTTCTTTCATATTGTTTTTCGATATGATAACAAAAGATCATACATGTTAGACACATAGTATTCTTTTAAAAGTCTTCATTTTGTTTTTAAATTTTGTGCAAGTTAAAATATGAAAAATACCAGGAAAAAATGTCAATAGTAATGCAGAGGAAAGAATAACTAACTATTTTTTAAATCAAATAAAAATAAACCTACAAATTGATTATAATAAAATTGAAAAGCATTGATATTAATATTTCAACAAACAACTCGATACAAAATTGTGTCATCATTTCTGAATTATTTTAAATATAATGAATATCCTTAAACTCTTGAGGAATTACAAAAATCATTAAAGGTGTAATTATTTAGAGAGAGAATCAAAATTTTAAAATGATGACAAAAAAAATAGAAGAAAAGAAAAGAGAAAAAGAATATTATATCGAAATTATTATAATTTTTTTTAATTTTTACACAAATTCATTCTTATAATTCAATGTAGTATGACCGAAATATAGGACTTTAGTTTATTTTTGTGTGGTCACTTTATTTCATTATAAAAGAAGATAGTAAAAAAAAGATATATTTCATTATTCTAATACAAATTTTAGAAATCTTTAGTTTTAGTAATAAATAATATATATATTGAGTAACTTCTCTATTTTTGGATATATTTAATTCCACCATTTTTTTTAGCTTGACTTATTTTGTAGCTAGCTAGCTGATATTTTTTTTATTTCTTATTTTAAAAAAGGAAATATTAGAAATAAGAAAAAAAATTAGTACTATACACACGTGATGAATTAAAATATAAAATTCATGTATGCAATATTTTTTTCTTTATTTTTATCTTATCTTATTCAATCTCACCCCTCATTCAAAGTAACCAAATAAGTCTTCATAATTCTGCATTTTGCTTGAAATAGTTTCTCATTCTTTTCAACACGATATCATTCTTTCCTATGAATTCGTCATATATATAAAAAATAAAAAGAGGATAACTCAAAAATCACGAAAAATTACATATAAAAGCAATATTTAAGACATTTCAAGAAATAAAAAATTCAAACTATTCCATCCACAATATGAAAATAAATTACTCTTATGACGTAAAAATGAAAAAAGCTAAAGAATAATAAATAATTATTTATCACTAAAATTATGTTAAACAGATTAAGAAAATATGACATATTCAATTAATATATGTATGATTAAAGTAAATTAATAGATAAATCATACTCATAAATAAAATAGTAAATCCTATCTTTTGAATCTAGAAATCAAGAAAAACTAAAAGTTAGAGCAAAATGTCCATGATCAAATTCTTACCTTTTCAAAAGATAATTATGAAATCAAACATGGTAATTAAACTCTAATGAATATGTACATTTGCTTACACCAAAAAAATAAATCAAAAACTAAAAATAAACATTTACTCAACATAATTTTACTTACCGATCAGTCAAGAGGATTAAGATTTTTCCTCATCTTCCATTGATCTATTTCTTTTCCTTCAACCTTTCTTATATTTGTATATCATATCATCAAAGCAAGCATAGAGTAATATTTTGGTAATTAAACTCTAATGAATATGTACATTTGCTTACACCAAGAAAATAATATTAAAAACTAAAAATAAATATTTGTTCCACATAATTTTACTTACCGATCAGTCAAGAGGATTACGATTCTTCCTCATCTTCCATTGATCTATTTCCTTTCCTCCAACCTTTTTTATATTTGTACATCATTCCATCAAAACAAGCATAGAGTAATTTTTTTCCCCTATTTCTTATATATAAACTAGTACCCACAACAAATAAAAAACTGATAGACTTTTAGTTTTCTAAATTAAGGAAATTTAGTGGAGTAGTAAATTTTTAGACATTCAATTTTGAGACTTTTAGGTTTTCAAATTATGAAAATTGAGTGGAGTAGTAAATTTTTAGACATTCAACTTTGTAAATTAAAGAATAAAATAATGGAGGAGTAGTAATTGTCATTTTTCTTTTTGATATAATAAAAAAATATTTCTTATAAATCGGCATGTGAAGAGTCTTTGTTATACATAAATGTTCATTCATTAATATAATATTTATTTATAATAAATTAAATAATACTTTAACAATAAAATAATTATTTTAAATATGAAAAAGGGCCAAAAAAGGAGAAAAAAGAAAAATGGCAATGGAGATCATAGAGAGGTGCCACATCACCTTCTATATGTTTCTCCTTCATTTATATATATATAGAGAGAGAGATAGATTTCTAAGGAAAAACTACATAAATGAACCATAAAATTCAACATAATTACATGTTCATACCTCAATTGCTTATTCTCTCAATAAAAATAATTACAGCTCATACCCTCCATTCATTAAGGTTGATAAGTTTCGCTTTACTGATACTAAATCAATATCATATACTGTATTGATTTCATTAAGGTTGATAATTTTGCTTAACTGATACTAATTATTCCCTCAAACATGAATTTTTTAAACTTACCTCCTAATATGTCACATGGTCCGAAAAAATTACTTTGTCCAAATTATATGACTCACTTTCATTTCAGTCAATCTCAAAAAGAATGAGACATTTTTATACTTGGTAAAAATTTATTTTTTGATGACACATTTCTATATTTAGTAAACATTTAATTTTCATTCATATTTATATGATATAGTTTGACTTGACACAAGTTTAAGAAAGAGATGGTCTAAAATAAGTCATAAATATTTGTATAGCTATAAATTATTTTATTAGGAGTAAAATAAAAATTTTGAAATTATTTTATTAGGAATAATTTTTTTACTAAATTTAGAAATATATCACTATATTAAATTCAGTGATCATCTACGAAATCAATCAGTCAAAATATAAGTCAAAAATGACATTTCCTTATAACTACATCAGATTATTGTTTTATTTAAAATATATATAAAAGGAAAAATGACTGAGTTTTCGAAAAATCGATTAAACTTATGATTTAAGAGAAATCGAATTTCCAAAAGAACAAAGTCGCCACTTAATTTTTTAGTAAAAAATCAAGAAAAAATACAAGATTTTTCAAAAGACTTAAACAGATAAAATCAATTGAAAAAAAAGGGTTCGAGTTCAAATGTACATTCCGAGAAGGTGTTAGGCCCTCGGAATGCCCGCTAACTCGCGGTTGACCGGCGATTTGACCAAAATGATTTTGACTAATTTTGAAATTTTAACATAGGAATATTTAAATAAATTACAATATTTAATTAATTTTGAGAAAATAATTAGATAAACGACACATTTTTCTTTTTTTTTTTTAGAGAAAAGAATTCAAAATGACACATTGGACTTGTGATACAAGTAATTAGAATTTCAATAAAACTAGATTAATAAAATTTATTTAATTCATTTTTTTTAGGATAATAATTTGAACCAATTAAAGCATGAGACCATTTTAAATCAATTGATAAAAAGAGAACAAACACAATTTTATTTTATTTTAGTTCATTTGAGAAAAGTGTTAACTTAAAACCATTTAAATAAGCAAAATGATTAAAGGAAGAGGCATTCAAAACATGTCCCTTTAAAAACAAAGATTTAATTAAAATGAAATATGGCCAATATATTTGATTAGTAAGATAAAATGAATACAAAAACAAATATAAGAATGTATTAAAGGTAAGCCAATGTAAAGAAATTAACTTATCGTTTGGGGAATTTAATTAGGTTAGTTAACAATTTAAAAATTAGAGTCAACACGCAATAGACAATAAATAATCATAATTAAATAATTAAAGAGTAGGGAGAAATTGAATTTGGGCCTCCTTTTGGGCCAAATTCGCTGAAATTTGGGACTTAGGCTCAATTCCCGTTTTTGTATACACTGGTTGTATACCAGTGTATATCGTATGAATCCAGCCCATTTTTTTGTATATGAGACTGTATACCAAATGTATACAACCTAATTCAACTTCCGGAACACCTGTTTCAATTTTTGGACCTGTATATCGGTGTTTTTTTTCCATGTATATCAACGAATACGGCTGTATACAGCCTGATCTTAGCTTTCCAGGCCAGTATTTTGCTTCTAATTTTTCAACAATAACCAGGGCTGACTCGGGACAACTCAACGATATGCAAGGGATGAGTCCGAATGGACTCGGATGGAGTTTCACATGCAAATAAAGAGAGAGAAGATTAGCATTCACACTTCAATAAATTCACAAGAATAACATCTTTAGTGAAAATACAATAAGACATAACTAAAACTATTTTCAGCATACACAAAAAGGAAAATGGACCGTATGTCCACATATACAAATAGAGGACAACTAGTGAAAAACACATGAACGCTAATTTGGGTGTCATTCTTTCAACATAAACTAAAAGCAATAGAGAAAAATAACAAAAGTGTTGGGAATTTTTCTCCAAGTTTGATTGGTTTTAAAGAAAGTTCTAGACAAGATTTACATCTACCACATAAGGAGAGCAAACTAATTATAAATTAGTATTGAATAGTCGTATTATCAAACCAAAGCAAACTTGTACCTTCTAATTTTAAGGATAATAAGCCTAACTTTTAAACAAATGTAAAGTAAGCTAAACCATGACAATTTGATCCAAGAAACAAATGAGCTATTGTTTTAACAATTTCAACAAAAAGGAACTATCTCCTACAGTGTATGCAAAATAAGCAAATTACATGCCTTAAGGCTACAGAAGCTTGACGGACACATACTTAGATCTTACGGGCATACATAAATAATACATATACTTGAAATTTGAAGCATCTTTATGAAGGCTTCACTAATGCAAGCCACAAATAAATACATGTACTGATATATAATGCTAAGAAACTTATTTAGGCTACTACAAATTTTATTAAAAAAAAATTCGAACGTAATACATTTTCATGAATCACATCTACTACGTGAACTCTATACACCAAACCAACTTCTATATGACATGCATTCAATCCTAGAGACTTGACTACTCAACATACATCAAGACTTTTTGAACTCTAAGAAATCAGAAGCAGGCAAAATAATAAACATCGTATACACGATTCTTTGCTAAACTATATGAAATCAACACAAGCATGATTCCGAAATTGAAGAGACATACACCCGACGAAATCAAGACCCGAACAAATGGAACCAACCAAACATCATAACGAGGAGAAGGAAAAATAAAGGAGAAAAATAGGACACCATTCGCTATACACTGTGGCACCAGTCAAGACGCACGAAAAAAGCGAAGCTCGGCCTACACGACCTATCTTTAGAAAAAAAAACTAAATTTTTAGGACTCCAAACTCACACACAAGTTATAAGTGACAAGAGGGGTCATGCTTTGGAGTAAGGGGACTTTAACAGGGGGAAAACTTGTATGGAAATTGAAATGAAATCAACCCGACTTTGAGCAAAAGAAAAATCGAGAAGAATCATATTGAGCAAACAAACCAAATGCAGATTGGTTAGCAATCGACAGTGAGTCAAGAACAATCCCGAATGTTAATACATAGACAGTTCACATAGTAGAGAACCAAACAAACAACATGTTTAAAGCGAAATGCTTGAAATTAAAAAAAATGAGTATTACCTTCCCAAGTGCAGCGAACAGGGGCTATGAACAGGGCAACAACGACTTTACCACCACAACGGGACTTCGATGACTCCGATGAACAGTAAAGATGTCGCACTTGGAAAAAAAAAAGAAACCCGAACCTAAACACTCTCTATAATATTTTTAGACTTTTCTCTGTCTTTTTCTTTGGAAAAAAAACTTTGTGTTCCTATATATTCTTTCACTTGCACCAATTCAATTTTTCTCAAACCCCTTTTTTCAACTCCAAAAAAAAATCTCCCCCCTTCACAGTGAACAAAAGCAATTATATAGCAAGGAATTAGGGTTTCGAGTTTTGGAGGGAAGAGCTGAAATTCGGATAGCAACAAGGGCCAATTCCAAATTCAAAATTTCAAAATCCTTTCACCATTAAGGGAAACACCCTTTTCCTTGCAATTTCAACCCATTCCTAAAAAAGACAAGGGGAGAAAAGGCGTGCTGCCTTTGCTGCTACGATATTAATGGGGATAGGGACGGGAGGAAGAAAAACAGTACAATATGCTGTTGTTGTCGGTTATATTGCCCGTTGCTGTAATGGGTTTTGCACGTTGTTGTTATTGTATTAGTGGGTATTGAAATGAGTTTTGTATGGATAATGGGCCAGGTTGGGGAATTATGGTGGGCTGCTGTACGTTTGGCTTGTTGTGTGTATTGTATTGATATGGGAAAAATGGGTTGCTGATGGGTAATGTTTGGAATGGGTTTCTTTGTATTGTTATTCTTTTTGGGTTGAATTGAAAAGGCCCCAAAATGGTCTTGCAAATTGAGTTGGGTGAGGAAATAAATTGCTAAAATTGCAATAAAAAGGTTAGGCAAATGAATTACAATCTAGCCAAATTGAATTCTCTTAGTTAATTCGGCAAGTAATTAAATAAGATGAATTAACATAATTAACTAACGAGCTTCTTAATCTCGACGAAATAAAATAATTAACTTGATAATAATATAACTAATTTAAACATGAACTGATTAATTCAAACTCATAATTATGATTTAAATTAAACTAGGTTAGTAAAACACTTAGCTAAAAAGAAATAAAAATCTTTTGATATAATTTTCAAATATTTATAAAATATACTAATTAGACACATAATTATATAATAATTAACTTAATTATAAACTAATTAACTCGAAATATAAGTTATTAATTAATTTAAACCAAATAGCCAAATATTTAAATAAAACTAAAATCGTTTTGAGACAATTTTCGAATATTTATAAAATATACTAATTTGACACATAATTATATAAAATATCATATTTATTATTTTAAAATTTATAAAAATGACAAAACTACTTAAAACGACTTGAAAATTATTTTGAATTTTATGAAGCTAATTATTTCAAATCGTTTAGATTTTAGGAATCTCGATGATTAATTTATATTGGGGAGGGTCAAAATTGGGTGTCAACAATTATTAGAATCATCAGTGAGTTGAATCCAAATTAAACTCAATGCCTTAAGCTATCCTATTATTAATTTACAAACTTACTAAAAAAATTTCTTCCTTGTATTCGATTTATTAGTTCTGATTTGTCTGGCAATTTATATCCATCCATTCTAGTATTGTCATTAAGTCTTTTATAGTTTATTACCATCCTAACTTTTCCTCTTAGTATTTCATTGTGATTTCTTACCATAAATGCGGCTGACCTATGTTTTGAAGTTGACCTTCTTATTACCCCTAGATTTAATAATTCTTTTATTTGATCTTCAAATTCCCTCAGGTCTTCATTCGTGGATTCTATTGAAGCAGTTTTAACCGTATATTCTGGGTTAATAATATCAAGTCTGCAGGTTATATGATTGGCTTCTCAGTGCTTCAGGGGTCTTTCTCCAATTATTTCTAGTTTATCTAAGATAGAAATTACTTCGTCTAGGTCTTTCTGGTTTTTTATAACTCCTATATGTTGTAATCCTTTCTTAAAATTATAAAGTTCAGTATTTATTTCTATTAAATTATAGTTTTTCTCTATTTGTATATCAGATAAACTTAATTCTAATAATTCAATTTCTTTAATGTCCTCCTCTTCTGTACTAACATGTAATTTAGTACAATTACATTCTTTCCCTTTATTACATTTTGATGTATTTGTATTATCAGTATTCTTAACATACCTTGATTTTGTAGGAACTGGTTCTGTTGTTATGGAGGTTTGAGTCATATTTTTAGAAAATATTACTCCATCTCTAGTGAGAAGACAACTTCCGTTATTATGTAATAAGAAATCTAAGCCTAAAACAAAGTCTATCCTAATATTTAAATCTCTAACCCATATTTTTTCTAGTTTATAAGTAGGTTTATAGAAATCTACACATGTGTTTAAAAAACTTATTTGAGCATTACTAACATAATGTTTGTATATATTTGAAGATCCGTCCATTTGCATGGCGCTTTGTGGTTCGGAAAATTCCTTTATTATTTCTATAGGCAGGATATTTCTATTTATTATACTCTTTGTACACCCTGAGTCTACTAGAGCTAAAGTTTCTATTTCATAGTTTTGAATTCTTATTCTCGTTAATATTTTGATAGTATTGATCTTTTTGTCTTCATTACAAATTAATCCTTCAAACGATTTGTATTCCTCTTTTTCATTTAAGAGCTCAATTCCTTCCTTTTTGATAGTATTGATCTTTTTGTCTTCATTACAACTAAATTCTTACTCTAATTTTACGGCATATATCAAAATAACCAAGACTACAGACCAAGGAAAAAATATTATCTACGAAAATCTACGGCAAAAAAGTCTTACCTAAATAAAGATAGACATGTAAGAAAACATAATAATAATAGAATCTATAAAAATAGACTATCTTGTTTTACATGCGGAAGTGAAGAACATCTTGCTAACACTTGTCCAGGAAGAAATAATAGTAGAACGAGAAACTCCCAACTCATAGAAGATTTCCAAGAAACCCTGATAAATGTAGATGAATACATGTCAGATAATGAAAGTATATATTCAGTAATAAGTATAGATGCTTTAGAAGGAAGACAACACGACTCATCTGATTCAGAAGAAGAAACTTTAATAAATGAGATAGGATTAGAAAAATTGGACATCAAGGATTTTACATTTGTCAATCTACATTGTGATCACCAATTTTTAAAAGGGAAAGGTCTAGATAGCCAAAAATGTTTTAATTGTACAGGATATCCCAGTAAAGACAGAAGAGCTAAATGTACGAATTGCTATATAGAAGGATGCCTCATGTGCATCAATAAAATATTTAACATTAAAGTTATAGACCAGACCATAAGCATAAAAGAAAAAACATTAATGTCCCTAGAAAAAAGGATTGATAGTTTAGAAGACAGAATGAATAAATTAGAAAAGGGAAAAGAAAAAGTAGAAGAAGAGGTAGAAGAAAAGGAAGGAATTGAGCTCTTAAATGAAAAGAGGAATACAAATCGTTTGAAGGATTAATTTGTAATGAAGACAAAAAGATCAATACTATCAAAATATTAACGAGAATAAGAATTCAAAACTATGAAATAGAAACTTTAGCTTTAGTAGACTCAGGGTGTACAAAGAGTATAATAAATAGAAATATCCTGCCTATAGAAATAATAAAGGAATTTTCCGAACCACAAAGCGCCATGCAAATGGACGGATCTTCAAATATATACAAACATTATGTTAGTAATGCTCAAATAAGTTTTTTAAACACATGTGCAGATTTCTATAAACCTACTTATAAACTAGAAAAAATATGGGTTAGAGATTTAAATATTAGGATAGACTTTGTTTTAGGCTTAGATTTCTTATTACATAATAACGGAAGTTGTCTTCTCACTAGAGATGGAGTAATATTTTCTAAAAATATGACTCAAACCTCCATAACAACAGAACCAGTTCCTACAAAATCAAGGTATGTTAAGAATACTGATAATACAAATACATCAAAATGTAATAAAGGGAAAGAATGTAATTGTACTAAATTACATGTTAGTACAGAAGAGGAGGACATTAAAGAAATTGAATTATTAGAATTAAGTTTATCTGATATACAAATAGAGAAAAACTATAATTTAATAGAAATAAATACTGAACTTTATAATTTTAAGAAAGGATTACAACATATAGGAGTTATAAAAAACCAGAAAGACCTAGACGAAGTAATTTCTATCTTAGATAAACTAGAAATAATTGGAGAAAGACCCCTGAAGCACTGGGAAGCCAATCATATAACCTGCAGACTTGATATTATTAACCCAGAATATACGGTTAAAACTGCTTCAATAGAATCTACGAATGAAGACCTGAGGGAATTTGAAGATCAAATAAAAGAATTATTAAATCTAGGGGTAATAAGAAGGTCAACTTCAAAACATAGGTCAGCCGCATTTATGGTAAGAAATCACAATGAAATACTAAGAGGAAAAGCTAGGATGGTAATAAACTATAAAAGACTTAATGACAATACTAGAATGGATGGATATAAATTGCCAGACAAATCAGAACTAATAAATCGAATACAAGGAAGAAAATTTTTTAGTAAGTTTGACTGTAAGTCCGGATATTGGCAAGTCAAAATGCATGAAGATAGCATAGAATGGACAGCCTTTACCTGCCCAGAAGGACATTTCGAATGGTTGGTAATGCCCTTCGGTTTAAAAACAGCCCCTCCAATTTTTCAAAGAAAGATGGATAATATATTTAGAGACTATAAAAACTTTATTTTAGTTTATGTAGACGATATTTTAGTTTTTAGTAATAATACAAATGAACATCTAGGACATTTGCAAACGGTATTTAAACTATTTGTAGACAATGGAATTATAATTAGCAAAAAGAAAATGGAATTATGTAAGACTCTTATAAAATTCCTAGGGGTAGAAATTGGAAATGGAAAGATAAAACTACAACCCCATATAGCAAAAAAGGTCCTAGATATGCCTGATAAATTAGACAATACTAAAGACTTGCAAAAATTTCTAGGAATACTAAATTATGCACGGAGTTTCATCAAAGATCTAGGGAAAGTAGCAGGACCCCTATACTCTAAAACAGGAAGTCATGGACAAAAGACATTTAATGTAGAAGACATAAAACTAGTACAAAAACTCAAACAAATGGTTAAAGATATACCAGATTTAGCCCTCCCACTAGAAACAGATTACCCAATAGTAGAAACAGACGGAAGTCTCGAAGGGTGGGGAGCAGTTTTGAAAACAAAAAACAATAAATATGGAGATAAAAAAGACGAAAAAATGTGCGCTTATCACAGCGGAAAATACAAAGAAAAGGGAAATATGAGTAGCATAGATGCAGAAATTTTGGCAGTTATATACGGATTAAATAGTTTTAAGTTATACATTATTAATAAACAAGAAATTCTGGTAAGAACGGATTGCGAGGCTATTGTAAAATTTCACCAAAAAATAGAAGGAAAAATAGTAGTAAAAGAAGATGGTTAAATTTTTTAGACGCTACATCAATATACAATATATCTTTAGAGCATATAAAGGGGAAAGATAATTCTTTAGCAGATCAACTAAGCAGACTTATGAAAACTAACTGTTTGTTTTCAGCATGAGTACAGATAAAGACGGAGCATCTAGTTCAAATTCAAGTGGGCAAAAAGACAAAGACTTGTTGCAGACTCTCTTAGGAAATACTTCATTTCAACCACAAACAAGACAAAATACAACGAGCATGGAAAGAATATATTTTGGAAAACAAAATTTAATTTTCTATCCTCCATCCAATCTAAGTTTCAGGGTGAAGCCAGAAACGAAGATAGATAGACCTCAAAGATGCTTAATAGACAACCTATGGATAGCATACAACAAGATTCCTCGAGACAACAGTTATTTCGTGTCCGTAGTAAATTCATTAAGCCATTATTTTACAGACAAAAATGAAGACAAAAAATTCAGATTTTATGTAGTAATTCAAGGAAAATTACAGGGCGTGTTCCAGACATGGATAGAAGTAGTAGATTCAATTAAAGACTTCCCTACCCCACTCTTTAAGGGATTCAATGATTTGAATGAAGCACTAGACTATGCTAGAGGAACTCTCGGGCCTAATTATTTCATCAGTCCAGCTTTGAGACAAATTTCAAGACCGTCTTTGCAATACAATATTCAGAAAGACACAAACAGAATCATTTTCTGCGATCATTGTTCCTCAATGACGGAAGGATTCAAAAGGCTAAATCAGACAATCGAAAGACTAGAAACAGAAAAAGGGAAAATGACACAACATATCCACTCATTACAAGAGAGGATAAGATTTTTACTTGGAAATACCGATCAAAATAAGAGTTCTCCATCTCCCCACAAAATGGATAAGACGGGTGTACATTCCCCAACGAATGTAGAAAAAACTATTGTACCAGCTAAAGGTACAGCTAGTCCCGTTCAAACGGTAGCGGGTAAAGACTCATCAAATCCGTTGATGGTTGACACTTTACCAAAAAGTGTAAGAATTCTGCCGGCAAGCTTCAATACAATGGCAGAGACAAGTAAAAGGACAAAAGGATTCCTCCAAAAAAGAAAAAAAAATAAAAGAATAGAAAAAATAATAAAAAGTTCCCTTTACAAATTTCTCACAGAAAAGACTAAAGAAGTACAAGAAAAAATCATACGAGAAAATCCAAAGCCAGATCCAGCAAATTCTGACCACGAGAGTAGCAGTGACGAAAATAATTTATCAGACCAGTTTAATCAACATTATGATCCAAATGACGACAATGATTCAGGGATGAGTTTTGATTCTGTAACACTACACAACCTGGATACCTAGAGAAATACGTAGCAATAACATCAACACAAGAAGACAAACAAATAGGTAATCAGTGACATCACAAGCCTTCATCAACTACAAGACTCCACTACAAATAGGTAAGCAGTGACATCACAAGCCTTCATCAACTACAAGACTCCACTACAAGACTCCACTACAAGTCCATTATGATAAAGAAACTCCACTACATGTCCACTACTCCACTATCACAAGAAGACAAAAGAAGGACACCACTCCACTATCACAAGAAGACAAAGAAGGACACTCAATTTCAACAAAGGTTTCACAAAGCCATGTGACGATGGGGCCCAAAGAGCACCCGGCAGGTGAAGAAAATTTTTAGAAATTGAAATCCGAATTTCAAATCCGGATGGACTTCTATAAATAGAACCATATTACAAGAAAAGAGATAGAGCGAAGTGCAGAGCAGAGAGCAAAAGCTTAAATATTTCTAAGTAATAGTTTACATATTCCCCTTCCCTTTCAAAATAAAAAGTGAGTAAGTGTTTGTTGTGTTTGTACAAAGAGTGTGAGTGTTTATTTTCCTACAAGTACCTGCAAGGTCACTTCGGGGACTCCCAAAAGGGAAACCTCATTCCGACCATTATCATGTAAGTAGTTATCTGTTTTCTAGATCCTAGTAATCTTCTCCCTAAGTGTATGTACTATGTTATTATGTGTATGTTATGTTCATATTATTATGATATGCTATTATGATTTTCGTTAACATGTTCACTCTTTGATTTATTCTTAGTAAATGGTTAGTTCTCTATCCTCTTAGTAACCCCGATAGATTAACCTGTAAATACCTAGGGATTTTGAAAGTCCGCCATGGTCAGAAAACCAAAAGGACTGTGAATCCCAGGGTGTGGTTAAAGAAGCAGGTGCTAAGAAAATGGGTAAAGAAAAGAGATGAAAGGAGTAAGGTAAAGAGATGAACAGTAAAAAAAAAAAAAAAAAAAAAAAAAAAAAAAAAAAAGAGTAATTTTGGGAGAAATTACATGGATTCAGCAACAAAAAACTACTAATACTAGATAATGGAACAGGAAGAGGGAGTACTGAGTAGGATTTTACAACAAATTTTACAACCGCAGCTTACATCATCTTGACAGAAGCTATCCTCTTTTGTTTAAATCTAAATTCTTACTCTTATTTATTTACATCTTATTATTAATTTAAACGCATATTATATATTCACTCTTGAAATGGCTTATTATCATTGCACCAAAGTTCCCAGGATTGCTACCTTTTCCCGAGAATTCTCAAAATAGATTTTTATGAGTGAAAGACAGGTTTAAACTAAAAAAAGGGGAATTAGCCAGCTTGCACGATTGAACTCTCTTCTTTTTAGAACTCAACTTTTATTGCTTATTTCATTTATCATCAATCTTATGATGATGACAAATGCTTTTAGTTTTAATCCAACAATTACTGAAATTTTTGTCAGTGACCTACCTCAAAATACTTCTCCACTCAAAGTTCATTGTCAATCTGAGAATGACGATCTTGGAATTCACACACTTAAAGTGAAAGAAAATTTTGATTTCCCATTTCATCAAAATTTTTGAAGCACTACTCATTTTAATTGCGCTTTTGCATGGGGTTCGAAGAATAATGATTTTGATGTTTTTTTAAGAGGAAAGAATCCTTGTAGATTTAAGTTTTTTAAACAAGATATTTATTGTACTTGGTTGGTGAAAGATTTTAGTATATATTTTGCTCGTACTAAAAATCCGAATCCTTCACCTAGTGATTTCAGATTTGTCTATCCTTGGTGGTAAACATTATGAATATATAATATATAATATATTACTTAATTTATGTTATACTTGTGGCCCATCCTTTTTTTTTCTACTCAAGAAACATGAACGTGCACATTCTCTTTATTTAACATTTTGGAGAGAAATTTATATTTGTTATTTAATGTGAAATTGATGATTCAGAATTTAAGTGCTAGTGATATTGATTTTATCTTAATTGATGTAATACATTTTTTTATTCGAATCAAATATTGCTTTATAACATATAATTTGTCTCACTATTATCTAAATTGTGAATATTAAGATTTTAATTTGAGATTAGAAATAGTCATGAATAAGTAATGAAACTTAGGAGTCTCTCCTTTCACCTTACCGCAAATATTAATTCAATTATGTATAAGGTTAATGATAAAAAAAAATGGTAATTTAATATGAAGGTGCCTAGTGCCCACCCAAGTCGTTTGGTAAAAATAAAATAAAATTACGGACATTACTAAAAGAATAATAAAAGAAAAAAAGACCAAAAAATTAACCTCAGGAGATAGATCTTTTAAAAAAAAAAAAAAAAAAAATAGTAAAATAATAATAATAATTTTGAAGAGTACTACAAACGATAATAGAATACTCATTAATACTAACAAAAAAGTCTTAAATCTTTAATGCGAATTTAGAATTTTTAAAATACAAAGAGGGTACCGTTAAAGAAAGTAAAAAAATGTTCATTAATTGTTTAACTTGGTCAACAATTATATTTTTGTCCATTATATTAAAAATAGTTGCCCAATAATACTTGTCCAATTTAGAAAATCAAGTGATAATTTATACTTTGTGTCTATTTTACCCTTACTATTAAATATTATTTATCATCTAACACATTTTTCAAAGTATTAAATTTAATAAAGTTAAAGGATAATAAATAATATTACCCCTATCATTTATTATTTTTTAAGAAATGTGTCAAGTTTACTTTTACTAATCATATTTTGACTGAACATATCCATTAAAAAAATAATTAATGATATAGGAATTTTACCAAATCATTCCTTATTAAATGATATTAGTATTTATGTCCCCACAATTTATTTTATTGTAATAATATGGTATAGAGGTCTATACTAAACCCTCTATAATTGAGAGGTAAAGATAATTTAATTAAAAAATGACTTATTATGATTGCAAAATTGAGTGATTTTTTTAACAACTGAAATAGCTAAGAGACTTTTTATAATATTTGAGCAAAATTGAGTAATTTTTATATCATAAATTAGTTTAGTTCTTTTGTATAATTAAAAAATCAGTGATCATTTATGAAATCAACCGGTCAAAATATAAGTCAAAAATGACATTTCCTTAATAATTACATCAGATTAATAGAATCATCAGTGAGTTGAATAATCCAAACTAAACTCAATGCTTCAATGTAAAATATTTCTCTATATATATCATCTTTATAAAGTGAAAGTAACCAACTTCATTTTTTTCTCTCTTGAAATGGCTTATTATCCTTACACCAAAGTTCAACTTTTATTGCTTATTTTATTTTTCATCAATCTTATGATGATGACAAATGCTTCTAGTTTTGAACCAAATGTTACTGAAAGTTTTGAACCAAAAGTTACTGAAATTTTTGTCAGTAACCTCCCTCAAAATACTGTTCCGCTCAAAGTTCATTGTCAATCTGATGATGACGACCTTGGAGTTCGCACACTTAAAATGAATGAAACATTTGATTTCTCATTCCGTCTAAATTTTTGGGGCGATACTCATTTTTATTGCGCTTTTTTATGGGGTTTGAATAATAATGCTTTTGATGTTTTTTTTAAAAGAAAAAGTCCTTGTAGATTTCAGATTCCTATGAAAGATATTTATTGTACTTGGTTGGCGAAGGATTCTGGTATATATTTTGCTCGTACTAGAGATCCCAATCCTTCACCTGGTGATTTTAGATTTGTCTATCCTTGGTTGTAAACAACACCAATAATAATATATAATATATTTTCTCTATTTAGCATCTGGGGAGAAATTTATGCTGTTATTTATTGTGAGATTGATGATTTTAAATTAATGTTTTAATAATTACTTGATCGACAAAAGAACAAATATAAGGAATTCCTCATAATACAATGTCATATTTCACACAATTACACACACAAAAGCAAAATGATAGTAGAAATTTCTACACTATAATAAATATTTTTATATTTAGTAATAATTTATTTTTTGATGACACATTTCTATATTTAGTAAACATTTAATTTTTGTTCATATTTATATGATGTAGTTCGACTTGACATAAGTTTAAGAAAGATGTTGTCTAAAATAAGTTATAAATCTATGTATAGCTATAAATTATTTTATTAGAAATAAATAAAATTTTAAAAATTATTTTATTAGGAGTAATTTTTTACTAAATATAAAAATGTATCACTATATTAAACTGAGTGATCATCTACGAAATCAATCAGTCAAAATATAAGTCAAAAATGACATTTCCTTAATAACTACATCAGAATCATGAGTGAGTTGAATCCAAATTAAACTCAATGCCTCAAATGTAAAAAAAAATTAAAAAAAAAAATATATATATACCGGCTTCATTTTTCACTCTTGAAATGGCCTATTATCATTGCACTAAAGTCCAACTTTTATATTATTTCATTTATCATCAATCTTTTGATGATGACAAATGCTTTTAGTTTTAATCCAACAATTAGTGAAATTTTTGTCAATGACCTACCTCAAAATACTTCTCCACTCAAAGTTCATTGTCAATATAAGGATGACGATCTTAGAATTCACACACTTAAAGTGAATGAAAAATTTGATTTCTCATCTCATCAAAAAATTTGGGGCACTGTTCATTTTTATTGTGCTTTTGGATGGGGTTCGAAGAATAATACTTCTGATATTTTTTTAAGAGGAAAAAGTCTTTGTAGATTTAAGTTTTTTAAACAAGATATTTATTGTACTTGGTTGGTGAAAGATTCTGATATATATTTTGCTCGTATTAAAAACCTGAATCCTTCACCTAGTGACTTCAGATTTGTCTATCCTTGGTTGTAAATTACGAATATATAATATATAATATATTACTTAATTTATGTTATACTTGTGGCCCGTCCTTTTTTTTCTACTCAAGAAACACGAACGTGCACATTCTCTTTATTTAGCAATTTTGGGGAGAAAATTATATTTGTTATTTAATGTGAGATTGATGATTCTGAATTTATGTGCTAGTGATATTGATTTTGTCTTAATCGATGTAATACATTTTTTTTATTCGAATCAAATGCTTTATAACAAATAATTCCATCTCACTATTATCTAAATTGTGAATATTAAGATTTTAATTTGAGATTAGAAATAGCCATGAATAAGTAATGAAACTTAGTCTCTCCTTTCACCTTATTGCAAATATTAATTCAATTATGTGTAAGGTTAATGAAAAAAAAAATGGTAATTTAATATCAAGGTGCCTAGTGCCCACCCAAGTCGTTTGGTAAAAAAAATATAATTACGGACATTACTAAAAGAATAGTAAAAGAAAAAAGACCAAAAAAATTAACCTCCGGAGATAGATCTTTTTTTTAAAAAAATAAAAATAAAAATATAGTAATAATAATAATCTATCTATATATAATAGGAGAAGAAAAATGCCACATGTCAGCGCCATAAATTTTTGGAATTTTAAATAATTAATTAATTATTATATAACTATTATCTATCTATAAATAAAAAAAATTAAATAAAAATAGACACATGTCATCAACTTACACAAATACTGACAAATGTTAGTATTTCTAAAAATAAATTTAACTTTTATTTAAAATACAATTTATAAATTAGTAAAAAATTGATTTTTTTTAGTATACAATAGATTCAATAATTTTAAAAAAAATACATTAAAAAAAAAAAAAACTACAGTCCATATGTCCTCAAAAACTTTTAAATTATATCGCTAAATTTTTCTAATTATCTTTTATTAAAAGAATAACAATTTTAAAAAGGAAAAACAAAACATACGTAAATTAACATTAATTTAAAAAGGGAAAAAATATTGCCACTTTAATTATATCTCTAAAATTTTCTAATTATCTTCTATTAAAAGAATAGTATTGATTTATTTTATCTTTTATTATTTAAATAGTATTGCTTTATATTTTTATAAAAAGTAGAAAAGACTAAATAAAATTAAAAAAAGCATTGTCCATCTGCCATTTTAAAATTTTTTTAAAAAAAAAAACAAAACCGTCCATGAATTAACAAAAAACTGTTAAATGAAGAAAAATAATAAATAAATTTTAAAAACATTATCCATAAGCCATTTTAAATAAATAAATAACAAAATTATCCACTAATTAACAAGAAACGGTTAAATGAAGATATACTTCAATATATATTTTTTTAAATGATTTTAAATGTATTTTTTTTTTCAAATTATATAAACAACACACGCAATATTAATTTAAAATAGTTACTTTTTGAATTTGAATTTAAAGTGGTTACCTAAAACTGCTCCACCCATTATCTCTATTCTCTCTCTCTCTATATATATATCTATATATACATAACTAAATTCAATTAAATAATTAATGGATCTATTCATCTTCAAATGTGGAAAGTTATTTGTTGAATTAGTTTCATTCTTCTTATCTTTATATTCTTTTGGGGTGAATTGATAGATTATTTTTTGATTAGCCGAAGAAAATTTGAATATATTTGCAAAGAAAAAAGTGAAAGTCAAGAAGAAGAAGAACAATATCTATCAAAGTGAAATTTTGTATGTGCATCTTAGGAAACATTATTGGGTGACACTCTACTGATATACAATGAATTCGTGTTGAGAACATGACCATTGAATGTGTCCTTTTTTCTTTTGTAATTTACATGAATGGAGGTGTAGTTTTATTCCACAATTAGGAGATAAAAAAATTGTGTACATTACTATTTATTTGTGTATAGCTATTTTACCACTTCGAAATTACAATAATCTAATTTATTTTGAAATTTCCGTAAAAATAAAATCTGTTTCAAAGAGATTTGTTTATGCATAATTATTAATTTTAATTATTATGAATTTTACAAGTCTCTTAAATTTTTACTATAATGAATATGTTAATGAAAAAAAAAGTTTCATAACTTTCCATTACCCATCCATTGTTGCACAATCCTATAAACAATGAAAAACTATGTTAATAACATTTTATTTTATCCATAGTCATCTTAAACCAAATAAATAATTTTCAATTTTTAAAAAGTGGTATTTGTTGTGTTTATGAAGAGTAAGCGTTGAAATATATTTTGTTATATTTTATCAAAGCAAGAATTTTGCAAGAAAAGCTATCTTAAAAATAATGTTAAATAGTATCATTTTTATTTTGGTCGTTATTTTTTCTTTTTGAATCAAATTAATAGTGTTTCTTGATTTTTTTTAGTGAGATTTACTTATATTGTGATAATGATATGTTTGCTAGAGTTTAACTAATTATTACTTTCATTGTACTAGCAATTATCATAGAAAGAGGCATGCATGAATTCTACATTAAGTAATAATATAAATAACAATATATTTCGTGTAATTTCATAAAGTATGTCTACAAAAGCTAAAATGTACAAATACTAAATTACTTTTTGATAGACCCTTAAATCAATAATAACATAAATAAATAATAATAAATAATTTTAAATTTTGAATTCTAAGTTGAGAAGAAAATTATAAAAAATTACCTTTTTGCAACACAAATTTATAATAATATAATCCGATTGTAAGAATTATATAGTACTAAAGTACCATGTAATTATATAATTTTATAAATATCATATAATTGATTCAATAATTTAAAAAAAAATACATTTACAAAAAATAAAAATCTGCAGTTCCATATGTCCTCAAAAACTTTTAAATTATATTGCTAAATTTCTCTAATTATTATCTTTTATTAAAAGAATAACAATTTTAAAAAGGAAAAAAAAACATACGTAAATTAACATTAACATTAATTTAAAAAGGGAAAAAATATTGCCACATTAATTATATCTCTAAAATTTTCTAATTATCTTCTATTAAAAGAATAGTATTGATTTATTTTATCTTTTATTATTTAAATAGTATTGCTTTATATTTTTATAAAAGGTAGAAAAGACTAAATAAAATTAAAAAAAGCATTGTCCATCTGCCATTTTAATTTTTTTTTAAATTACCAAAACCGTCCATGAATTAACAAAAAACTGTTAACTGAAGAAAAATAATAAATAAATTTAAAAACATTATCCATAAGCCATTTTAAATAAATAAATAACAAAATTATCCAGTAATTAACAAGAAACGGTTAAATGAAGACATACTTCAATATTTTTTAAAAAAAATGATTTTAAATGTTTTTTTTTTTCAAATTAAACAACACACGTAATATTAATTTAAAATAGTTACTTTTTGAATTTGAATTTAAAGTGGTTATCTAAAATTGCTCCACCCATTATCTCTATTCTCTCTATATATACATAACTAAATTCAATTAAATAAAGAATGGATCTATTCTTCTTCAATGTGGAAAGTTATTTGTTGAATTAGTTTCATTCTTCTTATCTTTATCTTCTTTTGGGATGAATTGATAGATTATTTTCTGATTAGCCGAAGAAAAATTGAATATATTTGCAAAGAAAAAGTGAAAGTCAAGAAGAAGAAGAACAATATCTATCAAAGTGAAATTCTGTGTATGCATCTTAGGAAACATTATTGGATGACACTCTACTGATACACAGTGAGTTTGTGTAAAGAACATGACCATTGAAGGTGTCCTTTTTTCTTTTGTAATTTACATGAATGGAGGTGTAGTTTTGTTCCACAAATTGGAGATAAAAAAATTGTGTACATTACTATTTATTTGTGTATAGATATTTTACCAATTCGAAATTACAATAATCTAATTTATTTTGAAATTTACGTAAAAATAAAATCTGTTTCAAAGAGATTTGTTTATGCATAATTATTAATTATTAATTTTAGTTATTATGAATTTTACAAGTCTCTTTAAATTTTTACTATAATGAATATGTTAATGAAAAAAAAGTTTCATAACTTCCCATTACCCATCCATTGTTGCACAATCCTATAAACAATGAAAAACTATGTTAATAACATTTTATTTTATCCATAGTCATCTTAAACCAAATAAATAATTTTCAATTTTTAAAAAGTGGTATTTGTTGTGTTTATGAAGAGTTAGAGGTGAAATATATTTTGTTATATTTTATCAAAGCAAGAATTTTGCAAGAAAAGATATCTTAAAAATAATGTTAAATAATTTTGGTCGTTATTTTTTCTTTTTGAATCAAACTAATAGTGTTTCTTGATTTTTTTAGTGAGATTTACTTATATTGTGATAATGATATGCTTGCTAGAGTTTAATTAATTATTACTCTCATTGTACTAGCAATTATCATAGAAAGAAGCATGCATGAATTCTACATTAAGTAATAATATAAATAACATAACATATCGTGTTATTTCATAAAGTATGTCTATAAAAGTTAAAATATACAAACACTAAATTACTTTTTGATAACCCTTAAATTAATAATAACATAAATAAATAATTTTAAATTTTGAATTCTAAGTTGAGAAGAAAATTATAAATAATTACCTTTTTGCAACATAAATTTATAATAATATAATCCGATTGTAAGAATTATATAGTACTAAAGTACCATGTAATTATATAATTTTATAAATATCATATAATTGATATATGCTTTTTTAGAAAAATTGAAAGACTACATTTAAAATTTTGAATAGCATCCCAACAATTTGATATTTACGTGCCTAAATTTTTGTAGTTTATTAATTTTATGTTTAGCATTATCATAATAATTATAACAACAATAACAATAATAATAAAGGTAATAATAATAATAATAATAATAATAATAATAATAATAATAATAATAATAATAGTAATAATAATAATAATAATAGTAATAATAATAATTACATATTATTTTTTAAAATTTAAAATATTTTAAAATTAATTCTCATCAAATGATCAATTAAAATTAACTGTATACAACCATTTTAAAAATAAAAAAAATTGAAATTTGAAATTTAAAGATAAAAATTTAAACTTTTTTTAAAAAAATTGACCTGTTTTAAAATATTAAATTTTAATATTACCATTTTTTTAAATTAAATTTTTAATTATAACTAAAATTTAAATAGTGAGTTTTAAACATCCCATTACATTTCCACTTATACACAAATTCTAAAAACTGATTAATAAAAAATTAATAAATGTATCAAAATTTCATTAAAAATTAAAATCTATTTGCAAACTCACGAAATATGGTTATACAAAATAGTAAGTTAGTAACATGTTTTTTTTACTCCCTTTTAATAGTAGTTCTAAGGTCAATTTTTGTCGTGATTAAATTATTTAATTTTTCTCTAATTGTTACAACTTACAATCCTATTAGTAATGAAATACCTTTTATTATCAGTTGAACTTTTAAACTATTTCAAGGGATACAAATCACAACCAATCTATACAAATTATTTTTGAAAAATCCATTAATTTAAACAATTTATCAACAGTTGCATTGTAGCATATTTTTTTGATTTTTTCTACATTCAAAATTAATTATGCAATATGTAATTTTATTTAATGATTAATTACAAAAAAACAAAACATAAATTTAAAATATTTATTGTAATTAACATGTAAGTGAAATCAGTTTAACAATATATATATAAATAAATAGGTAGTATATTAAATTCAAAACTAAAATTTTAAAAGTGACTTTTTTGTTAAAGAATTACTTAAAATTAACATGATATAAACATTTTTTAAATTTATTTTTTTTATAAAGATAAAGATCAATAATTAAATATTTGAATGATCTATTTTAAAATTAAAAAAATAATTAAAATTCTTTATTTAAATAAAACAGGAATATATTTTAAATCGTGCATAAGTTAATATTACATTTAATTTAAAAATTATGATATTTAATCCGCGCAACGCGCGAACATGAATACTAGTAATAATAATAATGAAGAGTACTACAAACGATAATATAATATTAATACTGACAAAAAGTTCTTAAATAATGCGAATGTAGAATTTTTAAAATACAAAGAGCGTTCCATTAAAGAAAGTAATAAAATGTTCATTAATTGTTGACCAAATTATTTGGTCAACAATTATATTTTTATCCATTATATTAAAAATAGTCGCCCAACAATATTTGTCCAATTTAGAAAATCAAGTGATAATTTATACTTTGTGTCTATTTTACCCTTATTATTAAATATTATTTATCATCTAACACATTTTTCAAAGCATTAAATTTAATAAAGTCAAAGGATAATAGAGTAATATTACCCCTATTGTTTATTGTTTCTTAAGAGGCGTGTCAAGTCAATAGTGGACAACTATTATTGAACAGATGGAGTAAAAATCAAGCTAAAATGTCCACGTTAAAAAATAGACAAAAAAAACAACCTTTGGAGGATGGTCCCTTTCCCCCAAAAAATAATACTCTCTCCGTTTACTTTTACTTATCATATTTTGATTTGACACATCATTAAAAAATAATAATTAATAATATAAGTATTTTATCAAACTATCCCCTATTAAATTTTATAGATATTTATGTCCCCACCTTTTGTTTGTGTACTATTTATTTTATGTAATAATATGATATAGGGGTCTATACTTAACCCTTTATAATTGGGAGGTAAAGATAATTTAATTAAAAAATGACTTATGATTGCAAAATTGAGTGATTTTTTTTACTACTGAAATAGTTAAGAGAACTTGTATAATATTTGACCAAAATTGAGTAATATTTATGTCAAAATTAGTGATCATTTATGAAATCAACCAGTCAAAATATAAGCCAAAAATGACATTTCCTTAATAATTACATCAGATTAATAGAATCATCAGTGAGTTGAATAATCCAAATTAAACTCAATGCTTCAATGTAAAATATTTCTCTATATATATCATCTTTATAAAGTGAAGAAACCAACTTCATTTTTCACTCTTGAAATGGCTTATTATCCTTACACCAAAGTTCAACTTTTATTGTTTATTTCATTTATCATCAATCTTGTGATGATGACAAATGCTTCTAGTTTTGAACCAAATGTTACTGAAAGTTTTGAACCACAAGTTACTGAAAATTTTGTCAGTAACGTCCCTTATAATACTGCTCCGCTCAGAGTTCATTGTCAATCTGAGGATGACGATCTTGGAGTTCGCACACTTCAAAGAAAAGAAAATTTTAATTTCTCTTTTCGTCAGAATTTTTGGGGCAATACTCATTTTTATTGCGCTTTTTCATGGGGTTTGAAGAATAATGCTTTTGATGTTTATTTTAAAAGAAAGAGTCCTTGTAGATTTAAGTTTCCTATGAAAGATATTTATTGTACTTGGTTGGTGAAGGAATCTGGTTTTTATTTTGCTCGTACTAGTGATCCCAATCCTTCACCTGGTGACTTCAGATTTGTCTATCCTTGGTTGTAAACATTACAAATATTAATATATAATATATTCTCTCTATTTAGCATTCTGGGAGAAATTTATATTGTTATTTAATGTGAGATTGATGATTTTGAATTAATGTTTTAATTGACACAATCCTTGTTTTATCCTATACAAACATACAAATGCATCAAAGTGATAGTGATATTGATTTTGTTTTAATTGATGTGATACATTTTTTATTTAATTAGAGTCAAATGTTTTATAACATATACTTCCATCTCACTTTATTATCTTGAATATTTAGATTTTAATTTGAGATTAGAAATAGTCATGAAATAAGTAATGAAACTTTGGAGTTGCTCTTTCCACCTTATTGCAAATATAATTTAATTTAATCCGAATTTAGAATTTTTAAAATAATATAAATGTAAAGGAAAAAAGGGGCATTCATTGTTGTCAAGTTATTTGGTCAACAATTATGTTTTTCAACACTACATACTTGAGAACAGTAAAAATCAAGCTTAAAAGTTCACGTTAAATAATAGACCAAAAAACAACATTTGGAGGATGGTCCCTTTCCCAAAATAAATGATTTTGCAGAGTATAAGAAATAATAATAAAAAAGTGTTGATCTAATGGGGATTGAAAATTTCTACAATATAAGTGTACTATTAAAAGAAAAGTTAAAAAGATGACTTATTGTGAGAGTAATTTCCCTGGATAGTCACCCATGTTTGGGAAATTACCTTGAAATATCACTTATGTTTATTTTAGGACCACAATATCACCCAACTTTACCTCTTTTCCTCAAAATATACTTACACAAAAAAAATATTATCTCTCTCCTAATAGGATGCCATGTCACATTATTCCTTTTTCATTATTAACATTTTTTTTAAAAAAATTTAGACAACCCATATTACCTAGTAAAAAAAATTACATAGCCCAAAAATTTCTACCTCCGATTTTTCAAGCGAGATAATGTTTTTATACGGACACTAATGGGCAATGGCACATTTTTGTTGAGTCCGGAGCCAAAAGTGTAGCTTTTTTTCTTTAAAAAACAAAAACGGCACATCAAAAAAAAAATTTAACCAAAAGGAGAAAATCGCTCTTGACGGAGCGATTTTGTTCTGACAAAAATTGAAGCCGCTCCGCTAAAAGAAATAAAAATCTCTGCCAATTTTCTCAAAAAAAAAAATTTTCTTTAAAATCGCTGCTATAACAGCGTTTTTATATTAAAAAAATTAAAAGCAAAATTGCTGCTATTGCAGCGATTTTGTTTAAGAAATTAAAAAAAAAGTTCTGAAGTTAAATCGCTGCTATAGCAGCGATTTTGTTTAAGAAATTATTTTTTAAAAAAAAATTCTACCCTTGCATAGAATTTAATAAAAATTAAAAAAATAAATAAAACTCTTGCCAACGATTTTCATAAAAAGTTTTTTTAAAAAAAAATCTTTACCCTTTCAGCGATTTAAATGAAAATTAAAATTGAAAATCGCTGCTTCGGCATCGATTTTTTCTTTAAAAAAATTATTTTTTTTAAATGGCTGCCGCCGGAAATTTATGTAATTTAAAACTTGTTCTTTATGTTTTTTTTTAATTCCTTCACTTTTTCTTTTTTAAAAAAAAATAAAAACCCTGCTATAGCAGCGATTTTAAAGAAATAATAATTATTTTTTTTGAGAAAATCGCTGCCAAATGCAGCAATTTTTATTTCTTTTAACGGAACGGCGTCAATTTTTGTCAGAAGAAAATCGATCCGTCAGGAGGGATTTTGCCCTTTTGGTTAATTTTTTTTTTTTGATGTGCTCTTTTTGTTTTTTGAAGGAAAAATGTGACCCTTTTAGCTTCAGACTCCCGTTTTGTTGATATTTTAATTCATTAGAGTAATAAGGTAACCATATTGTCAAACTACAAATGATATAATGTTTTTAAAGAATTTTAAAAAATGTTAATAATGAAAAAGGAATTAAAAAAATGTTAATAATAAAAAAGGAATAATGTGACATGGCATCCTATTAGGAGAGAGATAATATTTTTCTTGTGTCAAGTATATATTGAGGAAAAGAGGTAAAGTTGGGTGATATTGTGGTCCTAAAACAAACATAAGTGATATTCCTAGGTAATTTCCCAAACATGGGTGACTATCCAGGGAAATTACTCCTTATTGTGATTAGTGATTTTTTAACCGCGAAAAAGGTAAAAATAACCTTCGAATTATTCAAAAAAGCTCACATGTTAGTATTTAAATGACTTATGTGGCAAGGCAAATGTCGTAGACTTGTAAGTGTATTTGTGGTCCAAAAAATTAACGGAAATATATTTTTGATATAAAAATCAAACGAATGGTAAATGTGAACTTGTTTTCATATTTTGAGAGTATTTTAAACCATTTTTTGTTTTAACTATATAAAAAAAAATAGTTCAGCAACTCATTGTAATATTTGACCAAACATGAGTTAACTTTTATTACAAACTAATTTAATTCTTAGATACAATAAAAATTTAAGCACTCATCTACAAAATCAATTATCAACAAAATTTAAGTCAAACTACACTTATTTAATAACAAAATCAGATTAATGTAATATTGTTAGTTTAATTACTCAATACTTTTAATGTTAAATCTCTCTGTATATATTTAGTGAAGAAATCAACTTCATGTTCACACTTAAAATGGCTTATTATCCTTACACCAAAGTCCAACTTTCATTATTTATTTCATTTGTCATCAACATCATGGTGATGACAAATGCTTCGAGTTTAAATCCATTCGTTACTGAACGTTTTATCAGTGCTTTCTCTCAAAATACTCTTCTATTTAATATTCATTGTCACTCTAGAGATGATGATCTTGGAGTTCACACTCTTAAACCAGGTGACAAATATAATTTCTCATTCCATGAGAATTTCTGGGGCACTACTCATTTTTATTGCAGGTTTACATGGGGTCAAATGTATACTCAATTTGATGTTTTTTATAAACGTAAGAGCCCTTGTAGATTTCATAAGGTCTTTAAGACAGATATTTATTGTAATTGGTTGGTGAATTCTTCTGCTATATATTTTTCTCGTATGAAAAATCCTTCACCTAGTGACTTCAGATTTGTCTATACTTGGTTGTAAACGTTAGGGATTTATTACATTTAAATTCCAATGTCTTTATAAATTAGAAGTACTTTTTGTTATACTTCTATCTTATCTTTTTTGTTCTAGTCAAGAAAGATGTACACATGTACGATAAATCACGCTCTCTCTTTCTCTCCTTACACTATTTAGCACCTTAAGGCGCATTTATATTGTTAATTAATGTGAGATGGATGACTTTTCATCAAAATTTTGACTGACACGTCGTCGTCGCAAAATGTCAATTAATGATTTGATGTGATACACTTCGATGCAAAATGCTCTCACCAAGATTTTTGTGGTGACTTAAACTCATTCCTCGCAAGTGATAAACATGATAGAAGATTTAAAAAAAACATCAACAATCTCAATTAGGGGTGTACAAAATCGAACCGAAAACTGAATCAAACTGCAAATTAGTCACACCGAAAAAATCCGACTAATGGTTTGGCTTGGTTTGACTTGGTTTGATATTGGAAAAAATCCGACTATATTTGGGTTGGTTTGGTTTTAAATAAAAAAAGTCTACCCGAGACCAAACCAACCCGACATTATATATATAATTTTTAAAATTTACTTTATACATAAAATTTACTTTGATGTTATTTCTAAATATTACTTATACGTTTTCATAATTTTTATCTTTTTGACATACTTTTTCAAGATTTTGAGACTTAAAATTTTGAATGGTCTAATAAAGGTTATAGTTCATAAATATTAGTAACTCTAAAAAAACTCAATTTGAAATCATATTTTCATGGACGTCCGTTAAGACCTTAGTAATAGAGCCAGTTGGTTCCGACGGGAAAACCAACCCATTTTCAAGTTCAAACGAGCCCCAGAGCAAGTAAACACCAATTTTATCGATTTTCATGTGCTATAGTTCATGAATATTTGGTGATTCGGAATTTTGGTGTGTTTTTGGCCAAATTTTTTCATGGACGTCCGTTAAGACCTAAGTAAAGAAGCCAGTTGGTCCTAACAGGCAAACCAGCCCATTTTCAAGTTCAATCGAGCCCCAGAGCAGGTAAACCCCCATTTTGCCTATTTTTGTGTGTTATAGACCGGAATTCCGGATCACCAAAAATCTATGGACTATATAACACACGAAAATCAGAAAAATAGGGGTTTACCTGCTTTGAAAATGGGTCGGTTTGCCTGTCGAGACCAACTGTCTCCCTTACTAAGGTCTTAACGAACCTCCATGAAAAGTTTTGGCCAAAAACATGCCAGAATTATGGATCACCAAAAACCCATAGATTATAGCACACAAAAATTGGCAAAATAGGGGTTTACCTTCTCTAGGGCTCGTTTGAACTTGAAATGGGCCGGTTTACCCGTCGGGACCAACTGGCTCCATTACTAAGGTCTTAACGAACGTCCATGAAAATTTTTTGACCAAAAAAACCTTAGAATTTTGGATCACCAAAAATTCATGGACTATATAGCACACGAATATTGGCAAAATGAGGGTTTACCTGCTTTGGGCTCGTTTGAACTTGAAAATTGGCTGATTTTCTCGTTGGGACCAACTGGCTCTATTACTAAGGTCTTAACGGACGTCCATGAAAAAAATCAGTCAAAAACATGTCGGAATTCCGAATCATTAAAAATTCATTGTCTATAGCACATGAAAATCAGCAAAATAGGGGTTTACCTACTTTGGACTCATTTGAACTTGAAAATATGACGATTTGCCCGTCGAGACCAACTGACTCAATTACTAAGGTTTTAACTGACGTCTATAAAAATTTTCAGCCAAATACACGGCGTATTTCGAATCACTAAAAATCCATGTATTATAGCACACACAAATCAGCTAAATGGGGATTTGCTTGCTCTAGAGCTCGTTTGAACTTGAAAATGAGTCGATTTACCCGTCGGGACCAACTAGCTCTATTACTAAGGTCTTAATGGACGTCCATGAGAAATTTCAGGCAAAAACACGCCGAAATTTCAGATAAATTAAAATTCATGAACTATAGCGCACGAAAATCAATAAAATGGGGTTTACTTGCTTTGGGGCTCGTGTGAACTTGAAAATATGTTGGTTTGCCCGTCGGAACCAACTGGCTCCATTACTAAGGTCTTAGTGGACATACATGAAAAATTTTGGCCAAAAACACGCCGTAATTATAGATCACTGAAAATCCATGGACTATAGCACACGAAAATCGACAAAATAGGGGTTTACGTTATTTGGGTTCGTTTGAACTTGAAAATGGGATGGTTTACCCGTCGAGACCAACTGGCTCAATTTCTAAGGTTTCAACGGGATGTCCATGAAAAATTTCGGACAATATCACACCAAAATTTTGGATCAATAAAAATTCATGGACTATAGCGCACGAAAATCGGCAAATTAGGGTTTACCAGATTTGGGCTCGTTTAAACTTGAGAATGGGCCAGTTTGCCCGTCGGGACCAACTGACTCTATTACTAAGGTCTTAACGAACGTCCATGAAAATTTTTTGGCCAAAAACACTCTGTAATTTAGGATCACAAAAAATTCATGGACTATAACACATGAAAATTGACAAAATGGGGTTTACCTACTCTGGGGCTCGTTTGAACTTTAAAATCGGACTGTTTGCCCGTCAGGACAAACTGACTCCATTACTAAGGTCTTAACGGACATCCTTGAAGCATTTCGGCCAAAAACACACCAGAATTTTGGATAACAAAAAATCCATGGACTATGCACACGAAAATCGGCAAAATTGGGGTTTCCCTACTCTGGGCTCGTTTGAACTTGAAAATAAGTCGATTCGCCCATCGAGTCCAACTCGCTCCATAACTAAGGTTTTAGCGGATGTCTATGAAAAATTTCAGCCAAAAACACGCTGGAATTCCGGATCACCAAAAATACATGGACTATAAAATATGAAAATCGACAAAATTGGGATTTACTTGCTCTGGAGCTCGTTTGAACTCTAAAATGGGTCGGTTTACTCGTCAAAACCAATTGTCAACATTACTAAGGTCTTAATGGACGTCCATGAAAACTTTCAGCCAAAAACATGCCGAAAACTTTGGATCACCAAAATTTCATGGACTATAGCACACGAAAATCAACAAAATGGGAATTTACCTGCTTTAGGCTAGTTTGAACTTGAAAATGGGAAAATTTGTCCGTTAGAACCAACTGGCTCCATTACTAAGGTCTTAACGGACGTCCATAAAAAACTTCGGCCAAAAACACGCCGAATCCTAGATCACCAAAAATACATGGACTAATAGCACACAAGAATCGGCAAAATGGGGGTTTACTTGCTCTAGGGGCATGTTTGAACTTGAAAATGGGTTGGTTTGCCCGTCAAAACCACCTGGTTACATTACTAAGGTCTTTAACGGACATCCATGAAAAATTTCAGTGCAAAAAAAAAGTTTGAATCACCAAAATCCATGGACTATAACACATAAAAATCGACAAAATAGGGGTTTACCTGCTCTGGGCTCGTATGAACTTGAAAATGAGACGGTTTGCCTGTCGAGACCAATTGGCTCTATTAGTAAGGTCTTAAGGGATGTCCATGAAAAATTTCTACCAAAAAATGACGTATTATGGATCACCAAAAATCTATAGACTCTATCACACGAAAATCGGCAAAATAAGGGCTTACCTGTTTTAGGGATTGTTTGAATTTGAAAATGGGTCGGTTTTCTCGTCGGGACCAATTGGCTCCATTACTAAGGTCCTAACGGACGTCCATGAAATATGTCAGCCAAAAACACGCCATAATTAAGGATCACCAAAAATCCATAGATTACATCACACGAAAATTGGTAAAATTGGGGTTTACCTATTTTAAGGCTCGTTTAAACTTTAAAATGGGCCAGTTTGCCTGTCGGAACAAACTATCTCTATTACTAAGGTTTTAACAGACGTTCATGAAAAATTTCTGCCAAAATCACACCGAAATTTCGAATCACCAAAAGTCCATGCACTATAGCACACGAAATCGTCGAACTAGGGGTTTACATGCTCTAGGCTCGTTTAAATTTGATAATGGGTTGGTTTGCTCGTCGGGACCAATTGACTCCATTACTAAGGTCTTAACGAACGTCTACAAAATATTTCGAACAAAAACACGCCCAAATTACGGATCACCAAAAATTCATGGATTATAGCAAACAAAAATCGACAAAATGGGGATTTACCTGCTCAGGGCTCGTTTGAACTTGAAAATATGCCAGTTTGCCCGTCGGGACCAACTGGCTCTATTACTAAGGATTTAACGGATGTCCACGAAAAATTTCGATCAAAAACGCGCCAGAATATCGGATCAATAAAATTCCATGGATTATAGCGCACAAAAATTAGCAAATTGGGGATTTACCTGCTCTGAGCTCGTTTGAACTTGAAAATGGGTCGGTTTACCCGTCAGGACAAACTGACTACACTACTAAGGTCTTAACGAACGTCCATGAAAATTTTTTGTAAAAAACAAACCGTATTCTCGATCACCAAAAATCCATGAACTATAGTACACAAAAATTAGGAAAAAAGCGGTTTACATGCTTTGGGAACGTTTGAACTTAAAAATGGGCCGGTTTGTCTGACGGGACCAACTGGCTCCATAATTAAGGTCTTAACGGACGTCCATGAAAAATTTCGGCCAAAAATTCGTCAGAATTTCGGATCATCAAAAATCTATGGACTTAGCACACGAAAATCAGGAAAATGGGGTTTACCTACTCTGGGGGTTGTTTGGACTTTATAAAAGGTCGGTTTACCTGTCAGGACTAACTGACTCCATTACTATGGTCTTAATGGACGTTCATGAAAAATTGCGGTAAAAAACACGCAGGAATCTGGATAACCAAAAATCCATGGACTATTGGACACAAAAATCGACAAAATGAAGGTTTACCTGCTCTAGGCTCCTTTGAACTTGAAAATGGGCCGGTTTGCTCGTTGGGACAACCTAGCTCAATTACTTATGACTTAACGGATGTCCATGAAAATGTTTGGCCAAAAACACGTAGGAATTCTGGATCACCAAAAATTCATGGATTATAGGACACAAAAATCGTTAAAATAGGGGTTTACTTTCTCCGGAACTCGTTTGAACTTGAGAATGGACCAATTTACCCGTCGAGGCCAACTGACTTTATTACTAAGGTCTTAGCGGGCGTCTATGAAACATTTCAGTCAAAAAGTCCCTGGAATTTTGGATCAATAAAAATCCATGCACAATATCACATGAAATTTGACAAAATATGGGTTGACCTTCTCTGGGCTCGTTTTATCTTGAAAATGGGTCGATTTGCCCATCGTGACAAAATGGCTCTATTACTTAAGTCTTAATGGACTTCTATGAAAATTTTTGGGCAAAAAATACACGCCGAAATTTTGGATCACCAATGGGGTATTACCTGCTTCGGGGTTCGTTTGAAGTTGAAAATTGACAGGTTTCCCGTTTGGACCAACTGACTTCATTAATAAGGTCTTAGCGGACGTCCATGAAAAATTTTGATTAAACATACGCCAGAATTTTGAATCACCAAAAATCCATCGAATATAGCATATGAAAATTGATAAAATGGGGATTTACGTGCTTTGGGCTTGTTTGAAGTTTAAAATGGGTTGATTTTCCCGTCGAGACCAACTTACTCCATTTCTAAGGTCTTAATGAATGTCCATGAAAAATTTTGGCCAAAAACACGCCAGAATTTCGGATCAATAAATATCCATGGACAATAGCACACGAAAATTGACAAAATGTGGATTTACCTGCTCTGGGCTCATTTGAACTTGAAAATAGGACGATTTGCCCGTCGAGACTAACTGGCTCCATTTCTAAGGTTTTAACGGATGTCCATGAAAATTTTTAGCCAAAAACACGCCAGAATTTCGGATCAATAAAAATCTATGGACTATAGCGCATGAAAATTGGCAAATTAGGGATTTACCTGCTCTAGGGCTTGTTCGAACTTGAGAATGGGTCGGATTCCCCGTCGGGACCTGTTGGATCCATTACTAAGGTCTTTACGAACGTCCATGAAAAAATTTCAGCAAAAAACACGCCCGAATTCTGGATCACCAAAATTCAATGGACTATTAGCACACGAAAATTGGCAAAATGAGGTTTACCTGCTCTGGGGCTCGTTTAAACTTGAAAATCGAACTGTTTGCCTGTCAAGACAAATTGGCTCCATTACTATGGTCTTAACGGACGTCCATGAAAAATTTTGGTCAAAAACACACTGGAATTCCGGATCCCCAAAAATACATGGACTAAAGCACATGAAAATTTACAAAATAGGGGTTTATCTGCTCTGAAGCTCGTTTGAACTTCATGAGACTGTTTACCCGTCAGAACAACCTGACTCCATTATTAAGGTCTTAACGGACGTTCATGAAAAATTTCAGCAAAAAATATGCCATATTCTGGATCACCAAAAATACATGGACTATAGCACACAAAAATCGGCAAACTTTGGGTTTACCTGCTCTAGGGATCGTTTGAATTTGAAAATGGGTCGGTTTGCACGTCAGAACCAACTTGTTTCATTACTAAAGTCTTAACGGACGTCCATAAAAAATTTCGGCAAAAAATTACTTCGGAATTCTGAACAACCAAAAATTCATGGACTATAGCACACGAAATCGTCGAAATAGGGGTTTACCTACTCTAGGCTCGTTTAAATTTGAAAAGGGATCGATTTACCCGTCGGGATCAACTGGCTCCATTACTAATGTCTTAATGGACGTCTATGAATAATTTTATCCAAAAACACGCTGGAATTGCGGATCACCAAAGAGTCATCGATTATAGCAAATGAAAATTGACAAAATGGGGATTTACCAGTTTTGGGCTCGTTTGAACTTGAGAATGGGTCGGTCTACCCGTCAGGACTTACTGGTTCCATCACTACGGTCTTAACGGAGGTCCATGCAAATTTTTGGCCAAAAACACACCGAAATTTTGGATCATTAAAAATCAATGGACTGTAACGCACAAAAATTGGCAAATTGGGGCTTTACCAACTCTGAGCTCGTTTGAACTTGAAAATGAGTCAATTTGCCTGTCGGGACCACCTTGCTCCATTAGTAAGGTCTTAACGGATGTCCATGAAATTTTTTTGTCAAAAACATGCCGGAATTCAGAATCATCAAAAATTCATAGACTAGCACATGAAAATCAACAAAATGGGGTTTACCTACTCTGGGGCTCGTTTGAACTTGAAAATGGGTCAGTTTTCCCGTTAGGACCAACTGACTCTACTACTATGGTCTTAACTGACTTCCATTAAAAATTTCAGCCAAAAATACGCTGAAATTTTGGATAACTAATAATTCATGGAATGCACATGAAAATTGGCTAAATGGATGGGGGTTTATGTGCATTTGGCTCATTTGAACTTGAAAATGAGTCGATTTGTGGATCGTGACAAACTGGCTCCATTACTAAGGTCTTAACGGACGTCCATTAAAATTTTTGGCCAAAAAACACGCCGAAATTTTAGATCACCAAAAAATCATAAACTATAGCGCATAAAAATCGATAAAATGTGGTTTACCTGCTTTGGGGCTCATTTGAACTTGAAAATGGGTTGGTTTGCCCGTTTAGGCCAATTATTTCCATTACTAAGGTCTTAACGGACATCCTTAAAAAAATTCAGCCAAAAATACGCCGTAATTTAAGATCACCAAAAATCCATGGACTATAGCACAAGAAAATCGGCAAAATGAGGGTTTACCTATGCTAGGGCTCGTCTGAACTTAAATTTGGGCCGGCTTACCCTTCGGGACCAACTGGATCCATAACTATGGTATTAACGGATGTCCATGAAAAATTTTGGCAAAAAACACACAGGAATTCTGGATCACCAAAAATCCATGGACGATAGCACACGAAAGTTGAAAAAATAGGGGTTTACCTGCTCTGGGGCTCGTTTGAACTTGAAAATGGGCCGGTTTGCCTTTCGCGACCAACTGGCTCCATTACTAAAGGCTTAACGGACGTCCATGAAAATTTTTGGCCAAAAACACATCGGAATTGCGGATCACAAAAAATTCATTGACTATAACACGAAAATCGATAAAAATGGGGCTTTACCTGCTTAAATTTTGGCCAAAAATACATCGAAATTGTGGATCACCAAATATCCATGGACTATATCACACAAAAATTGATAAAATGGGGGTTTACCTACTTTAGGGCTCATATGAACTTGAAAATGAGTCTGTTTACCCGTCGGGATGAACTAGCTCTATTACTAAGGTCATAACGGACGTCCATGAAAAATATCGTTCAAAAACATGTCGAAATTCCGATCACCAAAAATCCATGAATTATAATACACGAAAATTGGCAAAATGGGGGTTTACCTGCTCTGGGCTCTTTTGAACTTGAAAATGAGCAGATTTGCCCATCGTGACCAACTGGCTCTATTACTAAGGTTTTAACGGACATCCATGAAATTTTTTGATCAAAAACACGTTGATTTTCCAAACCATCAAAAATCCATGGTCTATAGCACATGAAAATTGACAAAATAAGGGTTTACCGGCTCTGGTGCTTGTTTGCACTTGAAAATGGGTCGATTTTTCCTTTAGGACCAACTGACTCCATTTCTAAGGTCTTAATGGACGTCCATGAAAATTTTTGGCCAAAAATACGTCGTATTGCAGATCACCAAAAATCAATGGACTATAACACTCGAAAGTCGACAAAATGGGGTTCACTTGCTTTAGGGCTCGTTTGAATTTTTGCAGATCACCAAAAATTCATTGACTATAACACTCGAAAATCAACTAGTTTCATTACTATGGTCTTAACAGACGTTCATGAAACATTTCAACCAAAAACACGTCAGAATTCTGTATCACAAAAAATGCATGGAGATATCAGAGGAAAATTGACAAAATAGGGGTTTGCCCGTCGAGACCAACTGACTCAATTATTCGGGTATTAACGGACGTCCATGAAATATTTCGGCCAAAACAATTCAAAATTTCAAATCACCAATAATCTTTTAACGATAACACATGAAAATCGACAAAATGGGGTTTCCCTACTCTGGGGCTTGTTTGAACTTAAAAATGTGTTGGTTTCCCCATCAGGACCAACTGGATCCATTACTAAAGTCTTAATGTACATCCATGAAAAATTTCTGCCAAAAACGCATCGAAATTCAGGATCACAAAAACTCCATGGACAAGAGCACAAAAATCGGCAAAATGGGGGTTTACCTCCTGTGGGCTCGTTAGAACTTGAAAATGGGTCAGTTTGCCCGTCGGGACCAACTGGCTCCATTACTAAGGTCTTAACGGACGTCCATGAAATATTTCGGCCAAAAAACACAGGAATTCAGGATTACCAAATATCCATGGATTATAACACACGAAAATTGGCAAAAATGAGGGTTTACCTGCTTTGGGGTCATTTGAACTTGAAAATGGGTCAATTTTCCCATCAGAACCAACTGGCTCCATTACTAAGGTCTTAACAGACGTCCATGAAAAAATTTGGCCAAAAACATGCCAGAATTCTGGATCACCAAAAATCCATTGACTATAGCACATAAAAATCGATAAAATGGGGGATTACCTGCTCTAAGGCTCATTTGAACTTGAAAATGGGTTATTATTCCCGTCGGGACCAACTAGCTCCATTACTAAGGTCTTAACGGACGTCCATGAAATATGTCGCTCAAAAACACGCTGAAATTCCTGATCACCAAAAACTCATGGACTATAGTACACGAAAATAGGCAAAAATTGAGGTTTACCTGCTCTAGGGCTCGTTTGAACTTTAAAATGGATCAGTATGCCCATCGGTACCAATTGGATCCATTACTAAGGTCTCAATAGACGTTAATGGAAAATTTTGGCCAAAAATAAGTAGGAAATCCAGATCTCCAAAAATCCATGGACTGGAGCATATGAAAATCAACAAAATACGGGTTTACCTGCTTTGGGGCTCGTTTGAACTTTAAAATGGGCCAATTTGCCTATCGCGACCAACTGGTTCCATACATATGGTCTTAATGGACGCCAATGGAATATTTTGGCCAAAAACACGCCGGAATTAGGGATCACCAAAAATTCATGGGCTATAGCACATGAAAATTGACAATATGGGGGTTTACTTTCTCTAGGGCTCATTTGAACTTGAAAATGGGTCGGCTTCCCCATCGTGACCAACTGGCTCCATTGCTAAGATCTTATCGGATGTCCATAAAAATTTTTGGCCAAAAATACTTCAGAATTTCGGATAAATAAAAATCCATTGACTATAGCAACGGAAATTGGAAAATTTGGGGTTTACCTGCTCTGAGGATTGTTTTAACGTAAAAATGGGCCGATTTCCCCGTCGCGAACAATTGGCTTCATTACTAAGGTCTTTATGGACGTACATGAAAAATATCGACCAAAAACACGTCGTAATTTTGGATTAAAAAAATGTGGACTATAGCTCACGAATATCGGCAAAATGGGGGTTTACCTGCTCCAGGCTTGTTTGAACTTGAAAATGGGCCGATTTTCCCATCGGGACAAACTGGATCCAGTACTAAGGTCTTAACGAATGTCCATGAAAAATTTCAGCCAAAACACATGCTGAAATTTCATATCACCAAAATTCCATTGCCTATAACACGCAAAAATCAGAAAAATGGGGGTTTACCTGCTCTGGGATCGTTTGAACTTGAAAATAGGCCAGTTTACTTGTCGCGACCAACTGGCTCCATTACTAAGTTTTTAACGGACGTCCATGAATAATTTAGGCCAAAAACACGTCGAAATACGGGATCACCAAAAATCCATGGACTATAGCACACAAAAATCGGTAAAATGGATGGGGGATTACGTGCACTGGGTTCATTTGAACTTAAAAATGAGTCGATTTACGCGTCGTGACAAACTGGTTCCATTACTAAGGTCTTAGCGGACGTTCATGAAAAATTTCAGCCAAAAACACGCTGAAATTTTGGATCACCAAAAATCAATGAACTATAGCACACGAAAATCGGTAAAATATGGTTTACCTGCTTTGGGGCTCATTTGAACTTGAAAATGGACCGATTTGCCCGTTTGTGCTAATTATTTCCATTATTGTGGTCATAACGGACGTTTTAAAAAAATTTCAGCCAAAAACACACTGAATTTTAGGATCACAAAAAATCCATGGACTATAGCACACGAATATTGGCAAAATAGGCTTTTACCTACTATGGGGTTCGTTTGAACTTGAAAATTGGCCGGTTTGATCGTCAGAACCAACTGGCTCCATTACTAAGGTCTTAACGGACGTCCATGAATTTTTCGACTAAATATACGATGGAAATCTGGATCACCAAAAATCAATGGACTATAGCACACGAAAATCGGTAAAATAGGAGTTTTCCTGCTCTAGGGCTCGTATAAACTTAAAAATGGGCCGGTTTACCCGTTAGAACCAACTGGCCCTATTACTAAGGTCTTAACGGACGTCGATGAAAAAATTTCGGTAAAAAACACGGTAGAATTCTGAATTTCCAAAAATCCATGGACTATAACAAATGAAAATCGCCAAAATGGGGGTTTACCTGCTCTGGGATCGTTTGAACTATAAATGGGTCGGTTTTCACGTTGTGACCAACTGACTCTATTACTAAGATCTTAACGGACGTCCATGATAAGATCCGGCAAAAATCAAATTTTATTTCGGATCACCAAAAATCCTTGGACTATATAGCACATAAAAATTGGCAAAATCTGGGTTTACCTGCTCTGGGCTCATTTCATCTTGAAAATGGGCAAGTCTACCCGTGGGGACCAACTAGCTTCATTACTAAGGTCTTAACGGATGTCCATGAAAAATTTCGGCCAAAAACACGGCGAAATTTCAAATCCAGAAAAAACCATGGACTATAGCGCACGAAATCGGTAAATTAGGGGTTTACTTGCTCTGGGCACGTTAGAACTTTAAAATAGGACAATTTTCCCGTCGATACCAACTGGCTCCATTACTAAGTTTTTAACGAACGTCCATGAATAATTTCGTCCAAAAACACGTCAGAATTTCGGATCACCAAAATTCCATGGACTATAGCACAGGAAAATCGGCAAAATGGGGGTTTACTTGCTCTGGGCTCGTTTGAACTTGAAAATGTACCAATTTGACAGTCGAGACCAACTGACTCAATTACTAAGGTATTAATAGACGTCCATGATAAATTTCATCTAAAAAACACATCGAAATTCCAAATCACGAAAACTCCATGGACTATAGCACATGAAAATCGACAAAATGGGGGTTTACTTGCTCTGAGCTAGTTAGAACTTGAAAATGGGCCGGTTTGTCCGTCTGAATCTAATGACTCCATTACTAAGGTCTTATTAAATGTCCATAAAAAATTTCAGTCTAAATCACGTATTCTGAATCACCAAAAATCTATGGACTATAGCACACAAAATTAGGCAAAATGGGGGTTTACCTACTCTGGGCTTGTTAGAACTTAAAATAGGCCGGTTTACCCGTCGGGACCAACTGACTCAATTACTAAGGTCTTATCGAATGTCCATAAAATATTTTGACAAAAAACGCACCAAAATTTTGGATCAACAAAAATACATGGACTATAGCACATAAAATTGGTAAAATAGAGGTTTACCTACTCTGGGTTCGTTTGAACTTGAAAATGGGCTGGTTTACTCGTCGGTTCCAACTTACTCCATTACTAAGGTCTTAACGAACGTCTATGAAAAATTTCGGCAAAAAACACACCGGAATTTCCGATCACCAAAAATACATGGACTATAACACATGAAAATCGACAAAATGGGGGTTTACCTGCTATGGCTTCGTTTGAACTGAAAATAGGACAGTTTACCCATGGAAACCAACTGGATTCATTACTAAGGTCTTAACAGACGTCCATGAAAAATTTCAGCCAAAAACACGCTGGAATTCAGGATCACCAAAAATCCATGAAATATAGAATACGAAAATTGGCAAAATAGGAGTTTACCTACTATGGGGCTCGTTTGAATTTGAAAATTGATCGATTTGTTGGTTAGAACCCACTGGCTCTATTACCAAGGTCTTAACGGACGTTCATGAAATTTTTCGACCAAATATACGCTGGAAATCAGGATCACAAAAAATCCATGGTATATAACATACAAAAATCGACAAAATATGGGTTTACCTGCTCTAGGGCTCATTTGAACTTGAAAATGGGCCGGTTTTCTCGTCAGAACCAACTGGCCCCATTACTACGGTCTTAACAGACGTTCATGAAAAATTTCGGCCAAAAAACACGCTAGAATTCTGAATTTCCAATAATCCATTTACTATAACAAATGAAAATCATCAAAATGGGGGTTTATCGGCTCTTGGATCGTTTGAACTATAAAATGGGCCGGTTTTCCCGTCGGGACCAACTAGCTCCATTATTAAGGTCTTAACGAACGTCCATGATAAGATTCGACAAAAGTCAAGTTGTATTTTGGATCACCAAAAATCCTTGGACTATAGCACACAAAAATCGGCAAAAATGTGGGTTTACCTGCTTTTCGCTCGTTTGAACTGTAAAATGGGCTGGTTTACCCATGGGGACCAACTGGCTCCATTACTAAGGTCTTAACGGATGTCTATGAAAAATTTCGGCTGAAAACACGCCGAAACTTTGAATCAATAAAATTCCATGGACTATAGCGCACGAAAATCAACAAATGGGGGTTTACCTACTCTAGGGCACGTTAGAACTTGAAAATGGGACAATTTTCCCATCGATACCAACTGGTTCCATTACTAAGTTCTAAACGGACGTCCATGAATAATTTCGGCCAAAAATACGTTGGTGGATCACCAAAAATTCATAGACTATAGCATATGAAAATCAGCAAAATAGGGGTTTACCTGCTCTAAGCTCGTTTGAACTTGAAAATGGGCCGATTTTTCCGTCAGGACCGAGTGACTCCATTAATAAGGTCTTATCGGATGTCTATAAAAAATTTCGACCAAAAACACGTCGTATTCTGGATCACAAAAAATCTATGGATTATAGCACTAGAAAATTGGCTAAATGGGGGTCTACCTGCTCTGGGCTTGTTAGAACTTAAAAATAGGCCGGTTTCGTCGTCGGGACCAACTGACTCAATTACTAAGATCTTATCGGATGTCCGTGAAACATTTCGGCCAAAAACACGCCGGAATTTTGGATCAACAAAAATCCATGGACTATATCACATAAAAATCGGCTAAATGGGGGTCTACCTGCTCTAGGCTTGTTAGAATTTAAAAATAGGCCGGTTTACCCGTCGGGACCAACTGGCTCAATTACTAAGGTCTTATCGAATGTCCATGAAACATTTCGGCCAAAAACACGCTGAAATTTTGGATCAACAAAAATTCATGGACTATATCACATAAAAATCGGCAAAATGGGGGTTTACCTGCTCTGGGCTCGTTTGAAGTTGAAAATGAGCCGGTTTGCCCGTCGTATCCAACTTGCTCCATTACTAAGGTATTAACGGACGACCATGAAAATTTCGGCCAACAACACATGGAAATACGGATCACCAAAAATACATGGACTGTAATACATGAAAATCGGTAAAATGGGGGTTTACCTACTCTAAGCTCGTTTGAACTTCAAATAGGCCGGTTTGTCCGTCCGAACCGAGTTAATTCATTACTAAGGTCTTTTCGGATGTCCATAAAAAATTTCGGTCAAAAACACGTTGTATTCTGGATCACCAAAAATCTAAGGACTATAGCATCCGAAAATTGGCTAAATGGGGGTTAACCAACTCTGGGGTTGTTAGAATTTAAAAATAGGTCAATTTACCCCTCGGGACCAATTGGCTCAATTACTAAGGTCTTATCGGATGTCTATGAAATATTTCTGCCAAAAACACGCTGAACTTTTGGATCAACAAAAATCCATGGACTATAGCACACAAAAATTAGCAAAATGGGGGTTTACATGCTATGGGCACGTTTGAACTTGAAAATGGACCGATTTGCCTGTCGGGTCCAATTAACTCCATTACTAAGTCTTAACGAACGTCCATGAAAAACTTCGGCTAAAAACACATCGGAATTACGGATCACCAAAAATACATGAACTATAGCACGTGAAAGTTGGCAAAATGAGGGTTTACCTGCTTTAGGGCTCATTTGAACTGAAAATGGGACGATTTGCCTATGGGGACCAACTGGATCCATTACTAAGGTCTTAACGGACGTTCACGAAAAATCTTAGCAAAAAACATGCCGAAATTTTGGATCACCAAAAATCCAAGGATTATAGCACACGAAAATCTGTAAAAAAGGGGTTTACTTACTCTGGCTTGTTTGAACTTGAAAATGAGCCGGTTTGCTCGTCAGAAGCATCTGGCTCCACTAGTAAGGTCTTAACAGACATCCATGAAAATTTTCGACCAAAAACACGTTGGAATTTTTTTCACCAAAAATCCAAGGACTATTATAGCAAACGAAAATCGAGAAAAAATAGGGGTTTTCCTGCTCTAAGGCTTGTTTGAACTTGAAAATGGGCCGATTTGCCCATCAGAACCAACTGGCCCCATTACTAAGGTCTTAACGGACGTCCACGAAATTCTGGATCACCAAATATCCATGAACTATAGCACATGAAAATCAGCAAAATGTTTACCTGCTTTGGGGCTCATTTGAACTTAAAAGTGGGCCGATTTGCCTGTCGGGGTCAATTGTTTCCATTACTAAGGTCTTAACAGACGTCCTTAAAAAAATTCTGCCAAAAACACGTCGAAATTTCGGATCACCAAAAATCCATGGACTATAGCACACGAAAATCGGCAAAAGGGTTTTACCTGCTCTAGGGCTCGTTTGAACTTAAAAATGGGCCGATTTTCCTGTTGGGACCATCTGGCTCTATTACTGTGGTCTTAATGGACATCCATGAAAAAATTTGACAAAAAACACGTCGGAATTCTGGATCACCAAAAATCCATTGACTATAGCACACGAAAATCGGTAAAATGGGGTTTACTTGCTCTGGGGCTCATTTGAACTTAAAAATAGGATGGTTTGCCCATCAGGACCAACTGACTCCATTACTAAGGTCTTATTGGACGTCCATGAAACTCAATTCGAAATAAAATCATCACTTACAATGTTAATTCAGGAACATAAGTTGATTGAAAATATTTTTATAGTGTTTGATACTGAAGAAATATTCAAAGTTGCTATAGAAACTGAGCGCATATATATATATATATATATATATATATATATATATATATCACCCACATGTACCTTTCCCGGATAATACCTCGCCACATCATAATACCAACAATAACAAATCAAATTTTTATCAACCTAAGTTTGACCATATCTAACCATACATTCTGCCATCTAGATTTCATGTCTGAAGGCCTATGCATGCAAATTCCTGACAATCTACAAGATATTATGCAATTGGAAACAGGTCTAACTACTCAGTTAAGAAAACCTAACCTACATGGGCGCGAAGCAACTTCTGAAGACTTTGAATGAAAGCTTTTGACTCCTCGTGGCGAATATTGACGAACGCTGGTCGGAAATCATTAAGTCTCACCCTTCCTTGCATGAAAATTCTTCTCCTCCATTGCTCTCGATCTTAAAGTGGCTTAGGAGAATTATTAGAGTAACCCTCTCTCATTTTGTTCAGGAAAAAGTGGGAACAAAAATAAAAGATATTGTTTTATCTAGGGTTTGATTTCGTCAGCTCCATTATAGTTCGAGGACGAAACTAATAATTTGTGTAAAATTCAGATGTGTTTTTAATATTTCTCTACATGATATGAGGTAAAGTTGATTGACTTTATTTTTTTCGTTTCAAAAAGATTTGTTATGATTTTGTGACAAAATTAAATGATTTTTGTTGCTATAAAAATAGTTTAATTAATGACTTCTCTGTGAAATTAATTGTTGTGTTAGAATTTTTTTTATGGACTTTGATGCCATAAAACCAAAATTAAGTGACCATAAAATCAACCCAAAATTGTCAAGAAAGTAGTCTACTTTAATAACAAAATTAAATTAATGTAATCTTGTTCGTTTAGCATTAAATTACTCAATTCTTTTTTTTCTCCTTTATAAATTAAAAAACTCATAAAGTGAGGAAACCAACTTTATTTTTACTCTTAAAATGGCTTATTACGCTAACACCAAAGTTCAATTTTTATTACTAATCTCATTTCAACATTGTGATGATGACAAATGCTTCATTTGTCAATCCAGCAATTCGTGAATTTTTTAAGAGTAACCTCCCTATGCATTCTCCTCTAATTATTTAAAACTATATTTAGTTACCGTAGAATTAAATGGGTCTAAATATAAGTATTGCCATGTGACCATATATTTAATTAATTCTTGATTAATTAACATTATTTAATAATAATTTATATTGTTTATTTAAAATTTTGTGTAACTACGGTAGAATTAATTGGGTCTAATAAATGGGTCTAATTGTAAATATTGACATGTGTCTATATTATTTTATTAATTATTTAAAATTAGTTAAATTTTAAAATTTTAAAAATTTGTGGTGTTGACATGTATCGTTCTAATTCTAACTATTGACATGTGTCTATATTTATTTAATTATTGATTATTTAAAATTCTGAAAATTTGTGGTGTTAACATGTGTCATTTTTTCTTCTCCTTTTATATATAGATAGATTAAATGCAAATAAATTAGTAAGGCCTAAGTATTACAAATGTAAAAACTATTTTCTATTACCAAACAAATAGTCAATATTCAACTTTGAATGAATATTACAAAAAGGTCAATAAAGTAGTCAACTTTAATAACAAAATCAGATTTAATGTAATCTTGTTAGTTTAGCATTGAAATTACTCTTTTCTCTTTTTTTATAAATTGAAAATTGATATATTCAATTCTAAATCTGTATATATCATCTATATAAAGTGAGGAAGCCAACTTTATTTTTACTCTGAAAATGGCTTATTACCCTTGCACCAAATTTCAACTTTCATTACTTATTTTCTTTGTCATCAACCTTGTGATGATGACAAATGCTTCTGTTTTCAATCCAACTATTAATGAAATTTTTATCAATAATATCTCTCGAAGTTCTCCTCCACTCGATGTTCATTGTTTGTCTAGAGATGATGATCTTGGAGTCCATACACTTGAACCGGGTGACAAATATGATTTCTCATTTCATGAGAATTTCTTGAGCACCACTCATTTTTATTGCAAATTAAAGTGGGGTCGAAATTCTTCTATTTTTGATGTTTATTATAAGAAACAGAGTCTTTGTTACTATAAATTTTTTAAGGTGACAGATCTTTATTGTACTTGGTCGGTGCAGGATTATGCTATATATCTTGCTCTGGTTAAGAATCCTTCACCTAGCGACTTTAAATTTGCCTATACTTGGTAGATGCATGATCCTGTTGTATCTCTTGGAGAATCCTTCACCCAATGACTTTAAATTCGTCTATACTTGGGTGTAAACATTAGAGATCTATTACAAATCAATTTCAATGTTTCTATGAATTAAAAATAACTTTTCTTATCCAGGTTTTTATCATCAAGAAAAACACATTCATGTTTTCTCTCTCTTTATCAGTTTAAGATGAACTTATATGGTTATTTAATGTGAGATTGACCTTAGAACTCACTATTTTTCCATTGGAATTTTGTGGTACTTGGTTGGTATAGGACTATGCTATATATCTTGCTCGTGTTAAGAATCATTCACCTGGTAACTTCATATTTGCCTATACTTGGGCGATGAATGATTTCGTTGTATTTCTCAAAGAATTCTTCACCTAGTGACTTCAAATGTGTCTATATGTGGGTGTAAACATTAGAGATCTATTACAAATCAATTTCGATGTCTCTATAAATTAGAAGTACTTTTTGTTATACATGTTTTTGTTGTCAAGAGTGACATGTTCGTTTGAGACAAACTTATATAGTTATTTAATGCGAGATGGACCATGCTGAAAAGACAATATTTTTTCAATAAAGTCAAATTCCTTAATTTTCACATGTTATCTAGGCACAAATCTTTAAGGTTTCTAAAAATATCTTTTTCATATTTAAAAACTCCATAAAGAAGTATTATAAATTACAATAATAAATATAATAAATAATTTTAAATATTTACAGGGATATAAAATAATTATGATCGAAGAGAATTTATTTGACTATCAAAATTTAAAATTGGGCTAAATGGAGAGTAGAAATGATTTTTAAAAACAGGTGAATGACACTCTTTTTGGCCAATAATGTTGAATATTCCCAAAAAATTGGGTTGGTTCACTCAACTTCACTTTATAATGTTTGTTAAGAATTCTTTACTCAACTTTCCCAAGTATCATAAAGTCACCTATTTTGTTATACTTGAGCAAATTTTTTTTATTAATTTTGTGTTTAGAAAATATTCTAATGATTTTGATGCAATAAAACAAAATTTTAGTGACAAGTAGTCAACCTTAATAGTTAATAACAAAATCAGATTAGAATTCTTCCCTTTTCTGTATAATAAAAAAAGGTAAAAAGTAATCAACTTAATAATAAAATCAGATTAAAATTCTTTCCCTTTTTGTATAAAAGGCAAAAAGTAGTCAACTTTAATAACAGAATCAGATTAAAATTCTTTCCTCTTCTGTATAAAAAGTAAACTCATAAGTTAATGACAAATTTGTATATCATATACTCTCTCCGTTTTAAAAAGAGTGACCTAGCTTGACTTAGCACGGAGTTTAAGAAAATAAAGAAGATTTTTGAATCTTGTGTTCCTAAATTAAAGTTATGTCAAATATACAAAATTGACCTTTAATCTTGGGGTCTTAAATATGCCACGTGGAAACCTAAAATTAAAATGTTACCAAAAAAAGAAAGAGATCATTTTTTTAAAAATAGACTAAAAAGGAAAGAAGATCATTCTTTTTTAAACAGAGGGAGAGGGAGTATATAAAGTGAGGAAGCTAACTTTATGTTTTACTCATAAAATGGATTATTATCCTTGCACCAAATTAATTAGTTCAACTTTCATTACTTATTTTATTTGTCATCAACATTGTGATGATGACAAATGCTTCATTTTGGAATCCAGCAATTACTGAAACTTTTATCAGTGCCATCTCTCAAAGTACTCCTCTAGTCGATGTTTATTGTCAATCTAGAGATGATGATCTTGGAGTTCGTACACTTAAACCAGGAGACAAATTTGATTTCTCATTCCATCGGAATTTCTTGGGTACTACTCATTTTTATTGTAATTTTACATGGGGTGCCAATACTACTACTTTTGATGTTTATTATAAACATGAGAGTCCTTGTAAGTGCTGGAAAACTATATGCACAGCGGAAGCATACCAAAATCATACAACTTACATGAATAATAGACAACACATTGTTTATACTAGAACAAGTACAATCATGTTAGGGCATATAAACTTTCTGAATTTAATTTCAGAATTACCTCTTGAAGCGTGAGCCAATACCTTCAAGTGAATCCACAAGCTAGTTGACAAGCTAGAAACTTCAAGCAAATTCATAAGCTAGTCCACAAACTAGACCACAGTTCTACGGTCTTCTACAGTGATCCCAAGTTCACTTCCGAACCCTCTCAATACTTGGGTGGACAAGTATTTTATGGAAAAAATTATCTTTTTCAAGGGTTAGAAGAATCCCTATTTATAGAGATTTCTTCTTAGTCCAAGTAAAAGGAATACCATGTCTTTCCTTAGAATAGAAAGACATGTACATCTCCCTTTCCTTAGAAAAGAAAAAGTCATGTCCTTCTTCCTTTCCTTAGAATAGAAAAAGTGATATACTTCTCCCTTGCCTTAGAACATAGAAAGATACATACTTCTCCCTTTCCTTAGAATAGAGAAAGACACATACTTCTCTTTTTTCCTTTTACAATAAATTCTGAGTTCTAGAAAAATATGGGCACGGTAGGGACCACATAATTAATTACCGAGGCTTCCTATTATGAAAATAATTCCAAATAATTAATTTGAATTATTCTTACCATAATAAATTACAAATCATTCCACTAGAAATTCGTAATTGCACTCCTCTATTTATATTTTGAAATTCCCCATGTTAAGATTACAGATACTAATCAATAAATTAAATTACTAACGAACTTAATTCAATGATCAATTTCCTTTAGAGCATTGCTTAACTTATTTCATGTGTCGGATTCTTAAATCCACTTGCAAGGTTTGACACGATGAAAACTTTTAAGCTTCTCAAAAAGGCATATCATCTCTATACCGAGACATGGATTCCATCAACTAACTTATTATTTCACCAATATATATTATCATCATCCAATCTACCAGGAATATTGACCCATCTTAGAATCTCACCGTTTAATAAATCAAAACAATGATTAACATATATAGATCATAATAGTTATATCAGGATTAAGAATATAAGTACATTTAATAGTTTAGAGAATATGCTTTTGTCAGTCAGTCTAAAGCAGCTATCTCTACTTGGTCCGGTTCAATACATACAAAATGCACTAGCACAAGAAGTTGGAACTATATCATTCCCATAATTAAGATAAACTACATATAATCTTGTGTTACAATCGTCCCGATGGCATGTCCAATTTCCATCTTAGATTGTGAACAAAAAAAAACTTTATACTTATAAGAACCGATGATTTAATTCTCTGTGTATAAGCTTAAACTCTATACACTAAATCATCTACTATATAAGTAAACAAGCACCATAAACGAATATATGATCTATTAAAATAAATAAATAATTATTCTATAATAAATATTATATCTAAACACGTGGTTAATAGTATATATCCCAACAATCTCCCACTTAGACTTTTAACTATCACGATTGTTAGAATGTACTATATCTAAATGCATGGTTAATAGTATATACCCTAACAATCTCCCACTAAGATATTTAATCTTGAAAATTATTAGAATATTATTTTTAAACACATGATTAATAGTATATATCCTAACAGTAAGTATACCGGTGTAATTGCGACAGATCTTTATTGTACTTGGTTGATTGAGGATTATGCTATTTATCTTGCTCGTACTCATAATCCTTCACCTCAGGACTTCGTATTTGCCAATACTTGGGTGTAGATATTAGAGATTTATTACAAATAAATTTCAATGACTCTATAAATAAAAAAGTAATTTTTAATACATGTTTTTCTTGTCAAGAAAGACTCTCTCTCTCTCTCGCTATCAATTTGAGACGAACTTATATTGTCATTTAATGTGAGATTGAACCTACTAAGAAAATCACTATTTTCTCGTTAGAAATTTTTTTATATATGTTTTGACATCTAATGCAGTACTACTATATCTCAAATTTATGCGTAACAATTTATATTTTAATAAAGTTAAATTCCTTAATTTTTCACATGTTAATTTCGACATAATGTCTAAGAAAATTAAAATAAAATTTCCATATTTAAAAACTTCCTAAAGAAGTATTTTAAATTACAATAATTAAGTATATGAAATAATTGTGATAAAAGAAGAATTTATTGGATTCGCAAAATTCAAAACCTAGTATATAAATTGAGATGGAGACAATAAAAATTATTCAAAGAAAAAGTCTCTTTAGACAATAATGTTGATTATTCTCATAAAATTGGGTTGAGTTTGCTAATTTTAATGATTTTATCATTTGGCATGACCAGTTAGGCCATCTTGATTTTAATATGATGCGCAAAATAATTGAGAATTCACAGGGACACACCTTAAAGAGTCCAAATATCCTCTAGTCATAGAAATTCTTTTGTGCTGCTTGTTCTCAAGAAAAGTTGATCATTAAACCATCAACAATCATGGTTGGAATTGAATTCCCTACGTTTCTAGAACGTATACAGGGTGATATATATGGCTCAATCATCCTGCATGTGGACCTTTTAAATATTATATGATCTTGATAGATTCTTCTACAAGATGGTCACAGTGTGCAAATTATCAAAGGAATTCTTGTGTTGCTTGTTCTCAAGGAAAGTTGATCATTAAACCATCAACAACCAAGGTTGGAATTGAATCCCCTACGTTTCTAGAACGTATACGGTGATATATGTGGGTCAATCATCCTGCATGTTGACCTTTATGATCTTGATAGATGCTTCAACAAGATGGTCACATGTGTGCAGTACATTGAAAACTCGCAACATGGCTTTTGCGCGATTGTTGACTCAAAAAATAAGATTAAAATCACAATTTCTAAACTATGCAATAAAGACAATCCATCTAGATGATGCTGGTGAGTTTACATCTAAGACATTTAATGTTTATTTTATGTCTACTGGAGTAACAACTGAACATCTGGTTGCTCATGTTCATACTTAGAACGGTCTAGCAGAATCATTGATTAAACAACTGAAATCGATAGCTAGACCATTGATAATGAGAACAAAGTTGTCTGTGTCTATGTGAGGGCATGCTATTTTGCATGCAGCAACACTTGTGCTCATAAGGCCAACCAATTATCATGAATTCTCCCTATTATAGTTGGCCTTTGGTTAAAAGCCAAATATTTTTCATCTTGGAATTTTTGGATGTGCAGTATATGTTACGATTGCTCCACCACAAGACACAAAGATGGGCCCCCAAAGAAGGTTGGGGATATATGTTGGGTATGAATCTCCTTCAATCATAAAATATTTGGAGCCTATGATTGGAGATTTATTTAAGGCAAGATTTGTTGATTGTCATTTTGATGAATCAATATATCCAACGTTATGGGAGAACAAAAGCAGTTGAAAAAAGAGATAGGTAGAAATTTATCTTCATTATCTCATCTGGATCCTCGAAAATCAATGTGAGAAAAAAGTTCAAAAAATAATTTATTTACAGAATATTGCAACTGTCAGATGTTTTATACTAATCTTCCAATAATTACTAGATTGCATATCCAGCTGCTAATGCTCCAGTTCGAGTTGATGTCCCGACGGGACAAATTGTTAAGGCAAATGAATCTAGACCACATTGGAAGCATGGTAGACCAATGGGTTCCAAGGATAAAAATCCCCGAAAGAGAAAATGAATAAATGATCAAGATAATCATGAGGTGAAATAATTTTTTCAAGAAGGAATCCGAGTCATAACACATGATGAAACTTCCGAGGAGGTTTAAATTTCTGAAAATAATGAGAATAAAAAAATTTCAATGAACTATGTCTCGATGAGAAAGAGGTGGAACCGAAATAATGTTGTGATTGACAACATGTTTGCATATAATGTTGTTGTTGAAATAAAGCAACAAGATGAAGGTTTTGAGCCAAAATTTTTCGACGAATGTAGACAAAAAAATGATTGGCCAAAATGGAAGAACGTAATTCAAGCAGAGTTGGCTTCACTAGAAAAATATGAAGTTTTTGGATAATCTGAACACCTAAAGGTATCAAGTCAGTGGAGTACAAATGGATTTTTGTGCGAAAAAGAAATGAAAAAGGTGAAGTCAGAAAATATAAAGTCTGACTTGTTGCTCAAGGTTTTTCTCAAAGGCCTGACATTAATTACATAGAGACATTTTCATGTGGTGGATACAATCGCCTTCAGATATCTAATAAATTTGGCAGTTCATGAAAAAGTTGAAATGTGCCTAATGGACGTTGTCACAGCCTATCTATATGGCTCATTGGATCACGACAGTTTTATGAAAATTCTGAAGCATTCAAGATGCCTGCAGCATACAAAGATTCAAGAGAAATTTGTTCAATAAAGCTTCAGAAATCTTTATATGGATTGAAACAGGGAGGATGTGGTACAATCGTGTGATTGAATATTTGCTAAAGAAAAGGTACCAAAATGACCCAATTTGCTGAATTTGTAGTAATAGTCGTGTATGTTGATGACTTGAACATCATTGGCACTTGTAAAGAGCTTTTGGGAGTTGTTGAGTGTTTGAAAAGGGAATTTGAAATGAAAGATCTTGGCAAAATAAAATTTTGTCTTGGCCTGCAGATTGAGAATTTTCCAAATGGAATACTTGTCCATCAATTGACATACACATAAAAAGATTTTAAAGTGATTTTACATATATAAATCACATCCATTGAGTACCCCAATAATGGTAAGATCGTTTGACGTCAATACAGATCCATTTCGACCTTAAGAGAAAGATGGAAATCCTCTTGGTGATGAAACTCCATATCTTAATGTAATCGGGGCACTAATGTACCTTGCTAATAAAACTCGACCAGATCTATTTTTCAGTGAGTGTACTGGCTAGATTCAGTTCCTCCCCAACGAAGAGGTATTAGAATGGTGTTAAACACATATATAGATATCTTCAGGGGCCATAAACATGGGTTTATTCTATTCTGATGAATAATCGATTATGCAGATGCAGGATATTTATCTAATCCGCAAAAAATTCGGTCTCAAACATGCTATTTGTTTACATATGGAGGCACAACAATATCTTGGCGGTCAATGAAGCAAACGTTAGAAGCCACTTATTCAAATCATGCAGAAATAATTGTCATCCATGAAGCAAGTCGAGAGTGCATCTAGTTGAGATCAATGACCCACCATATTCAGGAAATGTGTGATTTTTTTAATAAAAAAGTGTAACACCCCAGAAAAAAAAATTCGAACTAAGACTTAAACCGTTCTTAGGGAGTGAGATTTTACCAAGCAATTAAAAATTTCTTAAGTATTAAGGTCAGGTCACTAGATGTAGCACCTTGAGTTCCAAAAAGAATTAAATTGGAAATAGCAAAATCTAAAATTTTGCAAATTAAGCTAAGTATGAGTTTTGGGTTGACTTCAAACGATCATAACTCCTAGTTCAGGATGATTTAGGTGTGCTACCAGATACCGTAGGAAATACCTTTCAATTATCTTTCCAACGCCGCCAATTTTGCTAAGTTTTGAGGTCGGATGAGTGAGATATGGCCTTTTGAAGTTAGGTTGTCCAATCAAGGAAAGTTAGCCCAAAATAGTAAGGGGTATTTTGGTCTTTTCCTTACCCAAACAGACTTGATTCATTTTTAGTAATATTTTAGAGGTCTAATCTGATTAGGTTCTTTTTATAATCCTAGTTTACGCCTAGGGTTTTAGTTGAGAGTTCAAGAAGAGAAAAGAAGAGAAAAGAGTAAATCAAGCGTTGTCGAGATTCATGCATGTTGTTGCGGATTTTCGCCATGGGTTTGATCCCTAAGAGGTATGTAAGCTTCCATAGTGTTGGGTTTGTTCACCCACATGCCAAACCTGTTATTTTCAGTACAAATTTCATTCTTGAAGTTGAAAGATTTGAATTCTTGATGAGTTCTTGATAGTATAGGTGTTCTTGAAGTTCATTCTAACTCTTATTGTGTTGGGTTTTGGATGATTTCTTGAGATCAAAGTGAGTGTTTTAAGGGATGTATTGAGTAGATTAGAGTGTACTTAGGTTAAGTAATTGATTCTAAGTGATTGGGGAAGAAATCGTTCGATTCCAGGCGAGATAGGATGAGAAAACGAGCAAATAAGTTCGTCAAATTTTCTGGGTTAGGGGCTGGCGCGATGCGCCTGCCAGAGCACCCCAAACCCACCTTTGAAGTTCAGACGCTGGCTCCCCACACCACCCATAGCGTCAGGGTCGCCTGCCCCATCCAGTTTGTCGTTGGTTGCCCCGTTTGAGTTCGTTTAAAGTGCACGTCACTCCTTTTCGATTCTAACTACTCTAAGCTACTTCTAAACACCTAAAATCATTCCTAACATGATCATAACCTTGAATTCATAAATCAAATTCAAGGTAGAGTTGAGAGTCAAGTTTGAGAGTTGTTTTAAACCTTTTTGATTAATCCCTTAGAGTCTTTTTGAGAAGTCTTCTACAATTACTAGTAACTTGTTTCAAGACTCGAACAAGTGAGTATGAGGATGAGGAGAATGTATTCATGAATCTACTTTGTCATCATGAGATCCTTTATATCGTGAACCAAAACTCTTGAATTCATAATTCACATTCAAGAGAGAGTTAAGAGTAAAGTTCAAGTAAGCCTTTGAGTTCAATTATGAATCATTTGAGATCAACTATCGATTTGAACTAAGTCTTGAGAAATTAAGTAAGAGAATAAGAAGAGTCGTATACATGAGTCCATGTTGTTATGTAGATCATCGAGTCGAGTTGTTTCATGCCCATAATTCCTCATGAACTTCGTAAGTTGAGCATCTTTCAGAAAAGTGGTAACTTCAAGTTTTAAGCCTTTAAGTGTTGAGTTCCTAAGCCCTTTTGAGAAGTATCTTTGAGTTCTTGAGTTAAGAAGTTCATGCTTATAATTTCGCATGAACCCATTGAGTTGAGCATTCTTTAAATGAGTAGTATCATTGAAGTTCTTAGGTTCCAAGTATTGAGTTCTATCTATAGTTATTGAAAACCTTGCATTGAGTCATTCATGCCCCTAATTCGGCATGAACCATATTTTAAGGAGTCTTTTACAAATGTTTTAACTTTGTTTTAAGACTTAAGCTTTTACGTTAAGTAAAGAGTAAGAGTAAAGTCTTTTATAAACATTTTAACTTCGTTATAAGACTGAAAGTTTCAAGTTAAGCAAAGAGTAAAGAGTTGAGTTCATTTATCAAAAGTTATAAGGGAACTAAGTATTCCCTAAGAGTTTATAAATGTTTTTACACATTTGAGCAAGAAAAGGGAACATGATTCCAAGAGAGCCTTTGGGCTAAGCTTTGAGTAATTATCTCAAACTAAAGAAAGAAGTTGCTTTAAAAGCATGAGCTAAAGTATATTTTGGGAGTAGTATTGAGCACCGATGTGGGGATGCGAGTTCATATTAACTCAAGTCTCCATGAAAACCATGTAGCCATCATGGGTATTAACGGGTCATACTTCTTAGATGATCACGTAAGTTAAGCTAGCGGATCCACTAAGTTAAGTAAGGTCTTATACCGATGGCAAGGTATATGATGGTCCTTGGCAGCGCGAGGTAAAGTGTTGTATCATCACTATAGCTCTTAAGTGATGGTTGTTGGTTAGAGAAACTCCCACAAAAGTTATTGTATTTTTATATACGCAGTTATTTGTATTTCTACATACATTTCAGAGTTATGTTGTATCCTTACATACACATAGAGTTGACATTATGTTTTTAAATAACTTTTCTTTATATTGCATTTGCTTTAAAAATTGCTTTTTATTGAAATGAGTCCAATTATGTTGAGTATTTCAAGTTGAGTACCTTAAGTTGAATATCTTGAGTTGATTTGTGCTTCATTGAGTCAAGTATCATATCTTTGAAGTTGAGTATCTAATCCTTGAGTTGGGTATCTTATTCTTAAGTTGAGTTGACTTCAGTGAGTTTGAAAAGAGGTAAGTATGTTTCCTTTTTATCAAGTTCAAGCTTATGTTATGTTTTAGAATTCCCCTTACATGCTCGTACATTTCACGTACTGAGCCATTTGGCCTGCATCTTCTCATGATGCAGACACATGTATTCAGGATCATCAACAGGAGCTTCGTTGATACATCCGAGAGTTCGAGTTAGCTATGGTGAGCCTCCTTGCTTTCGGAGGATTTCATTTACCTTTCAGTTATATCAGTTGTTAGGATGTTGTAGGTCTTGTCCCAACTTCCGTCTTTATCAGTTAGAGGCTTTATAGATGGTTAGTATAGTTGAAAAGTATGTATTATTCATTTATTTTGTTAAATGTTTGAAAGACTAAAGTTGCCTTTTTATGGCAAGTTGTATATATTTTGTTATACAGAGGTTTCTTTGGACTTAAAGTTTGTATTTATTTTTTATGAACTTTTATTTCAGTTTTAAGCTTTTGCATGCTTAAGTTAGTCTTCCGCTTGTAGTCAACCAGGATGTGGGTTCGCTTAGGGACAAGCAATGGTTCTTGAGTGTTGGCCACGTCCAGGATGTAGACTCAGATCATGACAAAAAGAATATACTGACCACAATGTACGAAGATAATGCTATATGTATAGCTCAATTGAAAGGAAGATATTTCAAAGGAGGTCGAACAAAACACATTTCACCAAAAAAAATAAATGCACACATGATCTTCAACAAAATGGTGAGATAGAACTTCAACAGATTCGTTCAAGTGATAATCTTGCCGATTTATTCACTAAGGCATTGCCAACATCAACGTTTGAGAAGTTGAGACACAAGATTGAAATGTGTCGTCTTCGAGATATCAAGTAAAGCTTTCATCAGGGGGAGTAAGATACGCGTTGTACTCTTTTTCTTAATCATGGTTTTGTCCCAAGTTGGATTTTCCTGGTAAGGTTTTTAATGAGACAACATTTAAAGCGTATTATGAGATGTGCACTCTTTTTCCTTCACTAGACTTTTTCCCACTGGATTTTTTCTAGTAAGGTTTTAACGAGGCACATTATCTATGGACATCCAAGGGGAGTGTTATAAATCTATTGTGTTGTCCATTGTATTGTGTGGATTATCCATTAGATTTATCTAACAATTAATTGAATTCATGTATGGGTGCTTCCAAAGTGATAAGTACATTTAGGGATAACTATGTATCTACTAGTTAGATGACTTTTGGGAGTGATATCTCAACACTATAAATAGAAATATCACTCATTATTTGGAAGACACATTTAAATAAGAATTCTCTCCTTCATCCTTATTTTCTTTCTTCTCTTTATTATATTATTCTGAGCTTGATTTCATAATAAGATTAGAATTCTTTCCATAGGTAAAAAGTGATCAACTTTAATAGCAAAGTCAGATTAATTTTTTTCCCTTGTCTGAATAAAAGGCAAAAAGTAGCCAACTTCAATAACAAAATTAAATTAAAATTCTTTCCTTTTGTATTAAAGTTAAAAAGTTCAACTTAAATAGCAAAATCGGATTAAAATTATTTCTTTTTCTGTTTAAAAGGTAAACTCTTAAGTCAATGACAAATTTGTATATCATCTATATAAAGTGAGGAAGCTAACTTTATTTTTTACTCATAAAATGGATTATTATCCTTGCACCAAAGTTCAACTTTCATTACTTATTTTATTTGTCATCAACATTGTGATGATGACAAATGCTTCATTTTGGAATCCAGCAATTACTGAAACTTTTACTAGTGCCATCTCTCAAAGTACTCCTCTACTCGATATTCATTGTCAATCTAAAAATAATGATCTTGGAGTTCGTACACTTAAATCAGGAGACAAATTTGATTTCTCATTTCATCGGAATCTTTTGGACACTACTCATTTTTATTGTAAATTTACATGGGGTGCCAATACTACTACTTTTGATGTTTATTATAAACATAAGAGTCCTTGCAAGTATACTGGTGTAATTGCGACAGATCTTTATTGTATTTGGATGATTGAGGATAATGCTATATATCTTGCTCGTACTAATAATCCGTCACCTCATGACTTCGAATATGTCCGTACTTGGGACTAAATATTAGAGATTTATTACAAATAAATTCCACTGTCTCTATAAATAAGAAGTAATTTTTTTAATACATGTTTTTCTTGTCAAGAAAGACTCTCTCTCTCTCAATTTGAGACGAACTTATAATGTTATTTAATGGGAGATTGAATCTACTAAAAAATCACTATTTTCTCGTTAGAAAATTTTTCGATATATGTTTTGATATCTAATGTAGTACTACTATATCTCAATTTATGTGGATTAATTTATATTTCAATAAAGTTAAATTCCTTAATATTTCACTTGTTAATTTAGACACAAATCTCTAAAAATTTAAAATAAATTTTACATATTTAGAAACTCCGTAAAAAAGTATTTTAAATTATAATAACTAACAATTTTAAATATTTATTGTGCATACGAAATATTTATGATCAAAGAATAATTTGTTTGATTCGCAAAATTCAAAACCTATTATATAAAGGGCAAATCACATAAATATGCTATATTATGAAAATATTTACCATCTATGACAATATAATTTTTCTAACTTAATATAATAATTTTTTGGTTTAAAAAATTGTACCGCTTCGCCTCTTTCTCTGTCCTTTTTCTTTTCCTCATCTTCTTCTTTTTATTTTTCTTCTTTTCGCCTCTTTCTGTGTTATTCTCTCTCTTCCTCCTCTTTTTTTTTTATTCTTCTTCCTCTTCTTTTAAAATTTTCATTTAAATAATTATTCTCAAATCAATTTTTATCCATATTTCACTATTTTTATCCAAACATGATGAGAACAGAAATAAAAAAATAATTTTTTTTTACAATATCATATTCTCAAACAAAAATTTCAAATCTCTAAAATTACAGCAGCAAGAATTCACCATTGAAGGTCACTATAAAGCTTCAAATTTTGAATTCATTTTATGAATCTTACGAACTCGTGATTAGTTTGGATAGGTTGATCCTACAAATAATTGAAAATGCAGTTTAAAGTTTATATCTCAATTTTAAGAGGGTTCAGTTAAGTTTATAATTGATTTTAGGAGAAATATAAGATTGAAACTCAAAAAAGGTAAAGTTTATGGAACTATATCGCAATTGTATTAAAGTTGAATTAGATATGTTTTATAATTGTATTAAAATCATGAACAGTACATTTATAATACATATTGCAAACTTTACTCTCTTCTTAGTGATACCAACCAAATGATTTAGGTAACACACTTAATAATACATTTATAATACATGCACACTACATTTTAAACATATATTGCAAACATCACTCATGTTCTTAGTGATACAAACCAAAATAATTTATAACACATATAATACATGTTTTATTCATGAATAATACAAGTTTGATTCAGTCTATAGATTATTGTCTTGTCTTTCGTTAGTTACGTTTTTCATTTATTCTTAATTTTCTCTTCTAATTCAACTTTAATATTGTGTATACACTTTTAATGCAAATTTAATTCATTTTGTAGTTTATTATTTGTTACTATTAGATTACTTGTTTAATTCATTTTTTATATAAGTTTAATTCACTTTGTAGATCATTGGCTGCTCTTTCATTAGTTACATTTTTTATTCGTGCTTAATTCTCTCTTCTAATTCAATTTTAATATTTGTGTAATACACTTTTAATACAAGTTAATTCATTTTGCAGTTTATTGGTTGATTTGTTACGATTGAATTACTTGATTATTTCATTATTGATACAAGTTTTATTTAGTTTACAAATCACATAATGCTCTTTAGTTTGCTACATTTTGCATTCATGTTTAATTCGCTCTAATTCAACTTTAATATGTGTGTACTACATTTTTAATTCAACTTTAATTCATTCGGCAGTTTATTATGTTTCTTCATTTGTTATGATTAGATTACTTGTCTGCTCTTTCGTTTGCAATTAGTTTGGATAGGTTGTTCCTACAAATAATTGAAAATATCTTTTGGAGTTTATAGCTCAATTTTAAGAGGGTTTGATTAAGTTTAGAATTGATTTTAGGAGAAATACTAGATTGAAGCACGAAAAGGATGAAGTTTATGGAACTATATCGGGTTAGTATTAAAGTTGTATTAGATATGTTTCATAATTGTATTAAAATTGTATAAAAATCATGAACAATACATCCTACATTTATAATACATATTGCAAATTTCACTCCCTTTTTAATGATATCAACTAAAACAATTTAGGTAACACACTTATAATATATGCACAATACATCTTTAATACATATTGCAAACATCACTTACGTTCTTAGAGATACATATTGCAAACATCACTTACGTTCTTAGAGATACAAATCCAAAATAATTTATAAGACACATATAATACATGCTTTATTCATGAATACTACAAATTTAATTCAGTTTATAGATCGGTGTCTTGTCTTTCGTTAGTTATGTTTTTCATTCATTCTTAATTTTCTCTTCTAATTCAACTTTAATATCTTGTAATACAATTTTAAAGCAAATTTAATTTATTTACTTGTTTAATATTTGTGTAATACACTTTTAAATACAATTTTAATTCATTTTGTAATTTATTGATTTGTTACGATTGAATTACTTGTGAAATTCATTGTTGATACAAATTCATTCAGTTTACATAGAATGCTATTTGGTTTGCTACATTTTGCATTCATATTTAATTCTCTACTAATTCAACTTTAATATTTGTGGAATACATTTTTAATGTAAATTTAATTCATTTTGCAATTTATTATGTCCCTTCATTTGTTACGATTAGATTACTTGCCTAATTAATTAATTATTGATACAAATTTTATTTAGTCTATGAATCATTAACTACTCTACAAAAAAAAATAGAGAGAGAGAAAGGGAAAAAAAGTAAGAGAAAGAGCAACAAAAAAAAAACAGCAAAAAGAAAAACAAAAGAGAAAGAACAACATAAAGAAAAAAAAGGGAGAAAGAGCGAGAGAGAAAAGGGAGAAAAAGGCAAGAGAGAGAGACAAATCTAATAAAATATATAGTATTGTTATATATTGCTATAAATGTTAATAATTAAAGAATATATTTAAAATAAATAATTATTTTTTAAAGGGATCCACTCAAGTAATTATCTTTTATATAAATTGAGATAAAAAGGGTAGAAATTACTCAAAGAAAAAGTCTCTTTAGACAATAAAGTCACTAAATAATTTTTGGTTACCAAAGTTGATTGACTTTTTTTGTTTCACAAAGATTCGCTTAGTGTGATTTTAAAGAAAAAATTCATGATTCTTTTGGAGAATTTTCAGTAAAGTACAAATTTCTAACTTACATTTCAAAAATATAGTCCAAGACTCACCTTACAAATCTTTAACCTAAAACTTAATTCAATATATAATAATATACATCCAATATTCAATAACACACAAAATTTCATATGTTATTTTTTATGAAAATATTTTAAAATATGATATACTCAATATACAGTATTATACAAAATTATAAGAGATATTAATACACTCATATACAATAATTTAGAATCTTCTACACTATTATATAAAAATCTGACTTCATCTTTTTTCTTGAATCCAAGCACCAAATTCATCCAAGAATATCTCAAAAACCACATCAAATCATCCAAAATTTAGATTTCGGCTTCTCGATATGTGATCAATCTTTTGTATCAATATCCACTTGAAACAAAGCTTATTTGCATAAATTTAATTGTCAAGCTTTGAAACTTAGAACTTTAGCAATATTTGAACACCAATCCTTTGTTGGATTTATGAATATGAAAAAAAAAAATAAGAAGAAAATATTGTTAGCAATAGTGGAGTTACATTATTAAGTAAGGCGAAAATAAATCTTTTTGGTAAGTCAATTGCGATGAAGATTGAAAATAAATTTTGAGATAATTTAAAAAGAAATTTAGTATGACACCCCAGATTAAGATAAGAAGTCTCATATTGACAAAATATAGGAGAAATGTTAGGTATATATGTAGACCTTACCAACTAGTGACATGTTTTAAAGTCGTGCAGACCTAGGCTCAGAACATATAATATCACTAGCAGATTGGACCGTTATAAATGATATCAGACTTCTATTATTAAAAAAAAAAGTCAACTTTCCATAAATATTGCAGAAAATCATCATAAGAAAGCAAAAAAGACATTATATATATGATACTCATGCAAAGTTGGCGGTCTTTTTTTGTTTCAAATAAATTTGCTTAGTGACTTCTTATGATTCTTAGACAAAATTAAATTATGTATTTTGTTATATAAAATAGTTTAACCATTTTTTTGTGATACTTAAGCAAAATTAATTATTTTTTGTGTCAAAGAAAATAATGCAATGACTTTGATGCAATAAAATAAAAAATTATGAATGATCATTAAATCAACCCAAAAAGGTCAAGAAAGTAGTCAAACTTATTTAATAACAAAATCTGATTAATTAATATCTTATTAGTTTAGCATTACATTACTTATCCAAATTAAATTCATACTTCAATGCCAAATATATATATATATATATATATATATAAGGTGAGGAAACCAACTTTATTTTTTTATTCTTAAAATGGTTTATTATCCTTATACCAAAGTTCAACTTTCATTACTAATTTCATTTGTCATCAACATTGTGATGATGACATATGCTGTGGAGTTCAATCCAACAATTACTGAAATTTTTATCAATGGTCTCCCAAATGATACTCCACTACTCGATGTTGGTTGTAAATCTAAAGATGACGATCTTGGAGTTCACACACTTAAAGTGGGTGAAAGATTTGATTTCTCATTCCATCAAAATTTCTGGGGAAATACTCATTTTTATTGTAACTTTACGTGGGGTCCAAAACATAATGATTTTGATGTTTTCTATAAAGGTAAGAGCCCTTGTAGGTTTAAGTTTTTCAAGTCTGATATCTTTTGTTATTGGTTGATGAAGGATTCTGGTATATATTTTGCTCGTACTAAAACTCCAAATCCTTCACCTGATAACTTCAGATTTGTCTATCCATGGTTGTAAATGATAGGAATTTAATAAATTTAAGTGTTAAATTCCAATATCTTCATAAATTATAAGTAATGTATTACTCAATTTATGTTATATTTGTTTTCAATTTTTTTTTTTAATCTAGTCTAGAGATGCGCACACACTTTCTATTGGGATTCTAAGACAAAATTTATATTATTATTTAATGTGAAATTGAGATTGATGAATTGGTCTTTTCACCTTATTGCAAATATTAATAGGTGAAAAGACCAATTCTATTTTTGAAAGATTAATGACAGAAAATTGGTTGTTTAATATCAAGGTGGCTACCCAAGTGGTTTGGTCAGTATGAACGATTTTAAAAAAAATAAATCTAAACCACCAAGTATGATATTTTGCGTTTTGACTAATCGAATTGAAACTCGAATTAAACTGCAAATTTAATCAAATAAAAAAAGTAATTCTAATAAAGCACAAATTAAAATCAAATCAATATTAATACTAATAAAAGAAAATTTCTAACACTAAGAATGACAATAATGTTGAAAATATTTGTTTGTTTAATATTGATTTAAATATTTAAAATACATAACCTAATTTTTTTTCTTTAATGTTTAATCATGTAACTAATACTCATTTTAGCATGATTTAATACTTAAATTATGATCATTTTCATTATGCCTTATTAATTTGCTATATTTATTTTATGTGATTTAATTATGATTTTTTGTTGAATATTTTAGCATCATCACTCATATCAAATTATGTGCTATTTTCCTAAGAAACACCTTAGATAGTTATATTTTGGTAGGACTAAAGAAATATTTGAAACACAAATTAATTATTTGTTTGTTTAAATACTTCACCAAAAGAAATCGAAAAAATCCAAGAATCAAAAAATCTAAATTTTATTAGTTTGATTTGATTCATAAATCTCTAAAAAAAAATTGTCAAAATAAATTCCTTCTTGAATTACAAAATGAAATTCAAGTCATTCATTTTACTAGTCAAAGTAGCATTACATTGCACTTATCTTTCTTTATGAATGGAAGGATGCAAATTAACTCAACTTTCGAAAGGATCCAAAATAAATTCAATGGCAAAGAAAATTAACTTCAATGCAAAACCATTTTATTATCATCTTATAAATTGAAAAATTTGTTCTCTCGTGAAATATTATAATTTCTCAAAATGGCTTATTATCCTTACACCAAAATTCACTATTCGTTATTTATTTTATCACTCATCAATATGATGCAAATAACAAATGCCTTCGATTTAAATCCAAAAGTCATCCTTACTTTTAGGAGTGACCTCCCAAAAGATTCAAATTTACTCAAAGTTCACTGTCAATCTAAAGATGATGATATTGGAGTTCGTACACTTAAACTGGGTGACCAATTTGGTTTCTCATTTCGTATGAATATATTTGGAACCACTCTTTTCACTATAACTTATTATGGGGTTCAAAGCATATTAATCATTTTGATGTCTTTAATAAAAAAAGTTCCTATTGCAGTGGTCGTAAGCTTTTCAAGAATATCTATTGCACGTGGTTGATGAAGGATTCTGGTATTTTCTTGGCTCTTGGGCCTAATCCTTCACCGAGTGATTTCTATTTTCTCTATCCTTGGTTGTAAAAAAAACAAGAGATGTATTACATTTTGTTTGTTATTACATCTTTATATATGAGAAGTAATTTATTTTATAGTATACTTGTTCACCATGTAAAATCAAGGTATGGGCCTTATTCGCATTTCAAAAGCAAACTCAAAGAAGTGAGGTTGCTCGTATCTTATAAAAATTCAAGATTCCCTTCATTCATCGATATAGACATTCCATTCATTACCCCCACACAACGTAAAATAAATGAAAAAAGTTATCGAGATTAAATGAGTCTCCATGAAAAGCTAACATATCCTTTATAATAAATATACATATAACATACATATATACATACATAATTACATATACATTCAAAGTGTATAGATAGTATATACTTCGGTCACATTGGTAAACTAGATGACGATGAGTACATTTACATTAGTTTCCCTTATTTTAATTTATAGGAGTAGAAGTTTTGTTTTTTTTTCATCCCAATAAGTTTGTATTATGATTGCATGTTGGGCCAAGGTTGATTTTGAAAAACTCAATTTTGGGCCAATATCAAAGAAGGCTCAAAGCTTCTGATTTCAATTTTGATTATCAACAGAGCATAAATTGCCTACTTGTCTTATTATTAGTTCTTATGAAAGTCACACCAATGTTCTTACACTTGTGTATTTTTGGGAAAATTGTATGAAATAACAAACTATTAATTCAAATTAAATGTTATAGCCATAGTTTATTTTAATTGTAATTCGCAGCAAACATCCCCTTTTTTTGTCATCTGATTCGGTAGACAATTAGCCATTAATACATTTCGGTATAAAATGTATGAAATGTGTTTGTGTTTGTATCAAGCGAGAGAAAAGTGTATATACAAATACAAATACATATATTTTCTTCCTATACACTTATAATTACACAAATACAAATCTTATTATACAAATTACAATGTATAAATAAATTTATACAAAACTGAACAATTTGTATAAAATTGAATGTTTGTAGCGAATTATACAAACCAAAAGCTCCATAGCAAACATAAAATTTTCTATGGAGCGCAATTATACAAACTATAGCTATAACATACAAATATGAATTTTATGTTTGCTATATGTGAAAGTTGCTCTTTTAAAAATGTGTGTGTGTGTGTGTGTGTGGGGGGGGGGGGGGGGGCGTTTAAATTTATGAATTATATTTTGATGTTGTGTTTGATGTCTACACATTCCCTTTTCTTTCTTTCTTCTTCTTTTTTATACGTTTTTCGGTCGATGTTTGATATTTATATTAGGGCTCTAATAAGCCAGATTTACAATAAGTAAAATTATTAAGGAAAAAATACATTTTAAGGAAAAAAAAAATTCATACTCAAGATTTGAATGTAAAATATGTAGTTAAAAATATAGAGAGAGATTATATTCATTCCACAATTTATATCATAATTTTTTTATACTTAGAATTTGTACCCGAGAAAACCTCTAGTAAAAAATGTAGAAATCATATTCATCCCACAGTTTCTACCATTACTTTTTTATATATAGTATTTGAATTCCACAAACTTGTAATTCTAACACAATATTCATTGTACCAGAAGGTTTAATTAAGGCCTTTGACCTATATTGAGAAAGGACCTACCTACATAATGTATGTTCCCAAATATAAGAAAAAGTTTTATTATTAGAAAATTTATTTAATTTATGTTATCCTATAAGTCAATGCTTAAATTAATTGATAAGTAAATTAATTATTCATAAAAAAAATAAAAGTTGAATTTTTTTTATGATATCTCTGCAATGAATTTTAATGCGATAGAAAATAAATTGTAATCACAAATAAAATATAAAGAAACATAGCTTTATTATTAAATATTGTGGGTACAAATTTATTTATTCATTGATTTTTTTTCTCCTAAGATTTCTTTGTGATTCGAAGGTCATTAGTAGTGTATTTCTCGAATTAGGATGATGTGAACCATCTTGTGATTTATTTGATCTTTATTTATTAATCTTTGTAAATATTTCACGAATTTATGAAATTTTCGAGATGTCTCTTCAAAGGAATATATTATCCTTTATATATGCATAAAGTAGGGTTTAGAATGAAATGGCGTTCAAGAACCATAACTGGCATTGAACGCGAATTGTAAAATCTAAAATGGAATTAAACATATCGTGTAGGGTCCCATAAAATTTGGATGTGTTCAATGTGGCACTTGATCCCATTAAACTCTTCATTGACTACCAAATAAGTAACATAAATTTAGTTGTTAAGCAATCACATTAATAACCTCATGGATCAAGAATTTTTAAAATAATTTCTACATTTTAATATATTTGACTCTTTAAATTAATTATATAAAAAAAAAACACTCTAACTTCTCAACTCCTCTATAGCCACATTAGATCTCTAATTGACTTTAATTGAGTCAAATTGAACACTGAGCATGTTTAGAATCAATTAATGTTTAGTGATAAATTGAAAATTATTGAATATTATTATTAATTAATTAAATTAATAAGCATGGTTAGCTATGACTTCATTAAGTCATTAGCCTACACCAAGTGGCATTTGTTGGCTTTGACTCATCTCCAATAATAATTTACTAACTTATTTGTTGTTTATTGGCAACTTAAAATAATAACAACAACAATAATAATAATAATATCAATAATAGTAATAATAATAATGATTTTATTTTTTTTAATTATTATTATTATTATTTTGTTTTATTATACTATGTTGTAGACGTGTACAAGTGGCTTTTTTGGTTAAATTAAGAGTTTGACCCTAAGGTTCTTTAATTTGTATTTTTAATCTATTTATTTTAAGCTGTCCCCTCCCCCCCCCCCCCCCCCCACCCAAGCACCAACCCCCGCCTTTCTTTTGGTTTTGACTTTTCAAGAATAGACAAATCTAGTTAAGGAGATTACTACTAACACGCAATATTGTATTAAGTATGATATTATATTATAATCTTTACTCAAATTACAAATAATCTAGTTGGCATTAATTGATTAATCGTATACGTATGTACGTATTACGTACATGCATGAGTACTCGAAACACGAGCACGTGTCCACGGGTGAATTAATTCAGCAACCTAATTAAATAATTAAATTGACTAATCCATGTACTAATCATATATTTTAAAATAAACAACCTCAAGCATGACAGAATTAACATAAATAAGTTAGATTAGGCATTGTAGAGTTCAATGAGACACTATAAAACAGCCACACCTTATCTGTAAAGTATACAAATGACTTGTTTTGAAAGTGATGGGCATAAATATATGACCCTAACCTCCTACTCCCTACTTACCCCCCCCCCCCCAAACAAACAAACCACCCACCCACCACCAAAGCATATATATACATATATGATTATTTATGCTAATATATAGCTAGAGTCAAAAGTATAGAAAAGTGGACTCTTGAGAGTCACTTATGGACAAGTTCCTAGTAAACTCAATTATGAAAGAATATAAAAATCACTCTGTTTAATTGGATTTGATAAACATCATATTAATGAGTGGTTTCCACTTCACAAGTTGTAGGAAGAAAAAAATAGTACAAAAAGAGAGAAAAAAAGTATATAATTATGTCAATGTGGGACCTCTAGGATAAAAGAAACTTTTATTTGGTTTTTGCTTTTATTTATTTTCTTTATACATGGTGCATGGAATTTTCAAATCACATCCCATCTTTCATTGTCTGATTTTTCAATGGTTTAAAAATATCAAATTCTTGTATATAAAATCAATAAATGGTTTTTGCTTTTATTTATTTTCTTTATATTGATGCAAACTAGACAACCATTAAAATTATCAAAGATGTGTGTAAATTTCTAAATATTACCTTCACTAAAATATTTTAAAAAAAATTCCTTTCACTTCATATTATTTGTTTTTTTATATAATTCTAGTTCAAAACAAAGGTGTTTACCTGATCAAGAATATATTACTAATTTTGTTTTTTCCAAATTTAACCTTATTTACACCTCAAATCCGTATTGTCTTTATATAATTATCATCTTTTAAAAAATACAAATTTAATTGTGGAATATTTAATAAAAAATCACTTTTATTTGATTTTTGGGGTGTATAGGGGGGTGGGAGGGGGGGGGGATTAATGATTGTTAAGTAGTTGAGGTACAAATTTATAAACGTGTGAGGTGACTAAGTTGTGGCAAGTTGAGGACCACCATCCTCCTATTTTATTTTATTTTCATTTGGTTCAAAATTATTTTATGGACCCATACCATATGAAAACAACAAAAAGAAGGAAAAATATTGCATCATAACTTTTAATCAACTTGCAAATAATTAATGTTAGAATGGTTTTCTAAGAAAACAAGGACACAACCCTGGTTTTGTGTCTAGCACATTGATTAAAATATACATAGTTTTGAGGGGGCATATTCCTAATTCTACATATGCATATACATGGAATTGAATTCCATTCTTGATTTTTCTTAATAATAGGGTTAAGTACATCTGAATTGGTTAATTAATTGATTAATTAATTATCTCAACATGCATCAAAGCAATTTGATTTGCCACATTCATCCATAGGCTCTCCCATTTTATAATACCAAATTAAATTAGTTTATATAAGCTTTTGCATTTAACTTATTAAAGCAAAATGGATTTGACTACACACTTGTTATGCTCAATATATCATAAAACAGGCTTAGATAATATTCTTATAACTCAATAATACCATGTTATAGTCACGAGAAAATATATCCTAGAGTAATAGCTCAAAATACGCATTCTCCCCCATAACATATAAGGTAGTTTCAAAGAAATCATCAAGTTTCCAAATCATGCTTCTAAAAAAATATACGCAAGTTATATGAAGGTTAAAGTCTTCATTACCTTGAAATCGACAAGCTTCCTAAACTCGAAATGTGCAGGACTTTACTTAATTAATAAAGGAGGCTTGCGTGTCAGGCGTTCACTTTTTTTTACTGTAGGATTTGGGTGACTTGCTGGGTGAGAATGATAGAAAGAAAGGGTGGGAGACAACCATGCATGGTACTTCTTGATCATGTCTCCAATGGGACAGTTGAATTAGAGACTCAAGAATATTGTTGAGTTGGACGAGTCAATAACTTGAAGGCGTTCAGTCTGTTTCTTGAACAAGAATCACAACCTGATCACGTTACCTTCACCACGATACAGACTCCAAGTTTTTATGACTGAGCATGTAGAGATTTATCATCAATATGATGATTGAAATGGAAACCAGAAGCATGATTGGGATCATCATTGTTCAAGATAATCAAATCATCAATAATAGTAACGTAAGCATGAGAATATTTGGTAGTATCGATAAACCAGATGGCCGCAAGAATGAAATCTGGAATAGAGGACTTGTAGTATTTCTCGAAATCTGGCAAAAGCAAAATACCCCATAACATAATTCGAATGGAGGTTGAATGTTGAGCCCATGATGGCTTCGCGGGGGGGGGGGGGGGGAGGGTTGTGGTTGCGAGCTGGATTTGCCATAGCTTACGGCTATATAGCAATGAGAGGGTCCCAACAAAGAGAAAAGTAAGGATAACAAGCACTCCACAAATAATGAGCGCTCCGCCTGCCAAGCAGGTGGCAAGAGCATTGGGAAAGTTCTTGGTAAGCCAACAACCCAGTGTACCGGGCGGCACACTCAAAGAAAGGGAGCATTTGAGCAAGTATAAGAAATTGGTCCCACTCCGCTTTTTTACTACGGAAGGTCAAATCAATAATCAATGGAAGTGGGGGTTCTTCTCTGGTCAATATTAGATTAAACAGTATGAGGTCATAGCATAAACCTCTTATTTTTATTAATTTGATTTAATAAAAGAAAAGATTGTATATATAGTTCCTTACCGAGACAAACTGTCACGACCCAAGTCTACACCCTAGACGTGGCCGACACTCAAGAACCATTGCTGGTCCCCAAGCGAACCCTCATCCTGGTTGACTACAAGCAGAAGACTAACTTAAGCATTCAAAAGCTTAAAACTGAAATAAAAGTTCATAAAACTTAAATCCAAAGAAAACTTTGTATAATAAAATAAATACAACTCGCCATAAAAAGGCAACTTTAGTCTTTAAAATATTTAATAAAATAAATAAATAGTACAAACTTCTCAACTATATTGACTATCTATGAAGCCTCTAACTGATAAAGATGGAAGTCGGGACAAGACCCACGACATCCTGACTAAACTGAAAGGTAAATGAAATCCTCCGAAAGCAAGGAGACTCACCATAGCTAACTCGAACTCTCGGATGTATCAACGAAGCTCCTGTTGATGATCCTGAATAGTTGTGTCTGCATCATGAGAAGATGCAGGCCAAATGGCTCAGTACGTGGAATGTACGAGCATGTAAGGGAAATTCTAAAGCATAACATAAGCTTGAAACTTGATAAAAAGGAAACATACTTACCTCTTCTCAAACTTACTCAACTCAAGGAATACTCAAGGATATTCAAAACTACTCAAACTTACTAAACTCAGTAGTACTCAAGGATAAGATACTCAACTCAGAGATTAGATAATCAACTCAAAGATATGATATTCAATTCTAGGTACTCAACTCAATATAAAGCAACAATACACATGCAATATATGGAAAGCTTTATAAAACAATAAAAACAACTTAGTTCGTTAAAGAAAATGCAATAACAAACTCAATTTTACTTATATAATAAAGTAATATACACTACAAGAAAATGGGTCTTTAACGAAAGAAAATTAGGTCGCTAAAAGTGTAAATCCAGTCGTTATTAGTCACTTACGACCGGAAAGAAATTGGTCGTCTCCCGTCGTTAGTAGCTCCGACGTTAAAAGTAGACGACCAAATTCTAGTCCGGTCGTTAAGAAATCTTTAGTGACGGCATAAAAATTGGTCGTTAGATCTCCTTTTGCGATAACATTTTCCCTTCGTTAATTTTTATTTTGGTCGCAGATAACTTTAGAAAGAGATATTATAGGATCTTTTAGAGACCGGAATCCTTTCGTTAATTTTTATTGATATTTTAAAAAAATATATTATTAAATGAAAATTAGTTATACGTTTTGTCCCTTATGATTGATAATTAAAAATCATTATTTCATATATGTAATAGTACAAAATTTCGTAATTTATAAAATAGAGTCAATAATATGCATATATAATTAAATATAATGCATGGTTGATAATATATATAAACATGGTACGTAGTTAATTACATAAAACATAGAGGTTTTAAAAATCCTACAAAAAGAAAACTAAGAGTCTAGAATATATATGTCGAGATCGTAATTAGTATTTTTAAGCAAATAGCCTACATAATAAGTATTGTAGGTTTAATAAAATTCTTGCACTTCAACTTGGTTCATCTGCTAACTTCTTCAATTATTTTTCAAGTCACTCCAAACTTGAAAATCCTTCGCGACTTCATATTCTTGATCATCTGTTGCAAGGGATAAAAGCTTGCATTAGTTAATTAAATAGTTCAATTGGTTTGTTGGTGAGACATAAATAATGATTGTATAATTATTTGCTCATAAAAAAATCTAGATTGTAAGAAAATACTTTGTTTCACAAGAAAAATCAGCATTTGACATGTAAATACTTTTGACCGTATATATACCTTACCATTCTAAAAAGAGAAACAATTAATCGATGCAAGAACATTGAAAGAGGAAATGATGACTTGTATAGTAAAAAATTTGGATAATACTTTCCCAGTGTGCTAACTTGGGTGGGTGGGCTTACTTCTACATAAATTCAGGTCTGGTAAATAAAAAAATCTGGTGCATAAATGTAGAAGTTGTTTCCTGTAACTTCTCATAATGTACTTCTCTATTCGCTTTATTTTTGTATTCATATCCAATGCATCTTTGTCCAGTGTGGAATGATTTGTAATTTCCAAGGACTAGTTCATCTTCTTTAATTGGACTTTGATAAGTATTCGAACTTCGAAGGGACAAAGACAATGGGAAAAATAGAAAAAATGTTCAAGCAAGACGAGTTTCCGAAGTGCAAGTACTTCAACATGTATTAGAAATGCTCCTCTCTTAATAAATGTAAAACCTACTTTAATATGAAAACTAAGGAGTTTAGTAGTTACTGTGATCTACAATGGGAATGTTTTCGAAGCCATTCAAAACTTTGTGAATTCTTTCTAATTGGTTGATGAGTCCTAAAATCTGCAAATGTTGCTGTCTATGTGCACTTTTCATGTGATATACCCTTACATGAGCTACATAGATCCACAGAAGGTTGTCCCTTGTATTACAGTTATTGGAAACAATGTTGTTCAACAATGGCAATATGATATGATCAGCTTATACATGTTAACAAGCTTACTAAACTGAAAAATACTTCGTTTCACATTAAGAAGATAACTAACCTGTAAAATGATTCAACCAGTATTTTGTTCACTTGATGATGGTGGTGATGAAGGATCTCTAAAGATTGCACTTTCAAATATTTCACATCTCTTCTCTATGTTATCCATGCGTCTTTTCATTGATTCATTTTCTTTTCGACTCGCATTCAGTTCTTCTAACAGTACAGCCTTTTCTTTTCGACTCACATTTAGTTGTTCTAACAATGCAGCTTTTGCAGAGCTACCTCCTTTCAAATCTTTACTGGTAATCCCGCCACCAAATCCAACAACATGACTCTTGCTCTGAGGTCCGAAGCATCTCTCTACTACCTCAATATTAGTAAGTGACGGCTCAACTTGTAGTAGTTCCTGAATTTCTTCCTGTAAAGTTCAAGAAAATTTAAAGATAGTGCAATATATTAAGTAAAAGTATGTAAAATAAAATTTAAAAATGAGCATACGTATTTTTGATTGGTTTCAGGTTCGAGAAGCTTGTTGTCCTTCTTACGAGTCTCAAAGAAGATAGTCGCTATGTCCGGTGGATTACCATGCTTGCCTCCCTTCACATTCAAACAAGCAGTCATATACTTGAAATGAAGAGTAGCTTTCTTAATAGGATTAGAAGAATCACATACGTACCAACTCATAAATTATCTCTCTAATCGGTTTGCTACCCGTACGATGTGGCATACTCAACTTAGACCTGTTCATTGCATTTCGCGTACTTTTTTCCTATATTAACAACACATCAGCAACATTATGATACACAATTTGAATGGCTGGTTAATAAATATAGTGTATGTTTTGTTGGGTTGCTGGAGATCAAAGCCAAAGAACACAAATTCAAAGCAAGTATAACAAGAGTGGCCAAGGGATGGCATCATGCTAATAACTATGCTTATGCAGCTATTCTGGAGATTCATGGTCAGTATATTCACTGCTCTGCTGACAACCAAACAGATTTCCATAGTACTTTTAGTGTAGAGCGACAAAATTTATGGACAGAACAGATTTCAACTAATATGAAGGCTACTGGTAGACAGTTTACATGGACAAATAGACATGTATTGAGTAAGATTCATAGAGCCATTTGCAATGATAAATGGATTATCAACTATGGTAACATTACAACTCAATTCAAGGAGATTTTCTTCTCAGATCACTCACCTATCCATATGGAAATCACTGATAATACAAATAAAAAAAATAAGCCTTTTAGATTTCTGAATATGTTACATGTTTCGGTTTTGGGAGCCTCTAAAAATGATGAAGCAACATGGAATGGGTAGTGTGGATGATCAAGTGGAGGAATCCAACGAAAAGTTATTGGCGATCCAGTCATTGATTACTATCCAGACTAGTATAGGTTTGTAGGATACAGAAAAAGAAGCTCAATTGCAGATGAATAGATGGCTAACTGTTCAGCAGAAAATATTGAGACAGAAATCAAAATGCTATAGCTATGATTAAGGATGCCAATGGGAATATCCTACCTTAAATTTTGCAGATAGAAAATGATCTTTGACCAACCATTCCCAATCACTCTTGTCGACCCCCTCTGGCACATCTTTTAGAACCTCTCGCAATGGCTTAGACTTCATATTCATGTGTAGAGATCCTCTCCAATTGTTCCACAACCTTCTCATATGTTTCAATACATGATCTCTATGACCAATCATGTCATCACTATCAAATTTTTCCTAAAATATTTGGCAGATTTCATTAAACAAGAGACTCAAAATTTTAAAACAAATCTTAGAGACAATAAATAATCAGCAAGGTTGATACACTTGATGTGGTGGGCTGAAAACAGAGGGACAATTGCAGGTTATGGACAAAACAGAGGGACAATTGCAGGTGATGGACAACACATAGGGACAATTGCAGACAATAGACAATTAACATAGCATAAGAACAGAGGGACAATTGCAGGTTATTGACAAAACAGAGGGACAATTGCAGACAATAGACAATTAACAGAGCATAAGAAAGAAAGAAGAAAGAATAAGACGAGATAAAAAATCATACATTGCAGTCTCTTGAAATAGTGTCGCAGCAAATAAGTTAAACAAAAATAAATGTTTGGAATGAAGTAGTGAACCATTTGGAGAGAAGTCAAGAAGTGATTTACGAAGTAAAAAATATAGTTACTGTCAACCTCCCTAAAGCAGAAAAGTGATACAAGTTTGATTCTACGAACAATATTTCAATGACATTGGATAACCATTTGTAAAGTATCAGATGTCAGTTGTGAGGTGACTGCTACGTAGGGTAGAGTACGTATTTCTAATCTCATTACTAAAGTAGCTTGACATTTTACACCAGGTAAAATTTGTGCAAACATTAAACTTCTGCAATATAAAATAATCTCTTACTGATATGTTACACCAGGTGACTGCACTTTACATCTATTCCTATATGTTCTGATATATTGCAGAGAAGGTCAAATAAATGAACCAGCAACAAGATTCAAGAAATACAATTCAATTAGTAATATTCATTTAAATCCTTACAGTGACAGCTCCCCACATGTGTTCCAATTTAGCTTCTTCGATGTCTGTCCATGAGTGTACTCGCAAAGGACACATATTACGATCACGAACTAAGGAACCTAAGTGTCTCGAAAATAAAGCGTGATGATCCCCAACAACTCGATTGTGGTAAAAAGTGACTCTAAGCTTTTCTCCAGGTTTGAGTCCTGTAACAACTTTACACAAATTTGGTCCTCTAACCTTTTTTATCCTGTCAACTTCACATGAACCTACAAGTTTTGACATATGTCAAACATTACAGAATCTCAATCTAAAAAACAGTGAAGAAGTTCTAACAGTTCAGAGAGTTAAATACCTTCTTTACTTATCTGAGTGTCTTGCATCACTTCAACTTCATCTTGAGGAAGAGTAAGATCATCTTCCATTGGATCTAACCCCAAAGAAACACGATTTTTAGAATATTTATTTTTTCCATTCAAAGTTCTCTTTTCAGCACACCTTCTCGGAGAGCCCACATATGTAAAGCTTTGTGCTCGCTCCCGTGCTAATAAAACATTGAAATAAACTCAATCCACTAATAACAAAATGAATTACCTACTAAAACAGAAAAGTGCACTTTACTTTAGGCTAAGTGAATTCACCAGAAAAGATTTTCTTTGACAAAAAAAGTATCAGCTTTTTAGATGCTGGAAGAAATCATGTGATGGCAAAAACATGAGAATAGTTGTTGCTGAAGAGAATAGAAGTGAGTATATGGAATTAGAGAGTATAGCTGCTCGTAGATAAATAGATACAGACACTGCCAGAACAACTAGCATTTAAAGAACCACTTATTCTGTCACGTTACATGATTACGAAAGTGATTTTTTGAGACATAATATGACCTGGAAAAGTAGCACATGCTAAGAGTTTACTTGTAGCTCAAAATTGATACACAGAAAAAAAAAATCCCAAAAGCGAAATGACATTTCATTCACATGTTAAAGGAAGTCTCCATATGCATAAGACCGTAGAAACTCAAATATGGGATGCAGGTAAAGAGCAACTGCATCTATATAGAGAAAACTGGTTTTAACAAGATACCTTTAATCTTTTCTAGAGCACATACTTGGACTACTGCGTATATAAGACCTTGTAAAATACCTGATTTACTTCTCAAAGCCTCTTGCATTGCTTCAAGATCATCATGAGGAAAGGAAGTATCATGTTCTATTGGATTAAAATTAGGTTGCCTAATGATCTTATTACTTGCTGGTACATTCATATCAGAAGATACAACACTATACCCTTTACTTTTTCCAATCGAAGTTCTTTGTACAAAAATACTTCCTCTGGCAGAACCCACAGATGTAATGTTCTTTCTGTTTCCTTGCCTATAATAAGAACATTACAAAATCTCAAACTCAAATAAATAAAATAAATCTGTATGTTTAGAAAATAAAATACCTGGTATGCTTCTCATGTTCTCTTGCATTACTTCATAATCGTCATGAGGAAAGGAAGTTTCAACTTCGATTGCATCAAAATCAGGACAAACGACATTAGTCTTTTGTGGAATGACATTCTGATCATATATGGCAGAATTTAGACCTTTGTTGTTTTCAATCATTATTCTCTTTTCGATGCCTTCTCTTACAGAGCTCAGAGATGTAAATCTGTTTCCTCGTCCCATTACTTCAAGATCATCACGAGGAAAGAAACTATCAACCTCTATTGGATCAAAACCAGGTTGCATAAGGTTCTTATTCTGTGCTAGTTCATTTTTATCAGAAGATGGAACACAATAATTTTTTCCAATAGAAGTTCTCTGTACAACATTACTTCCTTTAACAGAGCACGCAGATATAATGTTCTGTCCATTCTCCTTTGCTACAATTCAAACATTATACAACCTTAATCGTCTAACAATAATAAATTTTTCATACTAAGAAAATGAAATAAGATTAGAAACCTGGTTTACTTGTCACAGTCTCTTGCATTACTTCGAGATCATCATTAGGAAATGAAGTTTCATCTTCCAGTGCATCAAAACCAGGAGGGACGACATTAATCTTCTGCGCAACGACATTTTGAGTATATGTTGCAGAATTTAAACCTTTGTTGTTTCCAACCATTGTTCTCTTTTCGACGCTTCCTCTTACAGTACTTTCTTTAACAAAGCCCCCAGATGTAGAGTTATGTCTGATTTCCTTTTCTGCAATTCAAACAAGTTAATCATTATAATCAATAACCTGATTTCTTCTCTGAGGCTTCTCCATACATGATTTTCTAAAATTAATCAACTTGAAAAAACATAAATTTAGACCTATTCAAAATTACTATGGAAGTGCACTTTCCTAAAGTTAAAACTGGAATCAACTTAAACAAAACATCCTTCAAAACTATTCTAGATCAGAGAGCAGGGACAAAATGGAAATCCACATTACTATTTGGAAATGACAGTATCTGTTTACGCAAGAAAACTCAATGTACAGACATCTGTAGCTTGAGAAAATAAGACATAATCGCCTAACAATATATATCTATAGCTTGAGAAAATAAAATACAATACCTAATTTGGTTCTCATAGTTTCTAGCGTTATGTCTGTTTGATCAATCAAGCTTCTCTTTTCAGCAGTTACTCTTACAGAGCCCATCGATTTGAGGCTTTGGCCTCGTCCCCTCGCTAAAGCACCAGGTGGAAGGAATGATTGCTTAAAATTCTTTGAACTTGATCCCATTTCAGACTTCTTAAATTTTGAAGGATTCATGTCATCCTACCATAAAATCCAACAGTAGAGTACTATTAGAAAAGTATCTTTTAGGATGCATATTAACATAGAACAAATACAAAAATAGTTAGGATAAACAAAAAAAAGCTAAATTCTACGACACATTTTCTCTATTCATTATGTACAAAGTAATAAGAAGATATTATTATTGGATCAACCTTTATTCTCTCTAAGTACTTCAACTGATCAAAGTTATGTAAAAAAGATTTAGAATATGTACATGTAATTGAAAAACTATAAGTATCAACTATTCCAAACCTGGATGAGTTCTTTTTCTTTTCCTATCAATTGAATAATGTAAATCCTCGAAATCATTATCATTCTTTTGCATATCATCAAAAGTATCACGAGGCAGAAACTTTCGCACCACATTCCAGCCTTTATTAGAATGATCTCTAGCATAAAATACTTGTGATGCTTGATTGGCTAACACAAAAGGCTCATCGGTTTTCAAAAATCGTTGGGGGTTAACACTTACAAAGTCATATTTATCCATTTTAACTCCCCTTTCATTGTCATATACATCAAACCACATACATCTAAACAAAACCAGCCTTCTCCCGCCAATAAATTGTAGTTCAAGAATATCTGTCAGATCGCCATAGTAATCAATGATTTTACCTTCTTCATCAGTCTCACCAGCAACAACTATCCCACAGTTTTGTGTCCTCAAACCTTTATCGTAATCTTGTACATGAAATCTATATCCATTAATAATGTAGCCTTTGAATCTTGTCACATATTTCATTGGACCACGTGATAATGTGAGTAAATCTGCCATTTTCTTACTTTCGTCATGTTTGCTTAATCCTTCAATCTATCATGATTAAGAACATAGTTTAGAAAATATTATCTATATGATTTGAAAATAAAAGTTTTTAAACAGTATTCACCTTTCCTTTAAACCAACTGATGAATTGCCTATCAGAATTTTTTTCAGAGGAATCGCCTGGAATTTGAGAAAACTCTCTATAGAAGAGGAAGCATAATAAGAAATAAGGAATTAATAATAATTCTGAAGAAGTGATAAGATGATTATTTTGAAAATTCATTACTTACTCGAGAAATGGTTGAACTTCATCACAATTCTTCAAAATATAAATATGTGCTTGCTCTAATTCTTTTAAATTAAGTAGTTGTGTCTTGCCACCTTTTAAAGCTCTTCCAGGTTGACAGAAAATCATTAAACCTCCATCAGATTCTAGAGCACCCCCATCATAGTTTCGTTCAAGGAGATTAAATTTTGTTTCCATTGTATGCAAATACCTTGAACATAAGGTTGTAAATTCATTAGCTATATATCCCTCTGCAATAGATCCTTCAACGCAAGATCTATTACGAATAAAAAGCTTCAAAAAATATAACCATCGCTCCACTGGATACATTGATCGGTATTGAACAGGTCCACCAATCATAGCCTCATTAGCTAAATGAATTGGCAAGTGCTCCATGACATCAAAAAATGCAGGAATGAAAACCTTTTCTAACTTGCATAGAGTTTCAGGAATTTGTGCTTCTATTTGTTCCAACTCCTCAAGTTTTAAGCACTTTGCTCCAAGAAGATTGAAAAAACAATGACAACTCAATTAGCGGCTCACGCACTTCAATGCATAGCATACTACGTATGGCAAGTGGGATTAAATGTTGAAGAAGAACATGACAATCATGACTTTTTAATCCTGAGATTTTGTGATCTTTCATATTGATACAGTGAGAAATATTTGATGAAAATCCATCCGGAACCTTTAAATCCTTCAAAAAACTTAAAAACTTGTGCTTCTCTTCAGGAGATAATGTGAAACATGCTGTCGGTAAGTCATATTTTTCTCCATTTCTTTTTGGATGTAATTCTTTCATGATCTTCAATTCTTGCAAATCCAAACGACTACTCAAGGTGTCTTTTGTTTTTCCTTTGATATTTAAGATTGTTCCCAAAATATTATCACATATATTCTTCTCAATGTGCATCACATCTAAATTATGCCGCAACAACAGAGTTTTCCAATATGGAAGGTCAAAAAATATACTCTTCTTATTCCAATTATCACCTCTACTATCATGTGATACTTTAATCTTCTTCTTTTGATCATTTGTTAGAGGTAACCCATCTAAATCAGCCACTTGATCAAGTGTGTCCTCACCAGATAATGTATTTGGAGGTAATCCCCACTCTGCAGTACCATCAAATGACTTCTTATCGTTCCTCCATTTGTGATTAAGGGGAAGAAAGCGTCTATGACCCATATAACACTGTTTTTTACCATTTGTCAATCTTTTTGAGAAAGTTTCTCTATTACAACATGGGCAAGCCAATTTTCCTTTTGTACTCCAACCAGATAAATTTCCATACGCTGGAAAGTCATTAATGGTCCATAATAAAGCAGCATGCAACGTGAAATTCCGTTTAATGGACGCATCAAAGGTACAAACTCCAGTTTCCCATAATTCTTTTAATTCATCAATCAAAGGTTGGAGATAAACATCAATTGCATCTCCGGGACTTCCAGGACCGGGAATAAGCATTGACAAAATAAAATTTTCCTGCTTCATGCATAACCATGGTGGTAAGTTATAAGGAATAAGTACCACAGGCCAAATACTATACGGAGTTCTAGAACAGCCAAATGGTTGAAAACCATCACTAGCAAGTCCAAGTCTAACATTACGAGGCTCCATAGCAAATGATTGATGCAGTTCATCAAACTTTTTCCATGCTTTTGAATCGATCGGGTGCCTCATAATTCCATCATTAGCTTTGTTTTCATGATGCCATCTCATTAAAGGAGATGTTTTTGAGGACATAAACAATCTTTGAAGTCTTGTCTTTAAAGGAAAATAGCGTAAGATCTTGTACGGTATCTTTTTCCCCTTTTTAATTTTAGATTCCCCATTATGTTTATCCTCCTTCCATCTAGATGCGCCACAAATTTTGCAAGAATCAACAAACTTGTCATTCTTCCAATATAGCATGCAATCATTCCTACATGCATCGATCCGATCATATGAAAGCCCTAGGCTTTTAATTAGCTTCCTTGCTTCGTAATATGAATCTCGCAAGTTTGATTTATCAGGCAACAAATCTTTCTTTAACATCTTCAATAACATATTAAATGAGTTATTACTCCAACGACCAATACTTTTAATATGAAGCAATTTCACCAACGTAGAAAGTTTTGAAAGTTTTGAACCTTCGTACAGGGGTTGATCAAAATCCTTTAAAAGACTATAAAATCTTTTTGCTTCAGGATTTGGTTCCTCCTCGAGAACATCATCATCGCCAATATTCATATTATCTACATTATAAAAAGGATGTAAATTTGTGAGAATGTCATGTATTTCATCCTCCTCATGATCCTCGCCAATTTTATCATCGTCATTTACAGATTCAGAATCTGGTTCTTCTGTCTCACCTATCGTCTCTCCATGGTGATACCAAAAGGTATAATTTTGAATTATTCCATGTACTATTAAATGTGATCTAACAATCTCTCGTGTTCGAGACACTGCATTACAACATTTGACACATGGGCATCTTATTTCATTCGCTTCCCTCAATCTTGTAAAAGTATAATTCAGAAAGATTTCCACCCCATGTATATAAGCATCATCAAGTCTATTATGAATAAGTTGCATCCATTTCTTATCAGGTGCCATAATATTATCTAGAAAATAAAATATGGATCAAAAGTATTTCAATACAAAAATTAAAAAACGAGCAACAACTAAAAATATATTCAAAGGCCAAGAACTAATACATTAATCAAACAAGATGGAGAGGGGGTTGACAAACCTACAAAATAGTGGCATCTCATGCACGCTAAGATACTCGAATAATATAATCACTTTTTGGAGTATTTGACTAATGAATAAAGATTCTAAAGCAGATACAGAATGGTAAAGGCTGAGGTGTTTTGTATCAAAGATGAAATTAAAAAAGAGGCTGATTTTGCAACATCGATTTATGCACTTTGGATAGAGAGAGGAATACGAGAATATTTCAGAACAAAGCATCTACCAAAGAGATATCACTCCATCAGATGAAGTTCTCAATATGTACAAAAGAGATACACAGCCATCGATTATTAAGTTTCATTTGTTCCCTATGAAAATACTGTATTAGCTGAACGTAGGTAGAATGTTTATCATCAAATTTTTGAATTTGTTCAAAATTTTGAATCTGTTTTCAAGTAGAGTAGGCTACTGAGAAGGGACATAATTTTGTAGTTTGCCCTCATATTGTAAAGCTCACTGGAAATGAACAAAAAATTGCTTTAATTGTCAAAAAAAATTGGTGAAGGAGTAGAGAAAATATAGCCAACAAGAAGCAACTTTCCACTTATACCACATATGTTCATCTTTTGAGGTCTAACCCATCAATATAGAAGGAAAAGGAAAAACATAAATGGCCTCAAAGAAGCTAATCCACCATTCAGTCTCTTAAATATAATAACATACGAGTCACATAGGCTACTACTTATTCGGCATATCAATAAAAATCATAAGAAAGAACAGATGAATAGAATGAAAAAGAACAATTGATTTAGTTCATACATATTACATAAAGAAACACATATTAGACAACATTGAAATTCCTAACCAAGCTTCTTTGATGGTTAGGAAGATTCTTAACATGAGGAATATTGGGGACAGCAGGAGATCATAGATCAGGTAGTTCAAGAGGGTATATTTCAGATCACTCGAGCTTTTTAAAACTGAGAGGAGATATCAGTAAAGTACCATGAAGAGACCTAAAATATTATATTATGGCTGAACCTAAACAGGTGTTCATACGGTGTCTCACATTACATGAAAAGCTATGAACAATCTACTGCAGTGGGGAATGATATTGGGTCGCACGTGTGTATTCTGCTAATCTATGCCTGAAACTAATGACCATCTACCAATCACTGCTCTGTTTAGCTCAATCTAGATTAATTAGAACATTGTCGATTTATATAAACAATCAGGCATATACGATGAGTAAGAAGTACGACACAAAACAAATTGTTATTATAAAAAAAATTGATAGAATAAGAACATAGACCATCTCCGATCTTTATGATTAATCTGAACGACTTGTTCTAGCTGACTTCTGGGACAATCTTGCAGCAAAAGAATGATCGAAAAAAACAACTCATGACAGAACAAAGACTGATCAGTCCAAGTTAGATGATTTTAAAAGTTGGTGCTGCCGCTAAAAATCAAATCGTCACATCTAGTTTAATTTATAATTTGATCCAGTTTGAGATAAAGAGCAAGCATGAGAAACCATTCCAAAAGCAATCTTAGCAATCCTAATTATAGCTAAAAACCTACCAGCTTCCCGTTTGATCTACAAGACATTATGTGGCTGACTTCTCGAATAGTCTTACCAATCAAAAACAGATTACTTGAAGTTAGATGGATGTAAAATTGATGTTGCTGCTTAAGAAAAAAATCAACACATCAGTTCCTTTTAAAATTAAATTTCACAAACCAAAAGTAAGAATGATCAGACGACATATAGGACACCAAAAACAAATTAAACGTTATAGAATACAAAGAGGTCAAGAGTTTTGGCAGAGAGAAGAGAACAATCACTTACTATTGATTTTGTAGAGGAGGAATTTCTCAGTTGATTTGCAGATTTGATGCTATCGATATCTCTGTTTGAAGGAGAGAAGATGAAGAACTGCTCTTTAGATTCAAAGTTATCTATGTTCTCTCTTATGAACAAAGAAAATTGAAACCCTGCTTTGCGCCGTGGATCTGATGAGAAACGTATAAGTTCAGAAGAGGCCAATTATCTCTAAATAAACTGGAGGGAAAAATTTCAGAAGAGGCGCCCTTTTTCCTAAAGTTATTGGTAAATTTAATTTTTAACCCAAATATAATTTACATACAATAAATGCTAAAATAAAGAAAACACAATATATATATATATATATTTGGATTAAAAATTAAATTTACAAATAACTTTAAGAAAGAATTAATTAAATTTTTTAACGACCGGAATAATATTTTATAACGACTAAATATTTATCCCCTCGCTTATAATAAATTAAAAACTACTTCTACCGACCAAAAAAAAAAATTTCGTTATAAATACACCTTTTACGACCGCATATATGTCCCTACGTTAAGACATGGTCGTTAAAATACACTTTTCTTGTAGTGATAGTTTCTGTGGGAGATTCTCTAATCGACAACCACCACTATGAGCCTAAGTGGTGATACATCGTCTTGCCCACGCTACCAGAACTGTCCTATACTTTGCCGTCATATAGAACACTTTAACTTAGTGGATCCACTAGCTTAACTTATGTGATCATCTAAAAGGTATGGCCCATTAATACCCATGATGGCTATATAGTTTATGGAGACTTGAGTTATTTGAATTCGCATCCCCATAGCGGTGCTCAATACTACTCCTAAAACGTACTTAGCTCATATGTTTGTAAAAACAAAACTCTTTCTTTGGTTTGAGATAATTACTCAAAACTTAACTTAAAAGCTCTCTTGGAAATCATAGTTTCCTCTTTACTGAAAAACTAGCTCAAAGGCTCTTTTGAAATCTCAGTTTCCTTTCTTGTTTAAATGTGAAAACATTTACTCTTTGGTCTCGATATACTCTTTTGAAGAAATGAACTCAACTCTTTACTCTTTACTCTTTGTTTAACTCAAAACTTAAGTCTTAAAACAAAGTTAAAACGTTTGTAAAAGACTTCTTAAAATATGGTTCACACCGAATTATGGACGTGACGACTCAATGCAAGGTTTTCAATAACCATACATAGAACTCAACACTTGGAACTCAAGAACTTCAATAATACTACTTACTTCAAGAATGCTCAACTTAGAGGGTTCATGCGGAATTATGAGCATGAACTACTCAACTCAAGGACTCAAATATACTTCTTATCTCAAGACTGTTCAACTTATAATGTTCATGCAAAATTATGGGCGTGAACAACTCAACTCATGGACTTCATGGGTAATAGGTAATAGTCCCATGATTAGGAATGTAATCTCAAATGGGTTAGAAACTCAATACTTAAGACTTAGGATCTAAAGATATTTCTCCTCTCATAGATACTCAACTTCTGGAGTTCATGCGGAATTTAATGGCATGAACAACCTGACTCGTAGGTCTACATAACATTATGGAACTCATGATACTACTCTTCTCATTCTCTGAATTACTTCCTCAAAACTTAGTTCAAATCGATAGTTAATCTCAAAGGATTTACAATTGAACTCAAAGGCTTTCTTAAACTTTACTCTTAACTCTCTCTTGAATGTGAATTATGAATTCAAGGTTATGATCACGTTAGGAATGGTTTTAGGTGTTTAGAAGTAGCTTAGAGTAGTTAGAATCGAAAATGAGTGAAGGTGTACTTTAAACGAACTCAAACGGGGCAACCGACGACAAACTGGGTGAGGCAGGCGACCCTGGCGCTATGGATGGCGCGGGGCGCCAGCCCATAAACTTCAGAGGTGGGTTTGGGGTGCTCTGGCAGACGCATCGCGCCAGGCCTCAACCCAGAAAATTCAGCAAGTTTATTTTCTCGTTTTCTCACCCTATTTCGCCTAGAATCGAATGGTTTCTTCCCCCAATCACTTAGAATTGATTACTTAACATAAGTACACTTTAATCTACTCAATACATCCCTTAAAACACTCACTTTGATCTCAAGAAATCATCCAAAACCCAACACAACAAGATTTAGAATGAACTTCAAGAACACCTATCAAGAACTCATCAAAAACTCAAATCTTTCAACTTCAAGAATGAAATTTGCGCTGAAAATAACATGTTTGGCGTGTGGGTGAACAAACCCAACACTATGGAAGCTTACATACCTCTTAGGGATTAAACCCATGGCGAAAATCCGCAACAAGAAGCAAGAATCTTCACGAACGCTTGACCCTCTCCTCTTTTCTCTTCTTGAACTCTCAACTAAAACCCTAGGCTAATTTTAGAATTATAAAACTGAACCTAATAGGATTAGACCCTTAAAATATTACTAAAAACAAATTAAATCTGATTGGGTAAGGAAAAGACCAAACTACCCCCACTATTTCCGACTAACTTTCCTTAACTGGACAGCCTAACTTCAAAAGGTCATATCTCACTCATACAAACTCAAAACTTAGCATACTCGGCGGCGTTGGAAAGATAATTCAAAGATCTTTGCTACGGTATCTGGTAGCACACCTAAATCATCCTAAGCTAGGAGTTATGGTTGTTTGAAGTCAACCCAAAACTCATACTAAAGCATAACTTGCAAAATTTCAGATTTTGCTATTTCCAATTTAATTCTTTTTGAAACTCAAGGTGCTACATAGTGACCTTAACACTAAAGAAATTTTAAATTCCTTGGTAAAATCTCACTTACTACGAAGAACGGTTCGAGTCTTGGTTCGAAAATTTTTCTGGGGTGTTACACAAACTCTCAACAGATCCTCCGCGTGCTTGGAATACCTCCAGGAGTTCAGAGCTAAATTGTGCGTGCTAGATTAGAATTACGTGTATACCTAGTGTATAATATCATCAGTATCTTCCACCAAAATCCAAAATCGACAACAAATATGTCCTTTAGACTTTGCTAGAAATGACCGAACACTAAAAAAAATCAGCGAACAACCAACTTAAGCGGGTTGTGCTTTTAAGTTCATTCAATTCACACAGGTAGGGTGATTGAGGTGTGTGCTTCAATAGCTAAGTTTTACACAAGGAACCTCCTACTCTTAAGGATAAACTACGATATTTGATGGATTGGCGGCTCAACCATGTAATTTATCTCTCAAGCTCAATGAACTTGACCCGCTCCTTTAGTTTAGAGTTATAGAATTACTTGCTTCTTATTAACGACGGAATCATTAACTTCATCGCTCGACTCTAAACCAAATTAAAAGCACCCAACTATAGGTTGACAATCCTTCAGAAGGGTAGGTTAATTGTCATATTTATACCTAACAACTAACTCAACTCGATTACGCCCACTTACATTGATCGACATAATTCATTATGTGATAACGCTAGCCTCAATTAGTTTGAAACACAAATATACTAAAAAGTGTAATGTAATAATATATATGCATTAAACTTGAGTGTGTTCTTTTTTATGATTTATTATTTTTATGCTATATGTATTTATAGCATAAGGGACGCGCAAGAATGCACTAGAATTTAGATTAAAAAAAGAAGACCTTTTGGTCATAGAAAAAGGAAAAAAATTCATAAAGATGTAGTCTTTTTTTATACACTATCAAATTGACATTCTTTAATTAGAAAGCAATGATTATCTTATACCTATGTGCCTCATCTTCTAGGAAACTTTGTTGCTCTTTAATAAGTATGGGGTATGGGGCTATGGGCTTTGAAATTTTGTCCAAAAAATATATACTATATGATTGGATATACTAAAGCCATCCCTATCAAAATAAATAAAAATAAAATAAAATTGCAGATGAG